>NC_092872.1:92805574-93129074 GCF_028372415.1 Notamacropus eugenii
TTAGAAACACCAGAAGGTAGCCTTGGAATAGCGATTAGAGAGCTGGCCTTGGAAACAGTAAGACCTGGGTTCAAGTCTCTCCTCTGATATATACTGGCTATGTTAAACTGGGTAAGTTACTTAACCTTTCAGTGCCTCAAGAAATTCTGTAAGACTGTAAGTTGAAGAGAAAGTGTACCTGAATTGATAGGGGGAGTTTCCTCATCTGGGAGTATCCTATAGCAATAAAAATCACAGGCTCAATCCCTATACCAGCCTCCCAATAAGTAATAGGTTATGATTATAACTTCTTGATCCATTGGAAAAGTTTACATGTCATACATGGAGTAATGATATATTCTTAATTTTGAAGGATCAAGAAGATTGCCTATAACACAACATAGCAATTTAATTCAGATGAATGTTCCTGGCTGATGACATCAGTTTACATCTTTATACAATGCCAATGAGGCCAGTATAATAAGGTTGAAACTTTCCTACTTGCTCAACTTAACTTTGTACTACTATATGGTCATCATATTTAATCCTGGCAGCTATCTTAAAATGTATGCTTTTGGTCATAAAAAGATCAAAAGAATGTGATGGATCAGTTTAAATCAATCTACACATATTTATGTAGGTTGGCTTGTGTTGACCGTACATAACACAAGATAGGAACAAAACTAGGAGAGAGGAAGACAACAGCCTTGCCCTCTGGATCCATTCAGCCTAGAGTTGTACCAGGAGACTAAGAAGTCAGTTTCAGAACAAGAAATCAATTGAAAGCAGTGTCCTAACACATTTCTTTCTTCCTATCACTGGACTATTCTCCCCCATAGAAATCCCTGCATGCACTTCAGATCAATGATTTTTGCTACCTAAGTCTGTTAAGTAATAAAAATAATAATCAGTAAGCCCCATTTATTGATGATCACTGGAATTCCAAAACCCCAATTCCTTTCCACTAAACAAAATTTTCATATGCTGTACTCATGCTGATAGAAATCTGATTGCCAGCTTGCTAGATATTCGTTGGTCAATGACATTACATTGGGTTTAAGACCAGTTTACACAATAGAGAGAGGAAAAAAAAACATTATGCCTCTAAAAACATGTTGACCATGTGCAAACATTAGGATTAAGTAAACCCAAACATTCATTACCTAAAGGAACAAGTTTTTGCTCTGCCTCCTACCTGATGCATGGAAGAAACCTTTTGGCAGGGAACTTCCTTAATTTGGCACTTTTCTCCTGGCAGCATTTCTGAGTTCTTTTGCTGGGTGCTAGTCTTAATGAATTTGGGGGTTGAACTGCTTTTCATCTTCACTGCATTTATGATTGACAGTTCTAGGATTCCTTCTTCCTTTGCTCACCTGTGCCCCAAATGTTTTTGCATGTCTAATCTGGCCCTTTTGAACATGAACAAGCATTGGTAATTTTAAGATCAGTATAAAAAAACAGATTTGTGAAAGCTGCCTGGTACCAAGATGTCATCTATACTCCCATAGTATAGGTTTCTACTGTCTTAATGAAATCCAAAAGAGGGAGAATGAAGAAATTGGGAAAACATAGTTGAAATCTCACTTCCATGTCTTTTTTAGCCATGCAAAACTATATTGTAAGCAGGCATTCTTTCAGTCCTCGTATTTTCCTTCAGTTGTTCAAGTCACCCTTACTGTGGCATCCTCCCCAAACAGAGTCTCATCTTTCAAATCAATTATTTTAATCAATTATTTCTTCATAAGAAAAATAGCCCGGGTAAAAATATTTCTTGAAATTTTGGCTTTTTAAAAATTATCATTAATTATCTCAATTAGCAATCATCCCCTCCCCTGACACCCCACTTTGACAAACCTATAGTAAGACATAGACAAGAATACCACATGTTTGATAGGCATGAATTGGTTGTGAGCTGAATTATTGGAGGGAATACCTACAGTAATGACATCTAACTGATGACATGAATGTCTAATGTTCTAATTTTATGATAATTTATGTTAGTTTTGGGTTTCAAGAAGCAAATAAACATTGACATTGACCATATGCCAATTGGAGAATAGCTGTTACTCTTACAAATTTGAATCAGTTCTTTATAACCACAAACTATTATTGGAGCAATTGTCTTGATCAAGCACCTGTGATTATTTTTTCTAATTACCTGAACCTCAAAATATAATTTAGGAGGAAAAAAAATTGGACACCATGGAATTCCCTTTATTACTTACCAGATTTGTTTGTAAAACTTTTTAAAATTTCAGGACATTTCCAGAACATTAGGACAGATGACTTTTTCCCTTAGGTCTTGTTATCTTTTTAAAGATCATTGCTATATAAGGTGGCAAATAATTTCCCTGTTATGTATTGTATCCAGTTACATTAAATTAAATTAAATCTAGATAGGCAGCTTAATTCAATCATTTGTACAAGAAAATCTACTTTGGTGCTTGAATGATGTGAGTTGGCTGGTTTATAAGTGTCATGAATAACCAGATAATTGTCGAATCTCCACATCATTTATTTATTAACAAACATTTATTGAGCACATACCACACTAAAAGCATCAAGCTAGGTGCTAGGCAGGATACAACAGATAGATACGATAGAGTCTTGCCCACAAAGATCTTCTCTTCTCTGCCCCCCTCTTCCCGAGTTCCAGTTCTCTAGTTTCAAAAGCTATGAAGGATTAAGGATGTATTTACATGGAATGAATTCCCCAGATAATTGCTATCCTGTTTTATTTTGTCAGCATAGACATAGAGGAAAATGGGTCACAGGGAACTTGAGTCATTCCAATTTTTGCCTTCTTTGTCTAAGAATTTCTCTTTTCTAGGCATATTGAACTGTACTTCTTCCCTCCCTTTTTTGGCAGTGATCCATGTCTGCCTTTATAAGAACTCCTGCTGAGCTGCTAGATAACATGGACTTGTAGTCCTGGCAAAGCTCCACATAATTAATATAAACTCACAAATCGTGATCACTTTTCTATCTTGTATGTTTGATCTTTCTCCTAGCTGTTTTGTGCATATTATCACAGATCATAACTCACATTTGTATTAAAAATACTTTTTTTTGTATTTCAAAATATCTTATGCATTTCTAAATTGCATAATATGTGTTGACTACCACTGCAGTTAACCTCACACTTACTTTGGGAGACTTTTCCTTCATTGTATGCATCTGAGAATTTATTTGCTTCTTGAAATTCAAACTAGCATAAATTATCATAAAATCACAACACAGAATATTTTTAACAAGGGAAAAGGGAAGATAAGGGAACAAGCAATTAATATAGTACCTACTATGTTTCAGGCACCATGCTAAGTTCTATACAAATATCTCATTTGACAGGGAGAGCAAAGCTTCCCCTTTCAAACTGTGTCAATTTCACCAAAATTTTTGAGCCTTAGAAGGGCAAATGGATTATTTCAGATGTCTTGATAATTAATTCAAATTGTCTCACATTTCTCTTTTTTTAAAATAATTTTTTCCCCAAAGGAAGATTCATCTCTCTTTCCCACCTTCCTCTGTCCCCTACCCCTTCTGTTGAGAAAGAAAAAAAAACAAAATTCCCTTATACAAATGCCTGCATTAGCCATATCCAAAAAGTGTTTTAACCTATACTTTAAGTCCATTATCTATCAGGAAATAGCTAACCTCTGATCATTGTGTAGAACAAAATTCCTAAGACCTTCAAAATTGATTATGTTATTGTTGTTATTCTATAACTTATTCTCCTGGTTCTGCTCATTTCAGTCTGCATTAATTCATACAAATTTTCCCAGATTTCTCAGAAACCATCCTCCTCATTTCTGACAGCATAATTGGATATCATATTCATATAAAATAACTTGTTATTTTTCTTTCCAGCTCTACAAAGTAATGCTTTGGTGTGTGTGTTTGGTATGGCTCTGGTCAGCTAAATTGATGTAGATAGTATTGTCATATTATGTTGACTTGACCTACCATGAGCAATTAATATTCCTCTAGTTATTTATATCTATTTGTATGAAGAGTGTTTTATAATAGTGTTCATGTAGTTCACTTGTATTTTGGCAGATAGTCACCCAAGTATTTTATATTTTCTGTAATTATTTTAAGTGGTATTTATCTTTCTATCTTTTCCTTGTTGGATTTTGTTGGTATTATAATATGCAGAAATGCTGCTAATTTTTGTGGCTTTATTTTATATCCTGTAACTTTGCTGAAGTTCTTTATTGTTTCAATTAATTTTTTAGATGATTGTGTAAGTAAACCATCATATATCTGCAAAAGCCATAATTTTGTTTCCTCTTTGTATATTCCCTCAATTTCTTTTTCTTATCTTATTTCTATATCTAATATTTTTAGCACTACATTGCAAGGTATTGGTGATAATGGACAGCCTTTTTTTTTAAACATCTCTGATATTATTGAAATGAGCTTTTCTTACTTATGGTGTGATAGGAGACATCTTCCAAGGTGTCTCCTTGGAGATTCCTTCCTTCTCTGGCAATACGGATTAGTTTTCCCTAAAAGGCAACAGAGCTGTACATGTATCTGATTGTCCTCTGCCTTCAGGGGTGCATCCATCTGGTAGCTTCTAGTTGTATCGAGTATTTCCTGATCACTTAAGAGCAAAAAAAGGTCCTAACCTTGTGGAGTTTGGGCCCCTCACACTAGGAGGATATCTGAAGATCATGAAAGTCATCACTCTTCCCTGCTGATCAAACCCCTTTCTATGTGGAAATGAGAGGGGTATGTCTAGAGAGGCTGGTCACTGTATTCTTGTTGCAAAGTCTTGCCATTTTAAGGCTAAGTAAGGTACCTTTTGTTAACTGTTTAAAGACAAATGCCTCATTTTATCCCAACATCAAATCTCAATTAATAGTATGCTGGTGTTGAACCTACTCCTAAAACAATGTATAGTCATTGCCTAGGAATATGACCAAAACAAAAAGCTAATTGCCAAAGAATTTGAAGTTTGTTCATTATGTAATAATGAAATGAGTCATGAATTTATGTGAATCATGAATGTAATAGTCTAATCCTGTAGCCATAGAATTGCCATTAGATTTCACATTGGAACTTTACCATGGATACACACACACACACACACACACACACACACACACACATACATATTATATATGTGTGTAAATAGGTATCTATCTACCTGTCTATTTATCTATCTTTCTCTCTGTCTGTCTGTCTGTCTATCTAATCTTGATCTAATTGTTTTCCATTGGTTATTTTTTTCCTAAGGGGATGCTATTATTATTTAAAAAAATTTTATTGATGCTTTAAAAAACTTTGTTGTCACTTCCTAATACTACTTTCACCCTAACCCAAGACAACCTTTTTTCATGTTGCAAAGAAGTATAGTCAAGCAAAACAAACTGACATATTGACTAAGTACGAAAGTAAATGCCTCTTTTTACCACTGTGGTCCTATATTTCTTTATATCTTTGCAATCTCTAGAGTTAAGATGAGTCATTGCATTGATATGAGTTCTAATGATTTTTAATATTTTTAAGATATACTTTGTTTTTTAAATAAAAGTTTTACTGATACTTTTTTGTGGGGGGATGACACTGTTCCTTTTCAATCAACCTCATTTCTCCTATTAGAACTCTCCCTCGAAACAAAGTATAGTTGAATGGCACAAACTAACACATTGATAATTTCCTTTAAATTTTGTGCTTAGTGGTTTTTCCCTTGGTTCTATTTAATTCATTCTGCATCAGTTCATATAATTCTTCCCAAGTTTCTTTGAAATCCTCCTATTCATGGCTTTTTACAGAGCAGTAGTTTTTCTGTCCCATTCATGTGCCACAATATTTTCAGCCATTTTCCAATCCAAGGGGTTGTTCTAAGATAGTCAAATCCCATCATGGTATGCCATGCAGCATTTGAAACCTGCTACTGATTCCTGGTACTGAAAGCAGATATTATATGCTATTACAATTACATTTAGGGAATCTTTGTGTAGCAGGAGGTTGTCCCCCAATCTACTAAACATTTCAGGGGCAAGTAACAGATGATGAAATGTAAGATTTTGCCTCTTTTAGAGTTTGAGCAGCTACATTTTCAGGATATATGGGCCAGGTTAGCAGCAACAGATGCCTTGAGATGTAAGACACATATCATTTGCAGGGTGCAAATGAATCACTCAAAGACTACTGAAAGGGGTACACTCTGATATATCACTGTCTCTTTTATTTGCTCCTTATGTTCTACTAATGTAGCCATTCAAAGTCAGAAAGAGTCAAATGCACTTAGCTCGTTGTCTCTTTTGCCTGAAATTTCATCAAATAGATTGGGCAACTCAATTGACCATGGATGCCCTGATTGACTCCAACACCCTACATTTATAGTATTCAAAGACAGATATTTAATGTTAATACTTCAATGAATATTATTATAATTATTATATTTTCCCTGACCTCAGTATGGGTGTTACTTCTACCAGTATAGACTGCAACTCATTTATGTCTTTAAAAAACCTTTTTCTTTTAACTTTTAAAAATTAACAAGCATTTACTTTTTTCTTCTTCCCACCTTCCTTCTATCCCAGGTATGGGGAAAAAATAAAAATAAAATCCTTGTAATAAATATGTATTGTCAAGCAAAACAGATTCCTATATTGGCTGTGTCCAAACATTTTCAAAGGTTTTTATACCGTATCTTGAATCCATCATGTCTCTTTCATGGAGTGAGTGATGCGCTTCATCACATTTAAATGAATTTAGGTCCTTTAGAACTGTAGTTCTTAAATCTTGTAAGTTGGTGTCTTTATAGCCTTGTTGTCATTGCATAAATTGTTCTCCTGGCTTTCCTCACTTTACTTTATATCAGTGCATATAAACCTTCCAAAGTTTGTCTAAAAGTCTCTCTTTCATTACTTCTTACTGTACAAAAGTCTATTCATACTTTCTCAAACTATATTACTCTTGTTAATGCCTTTCTGTAAATGCTCAGAGGATTTGCTGAACATATTGAAGCCTTTTGTGGATAGAGTACTTCAGTCATTCATTTGTTAGTCCACATGGCTACCTCACCTCTTTTTTCTTGTCATACATTTTCTTATTCTACTTCCTACATATGATAGTGATGGCAATATGCATTTTTGTCCCATTACCCTTTGCCTCACTTGCGTTCTACAGTCTTGGAGTTCCATGATTAGTAACTAAATAATCAATAAATCAATAGGCATTTTTAATCGCTTACTGTGTGTCAGACACTATGCTAAGCACTTGAGATGCAAAGAAAGAAAAAAAAATCATTCCTTGCTTTTAAATAGCTCAAACTCTTCAGTTAATTTTTGTACTTTTTTTCCTTTGTCTAATTTTCCCAGTTAAGTTTTGTACCTCCTTATCCATTTGGCCAATTTTACTTTTTAAGGAGCAGTTCTCTTCAACTAATTCTTTTTTCATTTTGTCAATTGTATTTTTGTAATCATTGGTCAATTTTTCTTCTACCTTTCTAATTTAACTTTTTAAATCCTTCTTGAGATCTTCCAAGAATGCTTTTTGGGCTTGAGACCAGTTTATATTTTCTTTTGATGTTTCAGATGTGGGTATATTGTCTGCGTTGTCCTCTTCTGAATTTGTATTTTGATCTTCCCTCTTCCTATAGTAAGATTCTATGGTCTTTACTTTTCTTATTTGCTTCTTTCTCATGGTGATTGCCTTTTTCCTGGCTTTTCAAGCGGATCTCTGCTTCTGGGGCAGAGGGCCTCTGTCCCATGTTTCTTATTCTGGAAGTCTGGGGCCTAGGTTCTGGCTTTGTATGTTGTGGCTTCTCTATATAATGCCACAGCTTACTTGGTGCTGAGCTGACTGGTGTGTGCTAAGGCCAAGGTGAGGTAAAGTCCTTCTGAGTTTCCCTGGGTTTACACTGAAGTTCTTGGCATGAGGTGTATTGGAGGGGTGGTCTGGCTGTGAGAGGTTTCCTCTTCTCCTAGGTCTGTACTAGAGGACAGGCAGGCTCAGTGGTTGGTGAACCACATCTGTGCTGATGTCTGCCCAATTCCCCTGGCTACAATAAGACAAGCCTAGGGTCCTGGTGTTGGCGCTTCCTGGCTCCATTCCCCTGGGCCTCAGGCTCTTCTGCTGGTCCACTGAGGTGGTACTTGCTGAGATACTTCCTGTCCTACACTGGTCCCCTTCAGCCACAGCAAGAATCTGTCAATCTCTCTAGCTTCCAGAGTTGAAAGACTGCTGTTATCCTCCTGTTGGCTCCACTATTCCAGGATTTTTCCTGGGACAATATTCTCTGGGCTTTTCTGAGGACAACAAAGGGAGGGTGAGAGCACTTACAGTTTACTCTGCTATCTTGGCTCCCTGAAGTTCAAGTCAGTGACTTTCAAACATTTAGTCTGTGGCAGCCCCAGGAGTGGTTGCAACTGCTGCCATGGACCCTGTGCTTTTCTGTCATTCAGTTCTGCTGGACTCCGGTCCCACACTGAGAGACTTGGGAATTTGCTGCTTCTGATTCAGTCTGCCCAGGCCATTCCTGCTCTGCTATGGCCATGGCTGAGACAGCACTGCTGCAGCCTGCATGCTCGGCACTTCCTCAGCCCCATGCAGCAGATTCTTCCTGTCTACCTTCTAGGCTATCCTGGTCTGTAAATCTGCCACATTCTGTCTCCTAGTGAATTCTGTCACTAAAATTTGTTCAGATTCACTTTTTAGAGGCATCTGAAGGAGTTTGTGGAAGAGGTCATGTGAATCCACATTTTCACGCTGTCATCTTGGCTCTGCCCTTCCTAAATAGCTCATGTTCTAATGGGGAAAACAACATGTAAACAAAAGAGTAGAAAAGGTACAAAAAAAGATATATTTGGGTAAATTGGAAATTATCTCAGAGGGAAAGCATTTTCATTGAAGGTGAAAAGGAAAGGTCTCTTGCAGAAGGTAGGATGTGAGGTGAAAAGCCAGGAGATAGAAAGGAGGGAAAGTATTCCAGGTTTGGGGGACACTGCCAGGGAAAAGGCATAGATTTATGTGGGAGATGGAGTGTCATGTGGGAGGCATAGTAAGGGAGGTCAAAGTAACTGGATCATAGAGTATGTAAAAGAGGGTAAATTAAAAAAAAAAAAGAAAGACTGGAAAGGTTGTAATGGGCCAGGTTATGAAGGACTTTAAAAGCCAGAAGATTTTATATTTGATCCTAGAGGCAATTGGGAGCCACTGGAGTTTATTGAATAGGAGGGTGACAGGGTTAGGTCTGTGCTTTAGGAAGATGACTGACAGCTGAGTGAGAGGGGATGGATTGGAAAGAGAAGTAACTTGAGACCAGGAGATCAGTTAGAACAAAAAGTTAGCCGTTACAAAAAAAGTCAACTTTAGAATGAAGACAAGAAGGCAAATTGTCTTTTGAATCATTCTTGCCTACTTTATTTTCAGATCAGTCAAGAATATTTGTGATTTTTTCAGTGAAATCTTGACCATTCAAGTAATCAGTTGTACTTTTCACTTCTGTGTAACTTGCAATAAATCTAGTCAAGTCCAATTTTATAACTGCTTAACTGCTTTTTTCAGAAGTATCACCTGTCTCACAGGATTTCCATCCAGTCACAGGCTTAATTCCATTTGCTCACTACTTCCCTAAATTGGATTTAGCAATTGGAATTTGCTCCAGATTTATGGATACTACTTTGTTTTTGCCTGCTTTCTTTTTTTTTCTTTGGTGGTTCTGACTTCCACTTTGCCCTTGAATTCTTTTAAAGGAATGTTTTAGTTAAGTTTTCGCTCCAAGTTCCCTCAAATTGGAAGGCTCCCTGGCTAGTGTGGGAATGGACAGGCCTTTTGGTTACTGTGCGTCACTCACTAATGCTATAACTCAAAGAATTCTCATTTCCGTTGGATAAGGGCAATTTGATGTGACCTTCATTCTTTCTTACTCTGAGCAACTGAAAAATTTAGTTAGTCATCTGGATGCTTCTTTTCTACATGATGTCAACGATATGTATATTTGGCATGGTATAGATAAAGCTTCTAGATAATGACTGGAATTTTAAAAACATTTCCTGTAGACATTTTGTTATGATATGAATAGTCAGAATTACATGTAATAATGCCACTGAACTTATCTTTTAGAAGTTTTATTGATTTAAAAACAAATTACTGCCATTTCCAAGTACAAACCCTCCAACAGAACCCTCTCTTGTCTGAGCAAATCAAATGGACACATCTGTCATATGTGACAGCATTTGCTTCATTGCACATCCAGAGTGCACTATCACAACCTCTTTAATAGAGAGAGTAGAGGCAACCTTATCATAAACCCTCTGAAGTCAAGATTGGTCAATGCAGTGATCTGATTTGTGGTGTCTTTGAATGTTTTTTTTTTTTATTTTTTGACAATACTTTCTGAACAGTTGTTTTCAAGAAATATTTCAAAGGGGTTATTGATGCACTGTTTTATAAATAAGCGATTGAGTAAGCATGAAAAATAAAGGACATATTATTTATAATAATGTTTTCCAGTCTTTTAAAATGTTCCATGTGGTACACAAAAATATCATTAAAGTATGCAATATTTAATAGTGCAATCAATGAGCAGTCAAATGAATGGATGTATTTAAGCTACGACCAATAAAACATAACAGTGTAATACATGTGTAATATGCCTCCTTCCAAGCATGGTTATAAAATTAAAAACATTGAAAATTCCAAATTAAATTCAAAATGATAATAGCTCTATAATTTGTGAATCTATTGTATCATGGCAATAAAAGAGTAGGATAAGGGGGAAAACAAAGGATATTATTGGAAAGCATATGCCAAAAACTCAATAAAGGATATAAATTTAAAGAAACAGCTAAATAGCACAAATATTCCTGCAGTTTTAATTTCAGTGAATCTAGTATTCCTCACTAGTCAAAGCCCTTCCTTAGGGGGAGGTGTAAGAGGAAGAGGCATGCTGGTAAATATTTAATAACTGGTTCTTCAAAAAGGCATCACATGCTTTTAAGTTTAATCTGCATTTGTTAACATTTTCCCCATCATTTTCTCAAGTCTTGTTGTTGTTTGTACTTTGTTCTGGAAGAAGACCATGACATCAGGAAGGTGTTGTCATGACTTACAAGTGAATTGGGTTTAAGTGAGAAAGGGTTGTGTAAAGTCACCAGCCTCATTTTCTCCTCCAGAGTCATCTGGGTTCAGTGGCAAGATATAGATCAGGATGACTGGAGATGGTATGGGATGCAGTGGGAGACCTTGGCCTTTTTAAGCTAAGGTTTTTTCCAGGTCACAGTTTGTCTGAGGCAACACCCATTCAGTAATTAAGGGTAGGTAAGAAAAGAGGCAAATAATGGCCACTTTTACCTTTCAAAAAAAAAATCAGTCTGGGAATGGAAGATCTTCAGGATTTCTGGTTGAAACAGAAACAATTTTTATTTACGCTCACTCTGAACCATCAGAGCCCAAACAATTACCAAGTGAGGCTTGGGATGGATCTATCACTGACCAATCACTGAGAGCCAGAGTGACTTGGATTTAAGGCATGATCTTCAAAAAAGAATTCTAGCTCATAAGCTCCAAGATATCTTGTGAGGTTTCAGTGAACAAAACTTATATTCTTTTGGGCAAAGCACCTGCAGGGAAGGGCATGATTCCATGTGTGTATAGAGGGAGAGGGGGAGGGAGAGAAGGAGGGAAGGAAGGAGGGAGAAAAGGAAGGAAAGAAGGAAGGAAGGTAGAAGCTGCATTATCTAATTGGAACTGGATATTGGGTCCCCAGTGGGGCAGCTTCTACTCCTCACAGATTGTTTGTCCGTCATTCTGGGAGAGGACCATGACATCAGGAAGAAGATGCTATGACTTGCAAGTGAATTGGATTTAAGTGAGGCAGGGCTGTGCAAAGTCACCAGCCTCACTTTCTCCTCTTGAGACATCTTCTTAAGTCTAGACAATCAACAAAACAACAAACCAATTCCTGATTGATGACTTTTGCCAATTGCTAAGGTATAAATGCTCACACTGAAAAGTTAATAATTGGCTCTGGTGGTGCTAGGAGCTGACTCTAGTACAAGCTTGCTCAAAGATTCCTGATTTTTGAAATCACCAGGGGACTAGCTCATACACCAGTTACTAGGAAAAACCCATTATTTAATGAGAATGAAATAGGTAGATGCAAATTCATTAGGGTTATCTTTAGTAAACTGAAGGACCAGGGGCGAAGTACGTTGTGTGAATTGACTTCTCAAATAGCATTTTAATAAATGTGACACTTATCCAAAATGAACTTTGAAGGAGAAAAGCAGTAGCTAAAGGAAAGATGTTATGTAGAAGGACAAGATATAGCATGAAGTACACCTATGTGGAGATATTGCCAGCAGTTGGTAAAAGACCCATCTGCATCACCTTAGTATTAGATGTTCAGGGGTATGCTGTATCAATCAGTTAATCAATAAACATTTGTTAAATGCCAATGATGTGCTAGACATTGTGCTAAGTGCCGGGGATACAAAAAGAACCAAGACCGTCTCTGCCCTCAAAAAGCTTACAATCTATGATGATTATATCTGAATGTCTCAGGTCATTTCCAAACTTCCTCCTTCCTTCCTTTCCTCTCTCCCTCCCTCCCTTCCTTCTTTCATTTCCTCATTCCCTTCCTATACTTATTGGTACCATATTTTTCTTCTTTTGCTGGATGTCATCTGAGAATCACTATACAATTCCAATCATCTGATCACCAAAGCAACTCTCCACCCTTACCCCAATTCATTTGCTACACCTCAGAGATAGTTCTGCCAGTTGAATTTAATGGTGAAGAAATCTATTTGCATCTAATTTAGTCTCTGAATTTAATAAACCTATTCTATATTTTTCACTAACAAGTAAAATAATAATGTAAGACTAATAAGAAGACCTTTAAATTAGTCAACAACATTAACTGTCTATTATGTACAGAACATAGTAGTGAACATGAAGAAAAAATGCTAAATATAGAAATACCACTCAATTGAACTCAATACTATAAGCATTTATCAAGCACCCTTTACATTAAAGATATTGAGCTTGACACTCAGGACACAAAGATAAAAAATGACATTATTCTGTCCTTCTAGAAGTTTATAACCCAGTTGGGAAGAAATGCATACATTAATAAAAGAACTGATGAATATATTTGCAGAATATCACACCAACAGAATATAGCTCCTGGCATATAAGTGGCCACCTGTGACTGGCCTGTCAGCTGCTTCAGCACAGCTCCAGATGAACAGGCAGCCTCTAGTGGCCAGACTGCCATATGGTTCAGTGTACCCCACAGAAATGAAGAAATACCCCACTAACCTCAGCACATGCCAGACACCAGCAATAGGACCCCAACTGAGCACCAGGTAAGTGCCAGACCTTTATGACCTCCATCAGCACTAGCCACCCCCACCTCATCCTTTTAGTGCAGCATAAGATGTAAAGGTCCCCAATGGGTCTCAGGGCATAATCTGTGCAGTACCAGGTAAATAGCAGCCCTTGGCACAAGAAGTCTGAGACAGTATCCCTATTACCCCAAGAGCAGAACTCAAATTTGAAAAGAAAGGAAAAAAGCCAAAAAAGAATCTGACCATTGAAAGTTAGTATGGTAGCAGGGAAGAAGAAGACAAACTCAGAACAGGACAAAAATGTCAAAATATCTATGGTCAAAACCACAAAGAAAAACAGAAAGTGGTCTCAAGCCCAGAAAGAACTCATGGAAAAGCTCAAAAAGGAGCTAAAAATCCTATAAGAAAGGTAGAAGAAAAATTGGGAAAATAAATGATAATGATGCAAGAGAATTATGAAAAAAGAGTCAACCTGAAAAAAGGAAAACAACTGCTTAAAAAGTAGAATTGGCCAAATGGAAAAGGAAGCACAAAAGTTAACTGAGGAAAATAACTCCTTAAAAGTTAGAATTAGGCAAGGAGAAGCTAATGACTCTATGATACACTAAAAATAAAATAAAAAAAAGAAAAACAACTGACCTGAAAAATAGATCCAGGAAAGATAATGTCATAATCATTGGACTGCCTGAAAGCCATAATTAGAAGGAGTACCTGAAAAGCATCTTTCAAGAAATTATCAAGGAAAACTGCCCTGATAACCTGGAACCAGATGACAAAACAGGTCTTGAAAGAATCCACTAATCACCTCAGGAAAGAGAACCCAAGGAGAATTATAGCCAAGTTACAGAACTATTAGGTTAAGGAAAAAAATACTGCAAGTGGCCAGGAAGAAACAATTCAAATAAGCCACAATCAATATTACACAGGATTTAGCAACTGCAACATTAAAGGATTGGAGGTCATGAAACATGATATTTTGGAAGGCAAAGGAGCTAGGACTACAAGCTGTCCAGTGAAATTAAGCATAATGCTTCAAGAGAAAAATGGTCGTTCAATGAAATAGAAGAATTTCAAGCTTTGGTAAGAAGACCAGAATTTTACAAAAAATTTGGTCTTCAATAACAAGACCCAAAAGACTAAAAAGGCATAAAGGGAAAAGAAAACTTAAGGCATTTAGTGCAGTTGAACTGTTTACATTCCTACATGGGAAGATGATACTTGTAATTCTTAAAAACTGTAAAACCAATAGTACAGCTAGAAGGAATATACATAGACAGAGGGTATGGATTTGAGGGAATGACATAAAAAATAATTAAGGGATGAGAAATGGGAGTACACTGGGTGCAAAAGGAAGGAAGAGGTAGAATGGGGTAAAATATTTCACATGAAAAGGCATGAAAAATCTATTACAATGGAGGGAAAGGGGAGGGTAGGTGATGAACATTGCTTGAAACTTTACTCTTATCAGTATTGTCCCCCAAAGGGAATAATATACACCATCAGTTGAATATAGAAATTTATCTTAACTGATAGTAAAGTAGGAAGGGAAGGGAGAACTGACAGAAGAGAGGGCAGATGGGGGTGAGAAGGTAGGAGGTGGGTGGAGGTGTTAGACAAAATGAAAACAATGTCAAGGATGGAAAGGGTGAAAGGATAGAGAGAGGACAAACAGGAGGAAAAAGAGGATGGAGGGAAACACACTGTATTCATGTGAATGGGATGAACTCTCATAAGATGGAAGCAGATAGCAGAATGGATCAAAAGCTAGTATCCTACAATATGTTGTTTACAAGAAACACACTTGAAACAGAGAGACACGCAGAGTAAAGGAAAGGAGCTAGAGCAGAATCTATTACACTTCAGCTGAAGTAAAAAACAAGCAGGGGTTGCAATCCTGATCTCAGACAAAGCAAAAGCAAAAATAAACCTAACTGAAAGAGACGAGGAAGGAAACTACTTCTTGTTAAAGGTACCATAGACAATGAAGTAATATCAAGGCTAACCATATATGTACCATGTGGTACAGTATCCAAATTCTTTTTTTTTTTTGAAAGTTTTACTTCTTTATTGAGTAGTACTTTTCAAGACTCTGTAAATTGGGTACTTCAAATAAAACCCAATTCCCAATAAAAACAAAACAAAAATAGTGTCAGAAAATCTTTTTTTAGAAGAGAAAAATAAAATAAAATAAAATTAAAGGTTAACAGGTCCAGGCAACACACAGAAAACCTGCAAATTTTGACCATTGAAAAACTTCTTAAGAGTTGACCTTTCAAATTTATTTTTCCCAAAGAAAGAAAATCCAGAATGTCAATAGCTTCTTCTGCCATCATGTTCAATCTGAAGTACCATAAAGAAGTCTCCACATGTTGAGTGAATGAACATCTAATGAAAAGGCTAGTTAGCTTCAGAGTATCCAGTTTTTCTGGTATAAGAGGTGGCAGCAACCATGGCCACCTTCTGAGCAGCTTCTGTCCTGGCATGGTGACCTTGTAATACTGCAACAACTTCTTCCACTTTTGACCATTGGAGAGATTCTGGAGACTCTAGCATGTAGCATCCAAATTCTTAAAAGAAATTCTGCGAGTTATAGTTTCATGATCAAATGAGATAGAGAGCATTATGAAATGTAAAATAGATACTTTTGATTACATTAAATTAAAAAGCATTTGCAAAAACTAAACTAATACAACTAAGATTAGAAGGAAAGGAGAAAATTGGGAGACAATCTTTACAGCAATAAAGATAAAAAGACTTCATTACTCAAATATATAGAAAACTGTGTCACTTTATAAGAATACAAACCATTCCTCAAATGATAAATGATCAAAAGATATGAATAGACAGTTTTCAGATGCTGAAATCAAAGCTATCTATAGGCATATGAAGAAGTGCTCTAAAACACTTTTGATTAGAGAAATGCAAATTAAAATAACTCTGAAGTACCACCTCATATCTATCAGATTGGCTAATATTACAAAAAAGAAAAATGATAAATATTGGAAAGATGTGGGAAAATTGGGACACCAATGCACTGCTTGCAGAGTTGTGAACTGATCCAGTAGATCAATTTGGAACTATGTCGAAAGAACAACCAAACTGTGGATATCTTTTGATCCAGCAATACCATTACTAAATCTGTATCCTGATGAAATCATAGAAAAGGGAAAAGCACCTACACATAAAAAGATCTTTATAGTATCCCTTTTCATGTTGGCAAAATATTGGAAATTGAGGGAATTTCCATCAATTGGGGAATGGCTGAACAAGCTGTGGTATATGAATGTGATAGAATACTATTATGAAATAAGAAATGATGAACAGGAAGAATTTAGAAAAAATCTGGAAAGAATTGTATGAATTGAAGCAAAGTGAAATGAGCAGAAGCAGGAAAACACTGTATACAGTATCAACAACATTATGTTATGATTAACTATGAATGACTCAGCTCTTCTCAGCAACACAATGATCTAAGACAAGTACAAAGGACTCATGAAGGAAAATGCTATCCATATCCAGATAAAAAACTGATGGGCTCTGAACGCAGATCAAATTATACTTTTTTCACTTACTTTATTTTTTTCCATATTTTTTCCCCTTCTGACCTGTTTCTTTTTTTTTATAACTGTGACTAATATGGAAATATGTTTTATATAATAGCACATGTATAAACTATATCAAATTGCCTACCAATTTAGGAAGAGGGGAGGGAAGGGAGAGAGGGAGAAAAATCTGGAACTCAAAGTCTTGTAAAAAATGAATGTTAAAAATTGTCTTGGCATATAATTGGGAAAAAAGTACTATTTGAAAAAAACAATAAAAAAGGGGAAAAATAACATCAACAAGCACGTCTCATATATATATACATATATATGTATATATATGTATATATATATACATATATATACATCAGTCACTGTTGTCTTGCTATAGATATGTGACAACTGAAATCTTTATGTACCAATGGTCACCAAACACATCCCAATGACACATTAATTTCAAATAGCAATTCTATTAGACAAAAATATTTTGGAAAATGCTTTGGATTTTGTTGTAAAGAGATCTCTGGGGATATACCAGAAAAAGTGGCCAATACTACATCCTGGGTGACTCTGGAATGATGGGGGACAGTAGTAGCCTTAGGTGTATTTGGGGGGCATTAAACAAAGATAAGGGGGTGGTGGAAGTGGAGAAGAAGAGAAGGAAATTTTGAAAATCTGTTCATACATATTTCATTTCTGTTGTGTAACAGAGTTAAAGTTGTCGTGATTACATTATTTCCAAATAAACACACAAAATGCAAGTTATAAGCAATCAGTGGTCAAGTCTTCTGACAGATATTAACAAACAAGTGCTGACAGGTGAGTATGTCACCATACTTGCCTGTTGGGAAGTCCAGTATGCATTGGCAGGAATATAAGTGCATAATGACTTGTTTACAATATGAAACTATACAGATATATGACACAATACTCTATTGTCAAAATTTCAATGCAGGAAACCCCACAAATTTTAATAAATCATTAAATTTAAGATGTGTCATTTAAAAAAAATTATATTTTTTGAAATGATGCAAATTAAAAAAACATTAAAGGGTTAAAGAAAGTAGATTTTCAGGGGGCCACTGAGGAAATTTTTTTTGAAAAAGGGTATTAGACCAAATAAATTTGGGAACCTTTGGTCTAAACTTAAGAAACTGATGGAGGAAATGTTAATAATGCAGATTAAATTTAAAAGTCTGCCATAAGTATATCTTTTTCTTCCCAGAGACCTAGTTGTTAAACATTTACCACCATACCACTACATTTAGAATGCAAACACATTATATAAGAACTGAGGGACCACTGAATAGAAGAATAGTGAAATTAATCCTTTTAGAGCTTCAGTAAGAAATGACTAATATGATCCTGGGCAAGTCTCTTCTTTGTCTCAGTTTCCCCATCTGTAATATTGGGATAACAACAGCACCTGCCTTGCAGGGTTGTTGTAAAGATCAAATGAAATAATATTTGTAAAATGCTTAGTACAGTGCCTGGCATGTAGTAAATGTTATATAACTGCTTATTCCCTTCTCTTCAGTAGCAGGACTTGGATTTAATGAAATCACAAGTTCCGTCCAAAAACAGATGTCTCAGTGATGCTAAGTGGTGGGGAATCATAGAGCATCATAATCTCATATGAGTTAACATTTCAGAGCCCCAAAGAGCAATATAAAAGGACATGATGGTTGTAGCATATAACCCAAGATAACTCACTCGTGAGAAATGACATAAAAGACATCAGGAGAGATATTCATGACTGAAAAAGACAGTGGGCCAGTCATGGAGCAAGAGAAAGATGACAGATGGATTGGACCAAACGAGTGCTGCATTTAATATGCCAGCAAATTTGGGAAACTCAGCAGAGGACGCTGGATTGGAAAAGATCCATTTTTGTCCTAATCTCAAAGAAGGACAATGTCAAGGAATGTTCAAATTACCAAATAATTGTCCTTCTTTGATCTTCACAACAACCCTGAGCATTGACGACTTTCCACATTTTGTTGTGATCCATTACTGAGAGATCCTTTTTTTGGACGGAACTTGTGATTTCATTATACCCAAGTCCTGCTACTGAAGAGAAGGGAATAAGCAGTTATATAACATTTAGTACATGCCAGGCACTGTACTAAGCATTTTACAAATATTGTTTCATTTGGTCTTCATATGTCTACAAGGTTATGTTTAAGAACCTGTAAGCTAGGCTTCAGCCAAATGTGAATCAAGAATGACCAGAATGGCAGGTTAGTTTTGGAAGAGCCAGAGAAACTAGAAACCAGAGTGCTAACATTCACTGGATTATGGAGAAAACAAGGTAGTTTCAGAAAAATATCTACTTCTGCTTTATTCATACTTTGTGTGGATCACAACAAAATGTGATAAGTCCTCAAAGGAATGAGAGTACTGTATCATCTTACTTTTCTTCCGAGGAACCTGTATATGGGCCATGAAGCAATAGTTAGAACCAGTTGGAACAAATGGTCATCTTATTAATTTAACTTGTATGCAGAGTACATCATGCAAAATTCTGGGTTGAACAAATCGAAAGTCCTAATTAAGGTTGTTGGGAGAAATATCAACAATCTCAGATATGCAGGCAATACTATTCTGATATCAGAAAGTGAAGAAAAATTAAGAAATCTCTTGATAAAGGTGAAAGAGGAGAAGATTAAAGCTGTCTTGAAGCTTAACATTAAAAAAAAAATAAGACCATGCCTGGTCTCATCACTTTGTGGTAAATAGAAATGGAAACAGTGTCAGACTTTATATTATTGAGCTCAAAGATCACTGCAGATGGCAACTATAGCCATGAAATTAAAAAACACTTTTTCCCTTAGAAGGAAAGCTATGGCAAATCAAAAAAGCAGAGGCATCACCTTGCCAACAAAATGTCATATAGTCAAAGCTATAGTTTTTCCAGTAGCAACGTATGGTTGTGAGAGTTGGTCTATAAGAAAAGCTGAGCATTGTAGAATTGATGCTTTTGAATTGTTGTGCTGGAGAAGAATTTTTAGAGTCCCTTGGATAGCAAAGAGATCAAATCATTCAATACTTAAAGAAATTAATTCAGATGATTCACTGAAAGGTCAAATACTGAAACTGAAGCTTAAATGCTTTGGCTACATGATGAGAAGACAGGACTCCCTAGAAAGGATCCTAGTATTGGGAAAGACTGAAGGCAAAAGCAAAAGGGGATGGCAGAGGATGAGATGGATAGATAGTGTCATGGTAGGAGTGAACATGATCTTGGGCAGGTTTTGGAAGATAGTAGAGGATAGAAGAGTCTGGTGTACTATGGTCTCTGGGGTCTCAAAGAATTGGATATGACTGATGGATTGAGCAACAAGGAGACCAAATGTGGCTCTGGAATTTATAAAATTCTAAAGGGTTGATGTAGAAGAAGCAGATTCAACGTATTGTCATAGTGAAAAAGAAATATTTCTACATGCCCACATGGAATCTAAGAATTGAACATCTTGTTTTTCTTGATTTCTGTTATTGATCTTTTATCATTGTCTTGACTTTTGGACCTTTTTCACCAGTGACTAACCAAATTTAGCAATAAACATTTAAATACCCACTATGTGTCATTCTTTGGGCTAGGCATTGGGGATGCAAAGACACAAAAATAAATAGTCTCAGCCCTCAAGGAGCTTACCTTTTCCTGAAAGGGGCTTTAGAGATAATTTTGTATGAATCTTTGACTTTATAGATGAGGAGAATGAGTCCCAGAGAGGTTAATCTAGGGCTACAATAGGTAAAAACTGGAAAAACCAGCATTTGAATTCTAATTCTAGGTCTAATTAATAGAGTGTCAAGGGGTGAGAGTGCTATAGTGAGGCTAAGTGAGCAGAGGCTAAGTGAGGTTGTAGGCATGCCTGGATAGTAGCCACCAAGCAGAGAGTCTCTAGTTGTATACCTTGGCTTCTCCTCTTCCCTCAGTAGAATTGTATTTGAACTTGAGATACTTTTCCTTCTTACATTTTACTGGGCGGTATTGCCCTACGCCGATAAAGAACTGGGAAGTCCAGTCAACATTCGTGATATACTGGGGTTCGTAAAAACATTCTCTTTGAGTCACTTTGGACTCTATCCAAAGGCTTGTCTGTGCCAAGGTACTAGGACCCTAATAGTTCAAGGATCAACATTCTGAAATGATCATTTACAGGGCTTTACAGATTTCATTTCATTTTCCCAAGGTCCTTACGCTGTTTAGAATGAGGACTTCAAGCTGGAAGGGACTTTGGAGGTCATCTAGTCCAACTCTCATTTTGTAGATGAGAAAATGGGCATCGAGAGACTAGATGATTTACCCGATGTCACAGAAGCTGTAAGTAGCAGAATTTGGATTTGAATGTGGATCCACAGACTCCAAATCCAGTGCTCTTTTCACTAAAACTTAAGTAAATTAATCAGTCTCAGGATCAGTCAATGGCCAAGATAAAGATTAAAGTTCTGTAATCCCAGTAACCCATTCAAACCAGAACATAAGTTTCCCTGTGGAGAACATTTAGCTTTCAATACAGGTGTGAGTTAAGTCTGTGTTGGAGGTAGGCATAGGCTGATATTTAGTTGAGGGATTGACAGGTATTTTTTTCCTAACCCATACCACATAGAAGGAAGATACTATACTTTTTAATTTGCTCAGTGCTGTAATTGTAAATGAAGAGCAATATTGCAACACATCCAATTATAAGCAGAATACTACCTCTTAGGACTCATAAAAAAGAGGGGAAAGTATTTATGACTGTGTGGATCCATTAATCTCTGCAGTTATGGCTACACATACTATACAATACCAACTGGAAGATTGGTCTTTCTTTTTTTACAGTGATATATTTCATAAAAACTCAGCTGGGTATTTTGTTATAAATTAAACCCTGGAATGTTTTTCCATAAGCACCTTGCTTACTCCTTACCCAGTGGGATTTTTTCCCCTCTGTCTATAATTTTATGCTCATTTATCCTTTTCAGTAGAATCATTTATTTACCCCAAATTCACCATACAATGGGTGATATTTTCTTATGGAAAGCAGAGAAAAAAAAGAAATGGCTTTAAATGATGGGGGAATGAAATAACTTGTGCTTTTGCATTTATTTTTAAAATTTTGAGTTCTCCCTCCTTTCAGCCCCTTCCTCACCCATTGAAAAAGCAAGAAATATAATACCCATTGCATATGTGAAGTTATTCAAAACATTAGCTTGTGTTTTCAACCAAGAGATTGATTGATTATGTAGAGAAGGTGGTGTTTTGTATATAGCTATAGGAATGTAGGGCAGTGTTCACCAGCTGTACCTTATCCATTCAGGGTCACTAAGTGAAATGTCACCTTCTTAGCATAATACTAATTCCTTTCCAGAATGGTGGGACCAATTCACATTTCCACCAACAGAGTGCTAATGTGCCCGTCTTTCTTCAATTCCTCTAACGTTGACTATTCTCATCTTTTATCTTCTTTGCCGAGTTGCTTGGAAATGACCTACCTTTTTTCAGTCAACACTAAGCTAAGATGGTTAATTGGC
Organism: Notamacropus eugenii; assembly: GCF_028372415.1. Taxonomy (NCBI): domain Eukaryota; kingdom Metazoa; phylum Chordata; class Mammalia; order Diprotodontia; family Macropodidae; genus Notamacropus; species Notamacropus eugenii. The sequence goes on from NC_092872.1 coordinate 92,827,926, forward strand.
ACAATATGATATGGCTCAGTATGGTACAGAATAACAGTCAGGATACCAAAAGATTTGGACAGGTTAGAAAACAGATCTGAATCTAAGTAGACAAAATCAAACATATTAATGTAAAGTCTTACACTTAAACTCCAGAAATATACTTCATAAATATTAAATTGGGAGAATGTAGTTAGAGTGATTTCTCTGAAAATGATCTGGGGCAGAACTTCAAGCTTAATCTAAATCATCATTGAGACATGAAAGCCAAAAAAAGCTAATGTGATGTTGGACTTCATTAAGGGAGGCATATTGACCAAGAATAAGGAAGGAATAGTCCTGCTGTATTTTGTCCAGCCATGCCATGTCTGGTGTCTAGTGCTCAATTCTGGGCATCCCATTTTAGGAAGGAATCAATCAGTTGGAGTGTATCCAAAAGCAGGCAGCCAGAGTAATGAAAGACCTTGATTTCTTGTCATGTGAAGACTAATTTAAGGAACTGAGGATATGTCATCTAGAGAAAAGAAGACTCAAGAGAAATGTAAGAGCTGTTTTCAAGCCTGTCGTATAGAAGAATAATTAGATTTGTTCTATTTGGTGCCAAAGGGTAGAACAATGGGTAGAGATAGCAAAGATAAGCAGTTAACCTTTATGTCAGGAAAAGCTTCCTAATAATTACAAGGATCTAAATGTGGAGTGGGCTACTTGGGTGGCAGTAGGTTCTCCATCATTGGAGATCTTTAACAAGACTGCATGACCACTTGTTGAATGTATTCCTTCTCAGGTTTGGTATCAGATTATGTGGTCTTTTAGTTTTCTTCTGCCTCCAAAATGCTTTCTTTCACATGCCCTATAGAAAATGAAAGGTCCTTATAGACCTAGCAGTAATGGGTTATGTGGAACCATCCACACTTGCTTATTTGATTGATCCTCTCTGTAATCATTAACTTTCAGAGCTGACCAAGGATAGCATACTTAAATTGTGGCCATGGAATGGATCACAACTAACTGGGCTTTGCTAGGTGGCTCATTGAAATATCATTCCAGTCTTAGAGTCAGGAAGACCGGAATTTGAATCTTGCCACAGGTACTTATTAACCTTGTGAATCAGAACAAGTGAGTCAACTTTTCAGCCTCAGCTTCCCCATTTGTAAAATGGGGACAATAACAGCACCTACAGGGTTGTTGTGAATATCAAAGAAGATAACATGTGAAGTGCTTGGTAAACCTTAAATCACCGTGTAAATGTTAGCTACTATTGTTAATAATATTATCATTTTTTATTATTACCAAGTACTATAAATGATTGGCAGCTAGGCAGAGCAGTGGATCTGGAGTCAGGAATGATGAGTTCTTGATGAGTTCTTCTTGATGAGTTCAAATCTGGCCTCAGACACTTACTAACTTTGTTGCCCAAGGCAAGTCCCTTAACCTAATCTCAGTTTCCTTATCTGTAAATGAGCTGGAGACAGAAATGGCAAACCACTCCAGCATCTTCACCAAGAAAACTCCAAATAGGGTCATGAAGAGTCAGACATGGCTAAAATTACTGAACAACATGTACAACTGTATATGACTGTGACTCATTAGCACTATGCTATAACCAATCTGTTCTAGATAATATATCATAGGTTATTAAACATGGAAGGTACTTTCATGGTCATCTCATTCAATCTCTTCATTTTATATTTGAAGAAACTGAGACCCTGAGAGGTTGTGTGTGACTTTTTACCAAAGTGACACAGAAAGTACATAAATGGCAGAGTTAAGATTTGAACCCAGGTTCTCTGACTCCAAATCCAGTGCTTCTCAATAGAGTCAGAAGCTAGGACATGTTTCAGATGATATTCTTCCTTTTGTGGGATAGAGAACATTTGTGAACTGTTTCTTTTTCCATCTACATAAAAAAAACAAGCATTTGTTCTTTACTTCTAACTTGCAATACATCTCAGAGTCACTTCAGAAAAAAAAGACTGCTTGTTCTCCCTTATCCCTACCAGGGGGAAAAAAATTAACCATGGCATATTTTCTCAAGGACACTTGATTTCAATAACTTTTGCTGCTTTTTGAGTTCCTTTATTCCTCCTTGCTTTTCTTCTCTCTTTGAGACCACTTAGTCTCATGAAAGAGGAGAGGAGTTCGTGCCATCATTCAGAGCCTGTCTCTTATGAAACAACTGGGCACATTGGCAAGGGAGAGCTGGGCAGCTTCAAAAGGGAGCAAAGCCAGGTGTTAATCACTGCTCTGAACGTGACTTTCTTTATAGTTAATTGGCAGGAAGTGATTATGAATGAGTTGAAAAGCAAGATGAAAAGAGGGGCAAAATAATAGCACAGAGAAAATGAAGAGGCAGCCATTTCAACTTTGTTCCATTTTTGGGTATTGGGAAATGTCACTTCAGAGTTTTCTTAAATTTCTTAATCTTGTTTCCACTGCATCTTTGCTTCTAACCTCTATTATGTATTGTGTGTGTGTGCGTGTGCATGCATGCATGTGTGTGTGTTTTAATTCCCATTGGGTTTTTTTCTCTTCTTACAAGACATTTCTAAAATCCTGACTCAGAATATCATTCTTCTTCTGCAATGGCATATGTGTAATTTGCTTTTCTTAAAGTAGGAGGCTGAATTTGAATCTATTAATTTGTTTTGTAGAAAAATCTGTTTCCTGTAATCACAGTAATCAATCTGTGTGGTTGCTGTAACTTTAATTTTCCTTTTAATATATTGGTCAAACAGAAATGAACATCACATACTCTTTTTCTCACAGGCATTTTGTTTACTGGTCTGGTGCCTATACTGGGTATAAAAATAATTTGGCCAACTTCTTTCCTCCATGGTGGGGAATATACACTCCTCTTCACCTCCTGCTTTCTCCCCTTCTTATTCCATTATACCATAGCCAAGGAGTCTATATTGAAATTTTAGGTTTTAGGCCAGGTTTGCAGAGGCGGAACCATAAGAAGAGATCAGGAGAGTGGCAGAGGAAGAAGTTTTCTCTATTTTTTTCTTCCCCTGCTCTTCCAACTTGAATGGGAACAGTAGAATTCAAGGGTCTTAATATGACCCTTGAGTAAAGAAATGTTGTTTTCTGACCTTTGTTTGGGACTTCAGGATGATAAATCCTTGACTGACAGGTATGTCACAAAATGGGGCCTATAAATTTCCACTGTAAATTAGTTGGCAGTTCACCTATGCGGGGGAGGGACCTGCAGTCTGGAGACTACATGTGGCCCTCTAGATTCTCAAGTGCAGCCCTTTGACTGAATCCAAACTTCACAGAACAAATCACCTTAATAAAAGGGGATAAAAAAATAAAAGAATTTGTTCTGTGAAGTTTGGATTCAGTCAAAAGGTTGCACTTGAGGATCTAGAGGGCCACATATGGCCTCCAGGCCATGGATTCCCGACTGCTTTCTCATCTCCTTCTAAAAGAGACTTGGAAAAATATCTGCTATTATTTAAAATAATATTTAATATGGTCTGGTAATAAATTGAGTACCTTGCTTTGAATATTGGCTTTTGCTTTAAAGATGGTGCATTGAAAACAGATGAGCTTAAAAAATAGGAATAAAGAAAAGCAGAGCAGGTGGTTAATGTTTAAATAGAAGCTTGTCTCTGAAACTGACTTGAACAAGGCTTTCTTTGTGCCTCAGAGCTCCTAATATGCTATGGAAGGAATAACCTTCAGCCTCCCTTTTCTGGCTTCACTTTTTCTTGGGGATGGTGCTTTGGCTGTTACCTCTTAGGAACAAATGTGCACATCTTGGGAGCAGAATTTTTTTCAGCTGCTCTACATAGAAAGGATTACAAATAAAGAAAGGTGTTTAAAAAATCAATGACATGAACTTTTAAGAAGAGATGGACTTGGAATGCTACTGGTTTAATCTCTTCCAAGTGAGATCAGTCACAAAATCTCAGCTGAAAGGAACCTTAGAGGTCATCTAGTGCAATTACTGAATTTTACAGATGAAGGAACTGAGGTTCAGAGAAGATAAGTGAATCACTTGCCCAAGATCACATAACTTTTTACTGGCAGAGCTGTGATTATCAGCCAGGTGTTCTGATTCTTAGTCCAGTGGTCCCCAATGAAAAAGGAGATTAGATTGAACAAATACTATTCTGATTATTAACTATTTGCAAAAACAGGACAAATCAATTGTAGATGAGAATTGATGAGCCACTGCTGAATATAAATTAAGTGCAGTCAGATAGAAACAAAATTAATTAGATCTAACTAGTTGTTATACAATGGTTAGCTAAGCATTTCTATCATATTTATCTTCAAAAAAATGACATAAGTGGAAATACATGCACGTAAAGAGACTGTATTGTGAAAAGAATTTTTAAAAAAAGCACTGAGAAAATTGAGGAGGCTTTTCTTTAGCTAAGAAACTTGACTTTCAAGAGGAAATAAAGGATAAAGAATGCAAACAGCTGGTATTTGCTGGGTTATTGACAATAAATCTTATTCCAAGGCCACTAAAAAGTCACACTTACTGTAGCAAGGTTCCTGTTTACTGTTTTCCTTAGCAAGGAAAAGAAGGTATAGAAGGGAAGGAAGAGAAGAGATTAGGAAAGGAGGGGAAAAGAGGGAGAGAAGAAGGAATTATTAAAAACCCATGTCTATATAGTTCAAAGTAAAATGATGACTTGGCAATGAAATAATTCTGTTGCCTTCAGGTTCCAGAATGAAGCTTCATTAATTCTAAAATTATTCAGTTTGATTGGCTTTATGTTGTGTCTGGAATGGTGATTCTTTTGGAAAAAGAAACTCCCTCTGGCAAAGCGAACCGACAGTTAGTCTTAGAGAATTCCTCAAGGGTACCAACAAATTAAGTGACTTGACCATGATAGATCGAATATGTCAGGGGCAAGATTGAACTCAATTCTTCTTGACTCTAAGGCGACCCCTCCATTCTCTACAGTAGGATATTTCTTTTGGTTGTTTACAGAAAATTGAATTAACTGGATCACTGTTAACTTTCTACTTTGGGTTTATATTTATCATTCATTCATTCATTTACATCTCTTTATTTGGTTCTTTCTGTGTCTTTTTTCTGTAGGTGTGTGTGTGTGTGTGTGTGTGTGTGTGTGTGTGTGTGTGTGTGTGTGGTGAAAGGGGATTCTACATCTCTATATTCTATGTCTGTGCTCCTGTCCATTTCTGGGTACTGGTGTCTCTATACTCCCTTAGTATTTTTCCTCTCTCTGTGTCTTTCTTCATATTTATCTTTGTTTATCTCACAGACTATCTATCTTCCTGCCTTTATTATCTTTTCTTTCCCTTCTCTCTCTGTTTCTCTACTTAATTGTTCATAATATAGGACTTAAGTACAGATTTTATTATGCTATATTTATTGAATATAATTTTATGTTCCCTGTTCTTAATTTAAAAAGCAAAGGAGTGGAATAATTTATGTTTCTTTTGGGAACTCGCCCTGCCCCCCCCAAATCCTGATCGAATTAAATTGCTTTCTTTTCTTCTTCAGTCCTTGATTCTTTCTTCCCCTGTCGTGTCAGTGGCTTGAAAGCCACTTTATTAAAACAGAAATAAGGTCTCCCTTTCCTGTTCAAGACAGTTCAGGCTGAAATGGACCAGGCATGGAAATCAGGGATGATTTGAATGAAGGTAATTCTCTTCCTCTCAAGTTCTGAGATTTGCAAAAGAAAGAAAAAGAATTTCATCCAATGAGAGAAGTCTCCCTGACTCTGTGTAAATCTAGGTGCACAAATCTTGAGTGTGCAAATTTTTGTGCAAATTCTAAATGATGGAGTCTAGTCTTCTAATTCATGAAGCATAAAAAGGATCTGAATTCATTGGAGGTTTCATTTATTTTCTGTTTGTCAGCACAGGTCAAATAAATGGAAATGAGTGATAATCTGATACATTTGGTCCATGTAAGAACCCATTTTAAATAATTCAGGAAAAAACCTGTTTTTCTCTAAAGCAGCTTTTACATCTGAGTTATGTCGACAGTTCTTTTAATCTCTAATTGCATTTTGTCTATGTGAATGTAGCATCTTCTTGGAGATGCAAGATGAATAAGACATCCCCCTCCTCCACCCCCAGTTCCCCGTCTTTAGAGTAGGTATAGATGTTCTCTGACGGTTTCCTGACTGTAAAGAGGAAACTTTTAGTTGGATATTAAACTAGAATTCCATGGATGTAGTAATGGATGCTCCTGGCCCTGAACCCTCTCCTTCCTGTTGGCCTTGAGGTATAAGGATAGTTCCATGCAGCTAGATGGAGCAATGAATAGAGCATTTGACCTGGAGTCAGGAAGATCTGAGTTCAAATCCAGTCTCAGACACTTACCAGCTGTGTGACCCTGGACAAATCATTTAACTTCTGTTAGCCTTTGTTTCCTCAACTATAAAGTGAGTATAATAGTAACAGCTACTTTTGAGGATTGTTGTGGAGAGCAAATGAGATAATACTTGTAAAATGCTTGGTACAGTGTCTGGCACATAGGTATTTAATAAATCTTCCTTCCTTCCTTCCTTCCTTCCTTCCTTCCTTCCTTCCTTCCTTCCTTCCTTCCTTCCTTCCTTCCTTCCTTCCTTCCTTCCTTCCTTCCTTTTTTCCTCTATAAAACCTGTAAGTTTAGATGATGGGGGTGAAGTGCCTTTCTTCCTCCCCTTCCATCATCATTACCATATTCTCTTACGTAAGCCTATTTGGGATGGGATTTGCCTTCTTTCCTTTGCTTCAGGGCTCCATGAGATCTTGAAAGGCATTTGTTGTCTTTCCCCCTTTCTAAGTATCAGAGAAATAGTGCTGACACCTGGAATAGCTGCTACACTTTTAAAAGTGAATATTTTTTATTTTTAATAAGGAATTCTGATTAGTCTGGCAAGACAGCTGCATGGCCTCAAGAATTTTGGTTTTGATGATGACCCAATGTATACCTTGAACCTAGAGTATGTTTCTGGGAATCCACAATTAAGTGGGAGGACTTGGACATCACAAAGATGTATTAAATACCTATGTGTTGAATACTGTGTTAAGCACTGAGAGATATATGAAGAAAAATAAAATGTCCCTGCCCTCAAGGAGTTTGTTATACTTGAGCAGAAAAGATAAGACATCAAACAAATAAAATACCAGCTGCTTTAGGAGTTCAGAGGATTGAAGTGATAAAAAAAAATCGTTAAATTGTAGAGTTGGAAGGGACCTGCGCATCCATCTGTTCCAATTTAGGCCACAAAATCTCCACATCCCTCCATACCTGATTAGCGGCTCTCCATTCTCTGCTTAGAGCCCAGTAGTGGGGGGCGCCCACTGCCACTGGAGGCAGCTCATTCTACTTTTATTACAAAGTTTTTCCTTAAAACAAGCCTAAATTTACCCTTTTGTAACTTTCCTTCACTACTCCTTGTTTTGCCTTCTGGAACCGAATAGAACGATTTTAATCTTTCTTACACATGATAGCTTTTCACCCCTCAAGTCTCCTCTAGGCTGAATATCCTCAGTTCTTTCAACTGCTCCTCATACAGCATGGACCTGAAACCCATCATCAGTCTAGTGGCTCTCCTCTGGGTGTGTTCCATCTTATTAACGTATTTCCTAAAATGGGCCTCCCAGAGCTGAACACAATACCTCAGATATGTTTCTGCTAGGGCACAGTTTAATGGGACCAGCTCCTCTTTATTTCTGGAAATGATTTCTCTATTAATACAGTCCAAAAATCACATTAGTTTTTCTTTCTTTCTTTCTTTCTTTTTTTTTTTTTTGCAGCCACATCACACAGTTGACTCAAAATGAGCTTATAATTCATTATAATTCCCAGATCTTTTTCAGGCAAGCTATTAACTCACTATGCCTTCTCCATCTTATACTTTTAAAGTAAATTTTTTCCTCTATAGTATTGTAATATTCTGTATTATTCTTGTTAAATTTAATCTTAAAGAGGCAGGGTCAGAGTCAGGAAGACCCAGATTTAAGGACCACTTTTGGCATACACTGATAGTGTGACCTGGGGTGAGACCCTTAACCTTTCATTGCACCAATTAACTCTCTAAGACTATAGGTTGCCAAATAGTAGTTGATGTTCATTGGTAGATGTGGTTTTCCTATTATGAGTCCTCTACACTAATGAAAAATAGCACATCCAGACAAATTCATACAAACATACATACATAGACATAGATATACACACACACACACACATATATAGATATATATATACATCCATATATAATATTATATATGTTACATATATTATATTGTGGCATTTAAATAAGTTTGAGAAACATAATTTCTGGGTAGTTTAATCATTTTATTAATAAGGCCAGCATGTTTATTAATAAAAGGATGGTCACCTGGCTGTCTCCCTTAGACCAAAGACCAAAGTGGGGTCACAATTTATGTGCCATTTGAAGAGTAGGTGTTTCTGAGGTTGTCAATCAGCTCTGATTGGCTAGCACTTGCTGGGAGAATGAATGTTACCATAAAAGGGTGGGATATATCACAAGGATCTTGGAGTATGAGACCTGAATCACCCAGATTTTGGTCAAAAAGATTGATCAATTTCCATATCACGTGTATGACAAAAGGGAGAATCACCACTTCCCTAGACTTGTCTGAGCAAAGAGAAGGCAGGAAAGCACCCATTACCCCAAACTTAGAATTTCTTTGCTGTCTGATTTGATCTCAGCCTGGATAAATCTTTAAGAAAGATTTCCCACATTGGTTGATTTCTGGATGAGGAAGTAGAAAAGGGGAAAAACCTTGGTTCTAATTCAATAATTAGTCATTAATACCAGAGAGAAATAATCATTTCTCACAATACATTATCAGATTTAGTACAAGGTTCTAGCCTGTCAAAACCTTTTAGAATCCTAAATCTGTCATCCAAGTGTTAGTTACTCCCCTTAGCATTGTGTCCTTTGTAAGTAGGATAAACTTGCCTTCTAAATGATTGATAAATAGATTAAACAGCAAAGGGTCAAGCAGAGATTCCCAGGGCCTTCTACTGGATGCCTTCCCAGAACATTAATAAATACTCTTAGCATCTAGTCAGTTTTGAGTCTATCTGTTGTCTATAGTACATCTCTCTATTTTCTCCACAAGAACAGAAAGAAATATTTAATTTTTTTGTTAAAATCCAGGTAAATAATATCTATAGCATTTTTCTAAACTCCCAATTTAGTAAAAAAGGAAATGTGGTTAGTTTGATATGGCCTATTCTGAATAAAACCAGCTGACTCTTTGTCATTACTATTTCCTTTTCTAGATTTTAAAAAATTAATAATTTCCTCAATAATGTTTGTAAAATATATATAGTTGGGCTGTATCATATAAAGGCATGTAGCCTACATATGGTCTAGAGCGATATCTGATGTGGAATCTCGCCCACCCCACCTTGAAGGGAGATTGATTTCTGAGGGCCCCACTTGTTTATCTCCTACAGGGCTGTTACACTAGAATTACATTTATATACCCCACTTCCAATATTGCTAATCCAGGGGTTCAGGATAAAAGCCATTTCCCCTGGGAGGATAACACTTAAGTTTACTCTCACCAGTTTGGCTCTTTTCCACCAAACATTGGTTACACAACAGACTATCATAAGTACTTAATAGATCTCTTTATCAAAGTAAGCAGTAAGGAGAAATTAGAGAAGTTATACAGATTAGAGTGGAGGTTAGGATATACAAGAGTCAATGAGCCCTTTGGAAGCAAGATAAGATCTCACTTCAACCAAGGAAAGAGAGGACAATCTCACCACAGGGAATATACTCATAGTAGTCTCTAAGATTATAGACTTTGAGAATCAAGGGCTGTATTGGGGACTGGTTTTCCCATATGTCTGTAGCCTTGGGGAGATTTCCAGTTCACCATTTAAAAGTTTACACTTGCCTTTTTTGTCTCCCATCTCTCTTGGACTTCTCTTCCAAAATCTCTCCTATAATCTGAGGTCATGTCTCACATATGCTTTATCTCCACTTTCCATCAACAGTTTTGTTTGGTTTGGACTCAATGGAACATCATACCTCCTGGTTCTTCCCTCCCTCTCCCACTTTTCAGCTTCCTTTTGTGCATTGTAAACTCTTAGAGGGGAGACATTGTCTTTCTTTTTCTTATTTGTATCTCCAGCACTTAGCACAGTGCCTGATACATATAATAAGAACTTAATAAATGTTTTTTGAATTAAATTGATTTGAACTATCTGCATCATTGAGGATTCAGAGAACTCTCCTTTAAATAGGAGTCCCATGACTCCTTTTGCATAGATAGCACCATGCACCTTTTCACAGGGCTATCCTGTAGGTAACTGCTCCCATCTTTGGTGGGATTGGGGTTATAGGCTCTTAAATTTTGCTAAGAGCTGAAACCAAAATCACTAGTCTCTTGCTTGTGACTTCAACTCTCCCCTTTTGGGGAATATTTGGATATACTTTCCTTTTTCCAGTTCTCTAGTACTTGTTCTGTTCTCCATGATCGTTCAAATATCACTGATGGTAACTTAACCATATTCATCAATTCTTTCTGTAAATCTTCATTTCTAACTTATTCTTTGCTAATCATCTTTAATTGTGGTTTAAGTATTTAAAGGACAATTTTTACCCTTAGATTCGAAAGCACACTAATAAATTACTGTAAGGGTAATTTAAGGTTCATGGTGGGTGGGGAGAAGAGTTAAAGATCTTCCCCACCCATTAATAGGCCTCAATACCTTTTGTTAATTTCTGTTGAGGCACTGGGTCAGAGTGTCCTGCCCTTTGGCTTTGAAAAGTGTATAAATACTCTGAGGTGAGTTTTGTTTTGGGGGTTACTCATTGGAAATGTTTGTTTGGCCAGACTAGACTCTGGGCAGCTGCTAAGGAACCCCCCAGCTTTGAAAACCCAGATGTTGGTGCTTCTTTCTCTGGTAATTATGTATGCATATAATGGTCAGACAGTTGGATTTGTCTGTTGATCTGTGATGTACGTATTGTTTATAGTCAAACAGTTGGAATCCCTGTCTGTTGATTTTTATTTCTATGTATTTTCTCTGAATTTCACTGTGCTGACTTTTCCCTCTGAACTAAGTCGATAATATATGTGTGTCTGATTAAAGTAGATTGTTGACCCCTCGAAAGTTGCTTTCCTTTTATAAAAGCAGATCTAAGAACCTGTACAGCAGACCCTCCTGTGTATATCAGGGTCCTGCTGTTACAATTACAGATAGCTTGCATGTTGAAATAATGTTTGCTTCATACCAAGAAATAAAAAAAATAAAAAACCCAACAGTGTTTTTGAATGTGCCAAGCAATTGTGATGAGTACATAAAAAACAGCGCTAATGTTAAAAGATGGAATTCAGTCTACCTGGTGACTTAGAAAATAGACTCTAATATGTGTATCTGTTTTAAAGGGTTATTTATAAGACTTCTGCTATCTGTGAGCTATTATGCTTTTACTCTATCTTGCAGTAAGGAAAGGTCAGTGTGGCTTAAAATATGCTTCTTACCTTTATACTTTACTTACTAAGGATTCTGTTTTGTATAACTGCTGGTTATTAGAAACTGCTGTTTTGAGTATGTATATACAAATTTAAACCACTTATATATTGCTTTTATCACACTTAGAAATCACTTGCTTAAATGTCATGATTTGAAAAAAAATTGTAAATCCAGGTTCTGGAAAACTTATGCCAAAATTAATTAGATTTTCCCATTATTGATTATTTAAAGCTGAAGATTAAGGTCTTCTCCAAAGCACCAACATCCTTTTACCAGTATTCCAAGTATATGATGTATACCTCTCCAATTTTATGTTCCTGATAAAATTCTTTGGGACCCTTCACTTTAACTAAACTGTTCTACATAGGCCTGGATGTTCCTGTGTCATATTCTTGTATGTTTGCTTACCTCTCACCACATATGCAATCTGCTTCCTTCTTGAATTTAAGGCCTATCTACCCTTCAAGTCTACAATAAGTTGTACCTGCTCAGTGAAGCTTTCCTAGACCAATCTGGCCCTCAGTGATTCAGCTTCTCCTGAGTTTGTATAGCCTTGATTGGACACTGTCATTTATGTGAAATCTTGTACTGTTGTGGGAAAAAAGTTGGCTGAAGTTTTTGATCCCAAATTGCTTGAAAACATGTTTATCTAATTCTCAGTCATACATAATTTCCTTTATGTATGCTTCAGTGCAATGACATTTGGGGTTTTTTGGAAGAAAAGTTAAGTTTTATTTGGATATCTTCAACTAGATAAATCTAGTATATAGAACAAGAAGGTTTGACCTTAAGGAATGATGATTTCAAATATATTTATTGTTATTCTTTCTTCCCACAAAGCTGTCCCTTCTATGTTGCTGTTTCTCAGGCGAGTCTGACTCTCCATGACCCTATGTGGGATTTTCTTGGAAGACATACTGGAGTGGTTTGTAATTCTTTCTCCAGCTCATTTTACCGATAAGGAACTGAGGCAAACAGGGTTAAATGACTTGCTCAGGGCCCCACAGCTAGCAAGTATCTGAGACGAGATTTGAATTAATGAAGATGAGCTTTTTGGTTCAAAGCCCAGTGCTCTATCTACTATGCCATCTACCTGTCCCTTCTATGGGTGTTCATCAATAGAACGATGTCCATAGATAACTGTCAAATGTCTTTCTGTTTAAAGCTGTGATTTCTGACTGTGATGTGTGCAGGTGTGGCTAAAAACACTCAAAAGAAGAGCTGTTACATGATTACTTGTAATATGATTTCATGCTGTGTATAATTAAAGAATATTTACTAATTGGGGATGATAATTGTTCTCTGCATTGTTTGTAATCCAGCTTTATCTAACGTTTGTCATCCTGTCTCTGGCTGCCTTATTCTAAGTTGGTCTGTTTGTTTTCTGCTCCAAGTAGGAGAGTTTCAGGGAATTCGATCAATCATCACTGGCATAGTGAATAAAGTGGATAAAGTGCTGGACTTGGTGACAAGAAGACCTGAGTTCAAAACCTGTATCAGATACTTCTTAGCTAAGTGACTCAGAGCAAGTCACTTAACATCTGTCAGTCTCTCTTTCCTCATTTGTAAAATGGTAATAAAAGTAGCACCTACTTAACAGAATTGTTGTATTGTCATCACATCAAAAACTTTATAACTTTCATGTGCTATATAAATGCTATTATTATTATCATCGTAATCAGATGATGTTTTGGTTTTTGAAATCTAATAAGTATAGAATCAGTGGGTTTGATCCCATTTTGAGAGGGAGTACTTAATGAGGTGCCCAATTGTAATGTGATATCTCCTCTGATGCAGTTTTCTTAACGCCAGCTTTCCTTGGCAAGGTAGATCCCCAGAAGTTGGCTGATTACTGTTCTCGAGGTTCTAGGGATGTTTCTGAAAATCTTAGTTTTTAGTACTAATTGCACATAATTATCCAGACCTAATAAATGGTTTAATGAATGTACTTACTAAAATGTTAAAGCAGAACAGTAGTCGCAACTCCCACCCCCCCCAAGTCTGAGGAACACTTTTCCACAAATATATACAAAGTTTATGAGGAGAGTGGGCAAGTCTTAAAGTACAAAGGTCAATCAGACAGTCCGTCAGTCAGTCACTTAGCATATATTAGGCATCTGCTATATGATAAATATTAGAGATACAAAAAAAGACAAAAGACAGTTCCCACTGTCAAGGTGTTTAGTTGAATGGAAGAGACAACATGCAAACATCTGTGCACAAATAAGATATATAGGATAAATGGAAGATGACCAGTGTTAGCTGAGGTTAGCAATGAATGTGTGTTTTTTTAAAGCAATACTGGAGGTAAGAGGACAATTAAGAACATTTACTGGCCTCTGTTAAGACAGATGGGGTTTTGATAACTGATAACAATGAGAAGGCAAAACTATTATTTGCTCTGCCAAGGTATTGAGAACCCCTTACAAAGAGGTAGCTCACATCTCTTGCTTACTAGAAGGCCGGTTCTCCCTTCATGGAGTGCTCATGACATTCCCCTCTCTGCCAGGCTTTAAGGGTCAGTGCCTTAGCCTTAGACCGTAGCCAGTACTTTTCTCCACCACAAGGGGTCAACTTCTCTTCCTTGGATGGCTATCACTCCTGGTTGGATATACTGTTTCCTATTACTCTGTTCTCTTTATTTCCAACTAGATGAGTTATCTACTTCTGGTCCAGTTTCTCTGATGACATGATCAAAGGAGGGGGGTGGAAATAAAGATGGGAGAATAAAAAAAGGAAAAAAACTTTCTTCTCCTCAAGAGTGGATCCTTCTCAAGGACTTAGCTCAAACTCTCAAATTGGAATCCTCTAAACTGGAACTTTCCTACCACTGGACTAGTTCATCACTTGACTGGCTTGCTTTTTAAAAATACATACTCCAGGAGTTATGACTTGACCTCAACAAGATGTTTCTTGTGTGGATGCCATATGTCTTTCATCCATTGGCTAAAATCCCATAATTCTCTCAAATTGATTGAGAACTGACTCCCCACCCCTACACTTTTGATTGCTTGATTGAGTTGAGGTATCTGGGTCTTTGGTGATTGAGAGTGGCAGTAAGCCCTCTCCCTACCCCCTTAAAATGTTCAAGCTCTAGAGGTGGAAGGAACCCCAGAGGCCATCCATTTCAACTTCCCAATTTTACGGATGATGAAAGCTAGTACTAGTAAGACTAGTAAGTAATTTGCTTCAGGTCAAACAGGTAGTAAGGATGTGAACTTATCATTTTTTACCCCACAGTCTTTTCTTTTCCAATTGTACCCCCTATCATCCTGATTAGATTATAGACTACAGGGAATTGAGGGGTCTGTGTGTGTTTAGGAAGAGCAATGTTCGGAAATAAATAGTAAATGAGTGTAAAAATATTTTCTAATGGAATATGAGCAGCCCAATGGCAGCATATTGATTTGGTTTTTAGAGACTGGGACTACCTTCTTATGACTGAATGCTTCTTTTGTACATCTCCCTCATCTTTTCCTTGCACCATCATACCCTATTTGAAGTAGTTCATCTCCATTTTCTTTTGGTTTTTATTATGCATGCCTTGCTTTAAGTCATTCTCATTTAGCTCCTAATCCCATGGCATCCGTTGAGGCATCCTGTTGTTATCTGTTCTGAATGTATCTTTAGCCTAGCAGAACTGTGTTCCAGTAAGAATTCAGGGCTGACATCCTGTGTCTTTTTCAGGGCCTTGCCATTTACGTTGCTTTGGTAACATTGATTAAGCATCAATTTGTACATGACAAAGTAATCTTAGGGACTGAAAAAATTGTTCATGAGGACCAAAAGGCTTCTCCAGCAGGTCATGCAGCTCTATAGAAGATTGAATAAGTCACTAGCTTAGTCTGTGCTGGTGCCATTTTGACACTACATTCTAGAATGAAGGGCATGCTGGTCCTCTTAATAAAATTTCATTGTCTGGCAGTTTACCATGAGACAACATGGACACAATATGTTGGAGAGAAAGGAATTCAGTGATATATTTCAATCTTTTATTGCCAGTGAGAGATCTTGGGCTATGGATAGGGATTCCTTGGTATGAGTCGGTCCATGGCCTCAGTCTTTGGGCTCACTGGTAGTTCATAGAGCTGTGTTGAAGAAAAAAATAGTCCATATAGTGCAAGAATATAGTAGAACTTATTTCAGTGTCTTTGAATTTGCTGTTTTCACTCACACAAAGAAGTTATGAATGATGTCAGAAAAAGTTCAACTTTCATCCATTCAGAAATATTTGTGTCTTATCTTGCAGATAACTACTGGTTTGTATACCACTTGATCTTATATTGAAGTTTTTAAAAGATGTTTTTGAACTGAAAGATGATTAGGCAACATAAAACTGGATTGGCTCTTGCTTGCCCTCCTAAAAGCAGAATGCCTAGTATAGTACCCAAATCTTTTCTGACCCAAGATGGTTAAGAACCATGGCAGATACAACACTACAAGAGAGATCCATCTTCTCACCATAGGATGGGAAGCAATGAAACTAGACAGGAGCTAATTTTTGATTACATAAAATAAAGTGAAGCATTTTGGTAACTAAACTTGTATAAATCAAAAGCCTACAAGCAGAGTTATAAAGAGTTGGATAAAAGTTTTCATTATCTAGTTAGATTACTTACCCTTCTGCCCTGATGGATTGGGATTTTTCTACATTTCTACTAAAGGTTTAGCACCCTGGACCTGTTGACTTGCTTATATCTGGAAACAGGTGGTAAAAAGGGGTATTTTTCTTGGTGCATTCTAGGAAATGGGATGAGATTTGTCAGTCTTTCTCCTAATTTTACATTTATTGCATGTGCTCTGTCCTGGAGTCGGAGTTCAACAATTCAAACTTCTAATTAGTTAAACCAAACGATAGGGAGAGGCAAGCTACTACAGTGGAAAAAGCATTCATTTCTGAGGTAACAGACCTACTTACATTTAAATTCCATCTCTGAAACTTACTGCCAGTCTGACCTTGGGAAAAGTAATTGAGCATTTATTCTTACTATCATATTTTTGATTTTTTGATTGAGTCAAGTTATCTGGCCCTTCAGTGCTTATGTTTTCCTCACTATACAAATGAAGTATTTGGACTATGCAGCTTCTGGTGTTCTTTTCTAGAGCTATGAAGGAAGGAATGTCTTAAAGATTACCCAAGCATATATAGATAAGGAAAAAATATTTGGAAAGAGGCAAAGAAGAGTGGAATAGATGAAGAGGTAGGGAGAAAAGAATAAAAAGGCAGAAAGAATGAAAGAAAGAAAGGATAAAGTGATGCCTGTGGAAAGATGTAGTAGAAATCCATGGTCAGAGATATTTTTGACCACTATGCCTAGTTGTTCAGACTATGATTTCATAATTAAGGCACCACTGCCCACTTGGTGGCAGTTACTCAGGTGGTAGGCAGGGTACTAAGGAGGAAGTAAAGTGCCAAAGTTCTTTTAAGGAAATAGTGCTAATGAACAATTACTTCAATCATAAGGATCCTATTCTAGAGATTTGAGACCAAAGCTTGATATTTTTTTTAGGACATGGACCCCTGTTACTGAGTTAATCCACAATGAAATATGTGGTTTCACCAATAAATTGATGGTTTCACACATTTTGGAATTTCAAAGTAACTTATGACTACAAATTGTTTGGGAACCTTTGAGCACTGTTGGACTCATTTCTCAGAAAAGATGCTGTTTATTTAAAAAAATCCAAGTATATTTCAAGACCAAGTCCGAAGAGCTGGGAAAAAGGACTTTTACACAGCACAGTCTACTTTCTTCATCTAAAATGTAAGAGCCTTGTGTTCTCTACTATAGCTGTGAGACTTGAAGAAAGAGGAAGAGGGAGAGGAAGAGGGAAAAGGAAAGGGAGGGAAAGAGGGACAGGAAGAGAGAGAGAGAAGAAGAGACAGAGGGATGGGGAAAGGAGAGAAGAGGAAGAAGGAGGGGGAGAGAGAGAGAGAGAGAGAGAGAGAGAGAGAGAGAGAGAGAGAGAGAGAGAGAGAGAGAGGTAGATTTTGGCTCTAATCCTCACCCTCAGAGTTTGTGACTGAAGTTCTTTGTACCCTTATCATGGTTACTCTATCTCCTGCCTGTAAGATTGATCCTATTCCTGGCCCTTTTCCCCTCGGAGTTTCTACCATGGGAAAAATGATCCCCTTAACCCAGGCTTAATCCAACTCTTGCCTAGGTTCCATTTGCATCACCTTCTCTGTGGGTCAAGTTGAAAAAATGTTCTAGATTATGTTTATCTGCCTAGCAGAGTCACAGCAAAGTAATGAAACTTGGTGGGATATTTTGTTCCTTATAATTTGCTTTTTTATGGACATCCAGATGTACTCAGCTCTTAAATTGCAAAACAAATGACCAAAACATACCAAAAATTTTTTCTCTGGTTATTTCTTTTTTTTCAGCTTATTAATATAATATTTATTTGTCTTCCCTGTCAAACCCTGAGCCCGTGGCTTTCCCCAGGACCACCTGGTAAGATGGAGGGGGAGGTAGTCACAGGCTGCAACAGACATGGAAGGACCAGGACAAGGAGGAACATTCAGAAACATTGGGGGATAGAAATAGCTCCATCATATGGTGAAAAGGATGAGGAAGGCCACCATCAGGCAAAAGAGCCCCATGGCCTCAGACAGGGCAAAGCCCAGGATGGCATAGGAAAAGAGCTGCTGTTTCAAGGAGGGGTTCCTGGCATAACCAGTGATGAGACTTCCAAATACAGTCTCAATACCAGCTCCAGAGCCAGCCACCCCCACAGTGGCAGCCCCAGCTCCAATAAACTTGGCTGCTGTGTCAATGTCCCTTGAGATGGTGCTAATTTGGAATCCACATCTGGGGACAAGTGAGATCAAGGGACCTGATGCTGCCAAAATGCTGAGGTTCTCATCTATCCAAACCTCTGGCTGTTTTAGCACCACTGCAGATAAAGGTCTACTTAGCAGCTGAGAGCTGCTTCTCACAAGGGCAGGGTTATAGATGAACTTGACACAGGTGTGCATTCTGAAGGGGTGACGGGCAAAGCTGAAGAGCTGCTGGCAGAGCAGAGAAGACAAAGACGGGCTGGTTATTTCTTAAGATAAAAATCTATCCTTTACCTTCTGATATGGGTTGGGAACAAATCTTCTTAAAGGTAGGAAGGTGAACTATGATATCTGGGACATAAACTGTGGTATAGACAAACCTTGGCCCTCTTTGAAGAATTGTATGATTTGAAGAGTCTTAAGGAGCAAGGAGTAGATCAAATTTTACCAAAAGATTTTTTAGCTTACTTCTTCCTAAAGTGAACAGGGTCAGGGTGGACATTGTGAAGTTCTAAAAAAAGTTCTTGTCCCCAAATCCCACTATTTAACTATCTAATATTCCATCATTATAATTTTAATTTTTTGAGTCTAATAACTTTTGATTTTCATGAGTCTTATCTAGGAGCAGGTAGGTGGGATAGTGGATAGTATGTTATACTTGAAGTCAAGAAGACATAAGTATAAATCCTGATTCAGTCCATTAGTAGCTGTGTGACTGTAGGTCTCTTACATGTATACGTCTATAATCCTATTAAAATGCTAACATCCTTGCATTTGATGTGCAGAACTGTAACAGAGGAGTTCTTGAACTTGATGGTGCCTCCAAACCAGTGACTATTAGAGAAGAAGAGTGGGATACGAGGTTAAACATTACTCTACCAGTTCAGTGACTCATTAGTAGCTATGGTAAAAGATTTTGTGAGAGTTTCAGTAAAGGAGATGAGAAATAGTGAGTATTCATGATCTCCCAGGCTCTTATTAGCATAGTTATAGTCAATAAAGTTATCAAGTTGTATTAACAGAAATGTATTATCCAGGGTGAGAGAGAAAACAATTTCATTCTACTTTGTCCTAGCCAGAACACATCTGGGGTATTATTGTAGTTAGCCCTGGAGGGACCTTGTAGGAATAATCTTGATAAGCTGAAGCATATCTAGAGAAGGATGAACAGGATAGTGGGAAAACTCTAAACCATGCTGTACAAAAATTGGTTGAAGAAACTGCAAATAATTATAGGATCTGAGGAGGAGGAGCCAAGATGGTAGGGTCAAAGACAGGAACTCACCTGAACTCTCCCCCAAACCCCTCTACATACCTTTAAAAATGACTCTAAACAAATTCTAGAGCAGCCAAACCCACAAAAAGACAGAGTGAAACAAATTTCCAGCCCAAGATAACTTGGAAAGTCGACAGGAAAGTTCTATTGTACCAGGGAGAGAGAGAAGCACAGTTTAGTGCAGGCTGTACCAGCACAGATGGGAGCAGGCCTTGAGGTGACTGAATCATTGCCAGCAGTGGCGATTTCAGACTTCTCAGTACATGGATGCCAAAGACAGCTTAGAAAGTCAGCAGGAAAAGTCTGTTGGACCTGGATGAGAAAGGAGTGCAGTGCAGTTCAGGCCATGCCAGCACAGCCCCGGCCCCAGTGAACCAGGAGCAGGTCTTGGGAGTGACTGAATGAGCAGTGGCAATTTATAGAGCTCTCAGCCCACAGACAATAAGGGGCTTAAACAACTGGTCAGAAGGAGGTTGCAGGGGTCTCTTTTCCAGCACTGAAGCAGGACTCTGTTGCTTTGCCCATACTTGGATCCAGGTCACAGTCCTGGGTGGTAATCCCAGGGTGAGGAGGAGCACTAGCATTCCAGAGCTTGCAGCCATAGTGGAGGGGGGACCCTCCTCACAGTTCCAGGGCAGAAAAGAATGCTTTTGATTGATGTCAGACCAGAACACAGGCCAGGAGAGGAGTAAACACTTCTCCTTAGATCATGTCCTGGAAGGACTGAAAACTTACAGGTCCCTAGAAGTATCTCTGAAGATAGCTGCACAAAACCCTTAAAGTTTGGGACAGTGCGCCCTTGAAGCAGAACCCTACCTTAACAAACAGTTAAAACATCAAGTAATAGGCTGGAAAAATGGGCAAACAATGGAATAAACTCTGACTATAGAAAGTTACTGTGATGACAAGGAAGATCAAAACATACTCAGAAGAAAACAAAGTCAAAGCTCCTACATCCAAAGCCTCTAAGAAAAATATGAGTTGGTTGCAGGAAGAGCTCTAAAAAGATTTTGAAAAATCAAGTAAGAGAGGTAGAGGAAAAATTGGAAAGAGAAATGAGGGTGATGCAAAAAAAATCATGAAAAAGAGTCAGTGTCTTGGTAGAGGAGACACAAAAAATACTGAAGAAATTAAGACTTTAAAAACAGAATAGGCCACATGGCAAAAGAGGTCCAAAAAACCAAAGAGAAGAATGCCTTAAAAAGTAGAATTGGCCAAATGGAGAATGAGGTGCAAAAGATCACTGAAGAAAATTACTCTTTGGGCAGGGTGGAGCCAAGATGGCAGAGTAGAAGCAGGGACTTGCTAGAATTCTCCCCCCAAACCCTCAGAAAACCTGTAAAAATGACTTTAAACAAATTCTAGAGAATCAGAAGCCACAAAATGATAGACTGAAGCAAATTATGGTAAAAGAGGTCCAAAAAACCAATGAGGAGAAGAATGTCTTAAAAAGCAGAATGGGCCAAATGGAAAAAGAGGTCCAAAAACTCACTGAAGAAAATAATTCCTTAAAAATTAGAATGGAGCAAATGGAAGCTAACAACTTTATGAGAAATCAAGAAATTATAGAACAAAACCAAAACAATGAAAAAATAGAAGACAATGTGAAGTATCTCATTGGAAAAACCACTGACTTAGAAAATGGATCCAGGAGAGATGATTTAGAAGTTATTGAACTATCTGAAAGTCATGGTCAAAAATAGAGCCCAGACATCATCTTTCAAGAAATTATCAAGAAAAACTGCCTTGATATTCTAGATCCAGAGGGTAAGATAGAAATGGGAAAGAATCCACCAATCACCTCTTAAAAAGAGATTCCAAGGGAAAACTAGGAATAATATAGCCAAATTCCAAAATTCCCAGGCCAAGGAGAAAATATTACAAGCAGCTAGAAAGAGCAATTCAAGTACTGTGGAAACACAATCAGGATAACACAAGTTCCAGCAGCTTCTACACTAAGGTATTAGAGGGCTTGGAATATGATATTCTAGAGGTCAAATGAGATAGGATTAAAACCAAGAATCACCTACCCAGCAAAACTGAGTATGATCCCTTCAGGGGAAAACATATATATATATATATATATATATATATATATATACACACATGATATTTGTAACTCATGAGACCTTTCTCAGTATTAAGATAGTTGAAGGGAAAAAATATATATATGTAATATATATACATATGTATATGTAAGTATATTTATGTACCTTATCAATGAGGATGGGTGAGGGGGAGGGAAGGGAGAGAATGTGAAACAAACCTTTAAAAATGAATGTTAAAAATGTTTTTATATGCAACTAGGAAATAAGATATATAGCCAATGGGATGTAGAAATCTATCTTGCCCTACAGAAAAAAGGGAAGGGAATGGGATGGGGGGTGGTAGAAGGGAGGGCAGATTGGAGGAAGGGGTAATCAAAACACACACTATCTTGGGCTGGGGGCAGGGGGGAGATGGGGAGAAAATTTGAAATTCAAAATGATGTGGAAGTGAATGCTGAAGACTGAAAATAAGTAAATAAATAAAGAGCATTACTCTTTAAAAATTAGAATGGAGCAAATGGAAGGTAATGACTTTATGAGAAATGAAGAAATAATTTTAGGATCCATAGATATAGAGCTAGAATAGATTTTAGAGATAAATCCCTTCATTTTATAAACGAGGAAACTGAGACCCAGAGAGGGGATTCAGCTTGTTCAAGGTCATACAGGTAATCCTAGGGTTGGGAAGAATAAGAATAATAGCTAGCATTATGATATATTTAGAATATGCATTATATATTCATAATATATTATATATACTTATAATTCTATATAATTTGCACACAATATAATATATAAATTTATAATTACATATAATATATAAATTTATAATTATATATAATTTGTAAATGTACATGATATATAATATATAAATATAATGGTTAAATATTATTAAAGCCAACATTTTAAGGTTTGCAAAGCAATACATGAATACTCTCTCGTTAGATCCTTACAGCAGACCTTGGAGATAGGTAACATTATTATCTCCATTTTAAAGGTGTGAAGTCTAAGGCAAATAAAGATCGGTGCCTTGTCCATTAGTTGCTTAGACAAGTAAGTATCTGAAGCTAGTGTCTGAAATCACATTTGAGTTCAGGTCTTCTTGGCTCCAAGCACAGTGTTCTATCCATTGCTACACCAATTACCTAACTCGTTTTCTGTCTGCAGTTGCAGCATTCTCACCTCTGAGCCACAGCAGAGATGTTTAGCTTGGAGCAGAACAGACTCAGGGTAAGAGAGGAGTACATGATGGCTTTCTTTCAGTAGCTACAGAGTTGACATGTGGAAAGATTACACTTAATTCTACTTGTTTGCTGTGGGCGGAATAAAGAATAACAGGTTACAGTTGCAAAAAGGTGAACTTTAGTTCCATATAAGGAACTAAACACTTAACAATTAGAGTTGTCCTAAAATAAAATGGTTAGCCTGGGAAGGTAGTGTCTTCCATCTCACTGGAGGTCTTTAAGCAGAAGCTACGTGAACACTTTTCAGGGATGTTTGTAATACGGCAATTCTATTTAGTTATGGGTTGTACTAAATAATCTCCGAGGTCTTTTTTTGTTTCTTTTGAGATTTATGTTTTAAAATTTTTTGTTGTGCCTTTTGTTTCTTAAAATTTATATATTTAATTAGTTTTAATAATTTTATATTTAATGTAATTTAAAATAAAATTTATAAAATATTTAATAATATCTTAATCAGCAATAATCTTCCTTATCTCCTTCCCAGCTCCTCCCTTTTCAGTTGAAAAATAAAGCTCCTGTTACAAACATGTATAGTCAAGAAAAACAAATTTCCACACTGGCTGTATCTCTCCTCCCCCAAACTCATATTTGAGGTCCCTTTTTGACTTTACCATCTCAGAATCATAGCTTTAGAGCTGGAAGGAACATCATTTAGTCCAATCCCCTCATTTTATAGATGAGAAAATTATGAGGAGGTCCTGAGATCTTAAGGAACTTGCTCAAAGTAATATGGAATAGAGCTAGGATTTAAACTTAGAGTCCTCTGACTCCAAATCCAGAGCACTTTTCCATTGTACTACAGTCATACTATTCTGTGAATTCATAAATAGGTAGCTGGATTAAATAGAGTTGTTTGTACCACTGATGTTTGGAATATGGGATCATTGTTATAGGTCAAGTGCCAAGAGAGAGATACCACACCAGACAGTTCTTTTATTGTCTGTTTTACTTAGTTGGTGCTAATGAGGCCTAGGTCGTGGATTTCATCCCACTGTGGACCAGTTAACTTCACCAAGACAGAGATTCTATTTCCAAGCCATGGATTAAAACTCTTTCAGGCTAGCCATTTCACAAAAGATTTCACAAAAGAGTTGGGGAGGGGATACCAGACAAGGTAAAAGGTTCAGGGGTAACCCATTTCTACTCTTAGAAAAAGAACTCAAAGTAAATGTCCCACAAATAGTGAATAGTGGTATTTTTGTATAAAGGAAGGATAAAAATATGATTTATTTGAACTGAGAAAATTTTGTTGCATTTTGTCCTGGATTTTCTTGACCCAATGGAGATAGATCTGGGGAAAATTTCTTTGGGCAGTTGAGTTGCCAAGAGTCAGTCTAGTTCCTGACTAATAAATACTCTTGAGTACAACTTTGCTGAATGCACAAAAAGGGTGACTTCTGTAAGAGATTTAACCTTTGCTGAAGGTGGACAATAAAACAGATGGGATTTGGTTCCACAGCACAGCAGGGGGACTCATTGAATTATGGTTCGAAAAGTAAGAGCCTCGCAGTGATATTCACTGAGGCTGAAAGAAGAAATGAAATTAAAAAGCATGGACCAGGTAGCCATTCTCCTCTTTCAGTGTGGTACAATGGAAAAAGAAAAAAACATTGGCTCTGAAGTCAGACAACATGAATTCAAATCTCATTTCTGAGGCTTATTATCTATGTGACCCTTGGACAAATCACTTTACTTAAAATGTGTCTCAGTTTTTTTTCATCTGTAAAATGAGGAGGTTAGACCAGATGACCTCTGAGGTCACTCCTAGCTCTAGGTCTATGAGCCAATGAATACATGAAGAAAAGCATTTGTTAAATGCTTACTATATGTATAGATCTGTGCTAACAACTTAAGATTTCAAAAAGAAAAACAAGACAGTCATTACTCTCAAGGAGAAGATGATTCTGTCAGTAGAATAATTTACAAATACCTTTGATGCTTTACATTACAAATGTTGCATTAGAGATGAAAACATTTAAAATCTGGCTATACTGGAAAATTCCCCAGAAATGGTCAGGTTCATTTGACCCATGCCAGGACCAGGGCAAGGAACCCTGTACTTCTCATTTCTTGCCACAAGATGGTACTGTGATTTCTGCATTAGAAACCAGTTCTGCCTGCTAGTCAGACATTGTCAGGGTACTGAAGGCAGAGGATGGAGTTATTACCTTGATCCATATTTACTTTACATTTCTATGTTAATGAGATGCAGTAATGTTATTTTAAATGATGAGGAGGTATCGAATAAATATTAAATTTGCCAAGGAGTTGGATGAATCTGGGAGAGAAGAATATCCATTATTCAGAGGGAAAAAAAGGATGTCTGACTCCTTTCTTGGAGGGACCCAGAGAACTTGCTTACCAAAGACTGCTTTTGCAGTTCTTTGGATCTATTAGTATATTTTGATTGTAACTGCAGATGAGATTATTTTGGTAATAGGCCTCATTAAAATCTCATTTTCTCACATAAAATCATGGTAGGCTAGCTGGTAATTTACAAAGAATCCTGGTAATTTACAAAGTTCCTGGTAATTTACAAAGTTCCTGGTAATTTAGAAAGAATCAGTGGCACCATGAAAAATGCTAGGAGCAGATAGTTGTTAATGAAGCAGGATGGCATAGTTGAAAAGATCACTTGCTCTGAAGTCAGAGAACCTGAGTTTGAATCCTGGTTCTGAAATGAATTGCCCGAGTAACCTCTGCCAAGTTACCTCATTTATAAAATGATTTGGTGGTGGTGGTGACTCTGGATGACTTGTGAGGTCCTACCCACACTAAATCTGTTTAACCTATGATTCCTGGGAAACTCACCTAGTACAAAGCCTGTGTTTTTTGTTTTTTGTTTTTGTTGTTGTTGTTAAAGAAGTAGCAAGGCATAATGGTATTGGGAAGTACTGGGTTTTAATTCCACCTATGACATTTACCAGATCTTTTTATCAGAGCCCTCTGTGGTAGTAGAACTAATACTAGCCTGGGAATCTCTAGAGAGCAGGGTTAAATATTTGCTTCTAGACAGTTATTTGTTGTGTGTGGCCATGGGCAAATCTGAGCCTCAGTTTCCTCATTTGCAAAATGAAGGGATTGGGATTAGTGTTTTCTGCAATTCTTTCCAGCTCTTAATCTATGATTCAGTGAATTCAATAGCAGACTTTTTGCTCAATGATTTCTTAATTATTCACTGATTTTAAATCTTCCTTGTAAGCTGGCATGATGGTGCCTATCTGTAATCTCTGCTACTGGGGAAACAGACTAGTGGATTGTATGAGCTCTTGAGGGGACTCAGGGATATGATTTCTGCATTAACTCTGGGATCAATATAGTGAACCACTGGGAGCTGGGGGGTGGTTGGTGGGATTAGGGTCACCAGGCTGCCTAAGGTGTGGCAAATGGAGCAGGTCAAACCTCCCAAGCCAATCAATGGTGGGATTGGTTCCATGAGTGGTAGTTACAATTCTAGCTTCTAGGTAAGGAGACTTAGTTAAAAAATACTCTTTGCATTCCTTTCAAATGATTATTGTTTAGTATTTATTTTTTTGTGGTAGATCATTCTATTCTTTGTATCTCCACATACCAGGAACTCAATTTTTTAAGGGAAGTAATCATTTACTACTTATGCCACCTTGATCTACCTCAGCAAATAACCCTACCAAACAGAATGAATACTTGTTCTCAATGAATTCTCAAACACATTTCCTAAGTTCAGTTGGTGCGCTATTCTTATTGGTGACATGAAAGGTCAAAGATAGGGGACACTGGCTTTTTTTTAAGGCATGTGTATTTGACCTCCCAGTGCTTCAGAAAATATGGCTCCTCAAAGGCCAGCAGTACTCAGAGGATTCAAACTTTCATATAGTTTACCAAGTTCTCTGCCTACTCTTTCTCTAGGAATCTGGAGGCTTCATGTGAAGTTTGCCTGCAAAACACTGGGCCTTTGATTTAACTTTAATAGGGAAACTCTATAGGATATTTCAGACTTTCTCATCCTAAGCAATAGAAATCTAATAAAACCTTACTTATTCAGGCAGAGTGGGGGACGGAGGGTCTAAATTGGAAAACATTTTGAAATACTCAATATTTTCAGGAAAAATGCATTCATCATAGCCAACCAGATATACCCAGGCCAGACAAGGAAAACATCTAGTAAAATTTGTTAGTAAGCTTGCTTTAAAAAATAGGTAAGAGTGATTTGTAATAGCACATCAATTCCTTTTTTTTAAATCAATGATTTAAACACTCATTGATTTTTTTTTAAAAAGCAATTGATGCGCTAATACAAATCATTCTTACCTGTTTGTTAAAGGTAATGTTGAACTTATTTTTCATTTTATTTTTTTAAGCACAGTTTGTTTTTTGGAAGCAGGATCACCATTTCCCTTGCAATCTTGATTATATCATTAACAGAATCAGGAACCTCAGAGGTTATCCTGTCTAGTTCATACATGAAGAATCCTTTTTATAATATTCTCAACAAGTGGTCACTCATTTTTTGCTTGAAGACCTCTTTTGAGGCAGGAGCACCTGATACCTCCAGAAGCATTTCATTCTGTTTTTGGACAGTTTTAAGTGTTAGGAAGTTTTCCTTTACAGCAAGCCTACACCCGTCTTTCTGAAATCACAAATCAGAGTCCCTAACTCTGCCCTCTGGGAACAAGCAGAACAAATCTAATCTCTCTTCCGTATGACAGCCTTTCAAATACTTGAAGACAGCTATCTAATCCTCTGTAAGTCTTTTCTTCAGGATAAACCACTTCATTTCTGTTCATTCAACCAAAATTCATCTGCCATGGTGAAGGGGCCTTTCACTATCATCATCTTCTTCTGGATACTTTCCAGATGATCAATGCCCATCCCAAAATGTGATACCCAGTACCCAATACAATATTCCAGAAGGAATATGACCAGGACAGAATATAGAAGGGCCACTCCTGCCTCTCAATGAAGCCTAGCTTTTTTGGCTGACATGTTATATTGTCATCATTCAATTAATCAATACAAATCTATTAAGTGCTAAGCACTGTTCTAGCTGCTGCTGATACAAATACAATAAATTAAACTATCTTTTCTCAAAAAGAATTTATATGGTAGCAGGGATGGCAAGATGGAGAAGTGAATAAGCATTTTTTAAGTGTCAACTACGTGCCAGATGCTGTGTTAAATGCTTTACAAATATCTCATTTGATTCTCACAATAACCCTGGGAGATAGATGCTATGATTATTCTCATTTTACAGATGAGGAAATCAAGACTGAGAGAGGTTTTGATGATTTGTCCAGGGCTACACAGCTAGAAGGAGTCTGAGGCATGATTCAAACCTGGGTCTTTCTGATTCTAAGCTCAGCTCTCTTTCCACTATGCTACCTAGCTGTTAGTACAACCAGAATAAATATAAAGAGATGCCTGTCAATTGGGGAATGACTGAACCAGTTGTGATGGAATACTACTGTACTGTAAGAAATGATGAGTTCAATGCTCTCAGAAAAACATGGATGAACCTGCACTGAATAATGAAGATGAAATGAGCAGAATGAAGAGAATACTGCATACAGTAACAGTAATATTGTTTTAAGAAGAACTTTAAGTGATTTAGGCATTTTGACTATTAAAAATACCCAAACTACAAAGGACATATGATGGAAGACATTGTCTGTATCCAGAGAAAGAACTGATGAGTAGAAGTATTTATAGAATGATTTTACATACTTATACACATAGATATATTTGTGTCTAATGATAGCCATCTCTAGGGTGGGGTGGAGGGGAGGAAAAAAGAAAAGAAATTTACATGATTTCATTATATATTTAAAAGGAAAAGGAAGTTATATGTAATAGATTTGCAGTTTCATGTGCAATTATCATTTTAATTATAATCATTTTAATTAATCATTTAATATCATTTTAATTTAAGCAAATGCTTGTTTTATTCCATAAATTAAAAAATAAAACAAATAAAAAATAAAAAACTCAAAAAAGAGAATGAGTACAAATGTATATAAAGCAGCTAAATTCAAGCTAATTAGGGAGTGAAAGTGCTAGCAATTCAGGGATCAGAAAAGACTTTATGTGCCATTTGAGCTGTAACTTAAAAGAAGAGAGAGTTTCTATGAGTCAGAGGTATGGAGGGAGTAAGCTCTAGGCATGTTCAGAG
This sequence comes from Notamacropus eugenii, assembly GCF_028372415.1. NCBI lineage: Eukaryota > Metazoa > Chordata > Mammalia > Diprotodontia > Macropodidae > Notamacropus > Notamacropus eugenii. The sequence continues at coordinate 92,856,848 of NC_092872.1, forward strand.
GTATGGAGCTAGGAGATAGGGTGCCATGTCTGAGGAACAGGGAAAAGCCTGAATCACAGAGGAGGAGGTAGAATAACGTTCAATGGAGTTGGAAAGGTAAGAATGGAGCCAGGTTGTGAAGGGATTTAAAAGCTAAGTAGAGGAGTTTATATTTGATTCTAGAAATAATAGGAAGCCACCGAAGTTGATCGAATAGGGGAGTGACATTAGAATTTATTGAGTAAGGGGAGATTTACACTTAAAATCACTTTGGCAGCACTATGGGGATGGACTGAAGTGAAAAAAGACTTGAGGCAGGGAGTCCAATTAGGAGACTATTGTAATAGTTTAGGCAAGGTATGATGAGGGCAGAAGTGTACTGGAGCCTGCTTGTAACCTGCCAGAAAGCTGATAGTTAAATTTTTGGTGTGGGTAGTTATACATCAGAAATCAGCAACTACTACAAATCAGGGTTTAATTTATTGTTTTGTTGATTAAAGTGATGGAGAAAAAATGTTAGCCATCCAGATAAAATTTAAAAATGTATCCCGCATACTTTTTTTCTCCTCGGAGAGATGATTGTCTATCAGACTTTGACTGGTATGCCACATAAAGGCTTAAGCTAAGGTGATAGCTGTGTGAGTAGAGAGAAGAGGTTGGATGGGAGAAATATTGTGGAGGTAAAAGCAGCAAGATTTGACAGGTGATTGACTATGTGGTTTGAAGAAGAGTGAGGAGTCAAGGATAATGTCAAAGTTGTGAACCGGGACACTGAAAGAATGGTGGTATTTTGGACAAAAATAGGTTAGATTGGGAAGAGGGGTTTTTTTTTTTTTTTTGGTGGGGGAAGATGAATTCTGTTTCAGACATCTTGAATTGTCCTAGATGTGTCTAGGACATCTAGTTTGAAATTTGTAATAGTTCATTGGTGATGTGGGATTGAAGCTCAGAGGACATATGTATATGTGTATATATTATATATATACATATATATGTATTTGGAGTTATCTGAGAGTTATTTACATAGAGATGATAATTGAACCCATGGATACAGAGGTCACAGAGAGAATATGAAGGAAGAGTTCTTAACCTTGGGGTCTGTGAACTTAAAATTTTTTTATATAATTGTATTTCAATTTAATTAGTTTCTTTAAAAAATCCTATGTATTTTTTATTCATTTAAAAACAGTAGTTTGAGAAGGGGTCCATAGGCTTAACTGCTAAAGGTATCCATGACTGGAAAAAGGAATTATAATAATCCCTTCTGTAGAGAGAGAAAGGCAAGTATTTAGGAAAGAGCCTTGGGGAATATCCACAGTTAGGGGACATCATTTGGATTATGGATTAGAAAAGCAAACTGCAGATGGGTCAGGCAGGTAGTAGAGTAATAAGGTTAGTATAGTTGTACAGAGCCCACAGGTAGCCAGGTAGTACCCTGGACAGAGCTCTGGGCCTGTAGTCAGAAAAACCTGACTTCAACTTTGGCATTAGTCACTAACTGTGTGACCCTAGTCAAGTCACTTAATTTCTGTCTGCTTCAGTTTCCTAAACTGTAAAATGGGGATAAAAAAGCACCTTTCTCCTAGGGTTGTTGTGAGGATCAAATGAGATAATATTTATAAAGTGCTTAGCACAGTGTCTAGCATGTAATAGGTATGTAACACATGCTTTTGCCCATTATCCCACCTCAGATGACAAAATATCCCCAGTAGGAGAGAGTGATCAACAGTGTCATATTGTTGACTCATTAAGTCTGTAATCCACTAAAGCCCTCAGATCTTTTAGAGGTGCATAGCTATTTTTTGTCTATGTATGCCTTACCCCAACTGGTACTTGTGAAACTGATTTTTGGAAGTCAAGGGTTTATATTTCTTTCTATTCAGTTTTATTTTATTAGGTTCAGCACAACATTCTAGCCTATCATTTTCTTAAATGTCTTCTTGTTATGGTTTTAAAAAAGGACAAATCCTAGTCTTTGAATTTTTTTTTGCTTTTTGTTTTGTTTATTTTGATCTGCATCATTACTTTCATGGATGTAGGGATCTCTAGATGAGGAAAACCCTTCTACCAATACAGAATTACAACTGTTATATAAGTTATCATCTTTGAGAATTGCTTGGGACATTGAGAGGTCAACTATGTTTCAGTATGTCAGAGGTGGGATTTGATCCCACATTTTTTCTGAATTTTTATAGATTTCAGATGAATGAACTTTTATCACATATATTCGGTAGAACTTTCCTCATATGGGTCATTTGACTCTATTGTGTCTCACGGCTACCCAGTGTATCTCTAACTGCTGACAAAGGATTTGTAGTGTCATCTACATGCCCTTCATGGAAGGTAGCATATCTTTTCTCTGGGACACTCACTCCATGTTCTTTAGAGACATTGTATGAAGATAGCATATCTAACAACTCTTTTCTTGGGGAGACTCACTCTAGGTACTTTAGAGAAATTGTATAATTTCAGTTTCTTTCCCCCTCCATTCCATCCTATATAAAACTGCCAGACTAATCTTTCTCCAACATAATTTTTTTACAAGAGTTCATTAAACCTTTTTTTTGTTTGCTCAGCACTGTTCAAGGTGGCTATTTTTATAATGTGATTTTACTATTGCTTTAAATTTTAGTATTGCTGTAATACTTTTAAAGGCTCCCTATTAACTACCACATCAAGTTTAAATAGTCTGGCCTTCAATACTAGCATTATTTAGTTGTTCAACTTTAATTTCTAAAATATACCAACACAAATCCTTTGTTCTAGTTGGATCTATGGTCTTATTATCCTATGTACATATACTTCATATTTCACATATTCAATAAGTATTCAGTGAATGAAATCCTGTGCTAGGTACTACAAAAATGGGTGCCATCATTCTTTCCCTCTGCAAGTGCAGTATTTGCAATTCAAGGATGCCTTCATCATCCATCTCTATAACAGTAAAGGAAATAGATTGTCCTGTGACAATCATAGGGGGCAGAGTCTCTCTCTTAGTCACTGCTGGAGAGATTCTCTCCAGAATCCTACTTAATAGGATGATTCACCTGGAAGATGGTCATCTATCTGAGAGTCAGTGTGGCTTCAGAAAGGACCAAGGAATGGTCAGTATGTTTGCTGCCCAATAACTCCAGAAGAAATGCCAGGAGCAAAACAGAGGTCTGTACACAATGTTTGTTGATCTGGTCAAGGCCAACTGTCAGTCATGAGGGCTTATTGTAAAATTATGTCAAAATCTGGTTTGTTGGAGAAGTTCATCAGTATTGTATGTCAATTTAATGATGGCGTACTTGCCTGGGTTCATGATAATTGATGATGGTTTTGCACTTTCCTAGTCACCAGTGGAGTGAAGCAAGGCCGTGTGCTTGCTCCCATGCTTTTTAGCTTGAATTTTTCAGCAGTATTGTCACACATCTTCAATGAGGATGAACATGGCATCTAGGTCAGCTATTGCACTGCTGGTAAATTATTTAACTTAAAAAGCCTACAAGCCAAGACTAAAGTGCAGGGAGACCTGGTGCATGATTTTTTTTTTTTTTTGCAGATGATTGCTCATTCAATGTAGCCTCTGAAGATGAGGTGCAGCAAAGTATGGATTATTTTCTGCTTGTGTTAATTTTGGCTGAACAATGCACACCAAGAAGACACAGGTGCTGCACCAGCCAGTACCACATCATCCATATGTGGAACCATAAATTACAGCAAATGGAGAAGTTTTGAATACTGTGGATAAGTTTACTTACCTTGGCAGTGTACTTTCTAGGGATGTACACACTGATAATGAGGTTGATGCATGCATTATTAGAGCTAGCTCAGTATTTAGGAGGCACTGCAGGAAAGTGTGGGAAAGAAAAAATATTAGACTGCTTACTAAACTGAAAGTCTACAGAGCCATTATGCTTACCTCATTGTTGTATGCCTGTGAAAGCTGGACACTATACCAGTGACATGCCAGGAAACTGAATTGCTTCCATATGAATTATCTTAGGAAGATTCTGAAGATCACCTGTCAGGATAAGATACCAGACACTGAAGTCCTTTCTCGAATTAAACTGCCAAGCATCCATACTTTAATGCAGAGAGTGCAACTCTGATGGGCTGGCCGTATTGTTTGAATGCCAAATGAACACTTGCCTAAAAGACTATTTTATGGAGAACTCATGCAAGGCATGAGCTCAAATGGTGATCAGAAGAAGCAATGCAAAGACACTCCCAAGGTCTCTCTCATGAACTTTGGAATTGATTGACATGGGAGACACTGGCAAAGGACTGTCCAGCATTGCCTATCCACATCAAAGACACTCTGTGAGCAAAGCAGAATTGAAGTAACTCAAAAGAAATGTGAGATGTGCAAATTTATAGAATCCATGCCAAATGTTCGCCTGGACTATTTGTGTCTAACTTGCGGTAAAACATTCTGAGCTCATATTGGTCTGATCAACCACAGTCAGACACACCGTGACTTGACTCTAAAACGGTGATGTCATTTTGGTCCTATTTGAGAATGAAGGACAAGAACCAACCAATCAACCAACCAATCTGCAATTTAGTACATGAAATCCATTTCTGACTCTAGGCTCATAAAGTCTCCTCTACTTGGAATATTTTGTCCCATTTTCTCTTTATATTCAACTCTCTCTCATTTTTTGATGTGGTCCTCACTCTCTTCCTCACACCTTCCACCCTCACTCTCTCTTTGAAGACTTTTTAAATTGTATAACCCATATTGGTTTCTCCATCCCTGAATATCTATTAATTTTAATGTCTGTAAAATATAACACACACACACACATATATATATTGTTATATACTTTTTAAAGTTAAAGCTTATATTTTCAATTAACAAAAATTTATTATCTCTCTCTTTCATCTCCTACTCCCTTAAAAGAAAAAACCCAAGGAAAATAAATTTCTATATTGACTATGTCAAAAATATACGTCCCATTCTGAACATCGGGTCCATCACCTGCCTGTCAAGGGGGTGGGAAGAATACTTTATTATTGGTCATCTGTAATCATGGTTGGTGGCTGCATTAATCAGAGTTCTTAAGTGTTTCAAAGTGACTTTTCTTTCTAATGTTGTTGTATTACATAACTGCTCTCCCAGTTCTGCTCCTTCCACTTTGCATTAATTGATACATATCTTCCCAGCTCTTTCTGAGACTATCTTTTTCATCACGTCATAGAGGTACAAAAGTGTTTCATTATATACCATAATATCTTTGGTTATTCTCTAATTCCTGGGCAACCCCTTAGCTTTATAGTTCTTTGCTACTACAAAAAGAATCATTATACATTTTCTTTACATATGGAATAATTTTCATACATATGAGATTTTCTTTTTTCTTTGATCTCATTGGGGTATAAGCCTACCAGTAGCATTTCTGGTCTAAAGGGTCAATTAGCCATAGGTTAGTAACTTTGGGGACATAGTTCCAAATTGCTGAACCAGAATGGTTGAACCAATTCATAGTTCTTCCAACAATGCAATAATGTTCCTGTTTTCCTGAAGATTTGTATTACTCTCTAATCTCGGTGGGTATTAGTTTCCTCAATCCCTTTAATGAAATGGCCCTGACAAATAATTGGATGCCTCATATTATTTTGGTGCTTCTCTGTGTCCGTGAATTCTTAATTGTAATTCTAGTAACAATGAAGAGTTTTGGCGAATCTACTACTAGGACCAATGACTTATGGGACTGAGGTGGAGAAATGATTGGATTATCAGCTGAAGACGAGGGAAAAGTTTAGTTTCCATTGGTTCTTGCTTAGGTTGTTGGTTAGATTATCTCAGAGAATTAAGATGAGTGGTGGTGGTGGCGGTTTTACTCATTAAAGAATATAGTTTCAAGAAGGAAAAGCAACTGAGATGAGAGCTAATGAAGTAGGGCAGAGAGAAACAGGGCCAGGCTCTGTTGGGCTGATCATTTAGCCTGGCACCTGTAAGTGGAATTAATGACATCTTACACTGAGGACTAAGCCAGTCAAAACATCTAGCTGACTTGAAGAATCAAGGATCTGGGTAAGTATAGGAGAAGAGGAAGGAGGGCGAGCAGGTTACAAAGCATGGAGACCATGAGGAGATGTTCATGAAATGCAATGCCAAAGCACAAAGGGAGGTAGCTTTGGGTCCCAGTCAGGGAAGAGTTGTTTCTTGCTGCAAGTCTGGTTGAGGAACAGGAAAGAATCTCCTAACTTTTGCCCAGTGAGCTGAGTGTGGAGTCACTTGAAATGATTCAGTTGGGATGGGCAGACAATATGCATAGTCAAATAAAATATATTTTATTCATTCATGTAGGATGGGCCTTAACTAGGCCCAGACTCTTATATGATGGGTTCACATTTAGGGTTGGGGAAAAAATTTTTCATGACACTGTTAAGGGTAACTCTGGAAGCCAGATTGAAAAGAGGTTTAGACATGAGGGAGCTAATGACAGTAGGTAAATCTCCTGTAGCTAGGAGAGGACTATGAGGTTTGAACTTTGTAACCTGAGGACCATTAATTTTTGTGTTGGTGACTGCAAATTGCTCCCCCCTATTCTAGCTCCTTGTTCACTCCTTCCACCCCAGTATATTCTTTAGATGTGTTTTCTGCTAATAATTCAATATTTCAGGAATTTGTGAAATTGTCTGTGGAAATCCATCCACCGTTGTCGCAGAACTTGCCTATGACTTGGTAGACAGTTTTATTGTGGATGAGAAAGTAATCTCCCTATGGACAAACTGATAATAAGCCTCTCTGGCCTCAGCTGGGTGGCCCTCAGATGACAGTCATATGGTCTATTGCCAGTCTTGAACTCAAGGCCTTGTTTGGTAGGAGCTGTTAGAGTTTGTATTTCAGTGGCATAGCCTTCAGGATCACCCTCACATTCATATCTCTGAACTTTTTGGACAGTTTTATGTCAAATCCCCTTTTAATTCCAAAAAGGCTGGTGTACTTTTAGGGATCAGGTTAACAGGAGAGGTTGGTAAAAACTTGGCAATCTTCTCCCTTCAGGGGACCAAGGTTTTGAGGATTGGGACTTGGCTTACGTAGTACAAGGAAGTCTCATAGTTCTGAGGTAATATGCTTTCTTAATGGTTTGTAAGTTCCTTGCTACAGTGATGGTGGTGGTGATGGTGGGGTGGTGGTGAGGGTGGAGGTAGGGGGAAGGGGAGGAGAGGTCATATTCAAAATTTCTTTAACCTTTGACCCCAAACTCCAGCTTTGAGTTTAAACAGTTTGGGTTCAATCTTAGGGTCTTTCAACAACCATATATTTATTTTCCCCTCATGCATAGAGAAACCTAAAGTTTCTCCTGGGAGCATCAGAATTAGGCATGTTTTTGCCCCACACAGGGTTTTCCCGGGGAATATCAGAATTTTATTTGTACCTAGTTTTCTAGAAAAAAAATGGAAATAAACACTGGGTTCCAATGTATGCTAACAATATAGTAAATGTAGGATAGACTTTGCTTAATCCAACAAAAATCCAACTTACACTGAAACTCATAAATGTGCAGTGGCTAACATGCTGGGCCTAGAGCCAAGAAGACCTGAATTCAAATCTGGCCTGAAGCATCCACTAGTTGTGCGACTGTGGTCAAGTCACTTGACCTCTGTTTGCCTCAGTTTCCTTATCTGTAAAATGAAGACAGTAGTAGCACCTACCTTCCAGGGTTGTTGTGAGGATCGAATGAGATAATAATTGTAAAGTATTTATCCCAGGCACAAACCAAACTCTATATAAATGTTACTGTTATTATTAAGCATGTAAGACAAGTCTCCTTTCTCCAGTGAGATGTACCTCTGCAAGTGAACTATACACCCTTCTCATTTGTTGAATCTGCTATGTTATTCCTGGGTTTGAGACTCCTTGAATATATAAGGGGATTTATTTTGACATTTGATTGGCTGCTGAGTCCTTTGTGGGTTTTGCTCAGATTAAAGAAAGCCTTTCCTATAGTTGATGTACTGTTACCCTGAGAACTTCCACGAGGTAGAGGGTTCTTTTTCTTTCTTCTTAGAGACTCAGTCATATAACAAATTCCAGTGTTATTAGGGGAAACCTTAGGTGGGTACATAAGCCAAAGCTATTGAGAAACCTCTCCTCCTTTTTCTTTAATTGAGCCCAGGTGTGTTCCTTTCCCAGCGTGATGAATACTCTCCTTTGCACATTTTTCATTGGAGGGCCACAGGGTCATGTGGCTATTTACGCTTTCTTCCAGGGAAACTGATTCTTTGTGTGTGCTACTAACTTTCTGAATATCTTAGTTAGTTCTGATTTTCTTCGTCTGTCTGTCTCTGCTTCCTGCTCTCCAGCTCTACCTTTTAAAGGTTTCATCCAAGGACATAGCTCTAGACATGACCCAATCAATCATGTTTAATATGATGTCAATGGGAAATGAGTAAGCAGGTTAAAGCAAGTTCATACCTTACCAGAAGACGTCATCAATGACAGAAGAAAAAGTCTCATACATGAACGAGGAAGTAACCTTGACAAACTGTTAACCTTGTCAAAGGAATTTCACTCTGTTTAGGAGATACATTAGGGATCCAGGAGGACTTTAACATATTCTCTATATTCCTTTTGTTTTTCCACAGCAGTCTGCAGAAATTATCTGCTCAATAAATAGTTGAGTGATTGATAGATTGGTTAGAGAAGCAATCTAGAATAAAGAAGCTATCTAACACAATGATAAACTTAAAATGGCACTAAGGCTTTTGGGAACTCCTGTGTTTGATGGAAAGCATGCTGAACCTGGAGTCAGGAAATAGCTGGATTCTAACAGGCAAGTTACTTAACTTCTTTCAGAAATGAAATGGGCCTCATAATACTTGCACTCCTACCTCATAGGGTTGTTGTACACAGACTTGTAAACCTGAGACACAATATAAATGTGACATTATTGTTCCTGGGGGTTAACAAACAGGGTTTATTTCCCCATGCAATTGATATGTTAATTGAAAAAAAAGAAAGGTTTCTTCTAAGTGCTCATTCTTACCTAGTCAGCTCTCCTCAGTGCTCCTTATCATAGAACTTTGAGTCACAGCATTTTTGGAAATTAAAGCTCTTTCCCCTGCTTGCCAAATCAACGTCATATCTATTACACTTTACTTATCTGCCTCCAAACCCTACACTTTCACTCCCCAACCCCTCAGGATTGGAAGAGGAAATTTAGAAAATAAGAAAAGTTCCAATGCCTGACCAGATCATTCTTCCAGTTATAAAATTTACTCCAATCACTTCAGGTGCACATGTTCAATCTATAGCTTTGCATCAAACAAGACCAATCAGATTGTACATAACAAAATTACATGCAAATTATCCTGTACACACTTACATATGTGCATATGTATATGTTGTGCAGATATGTATAGGTTCAGAGCAGGAAGGGACCTTAAAAGTCATCTAATCCAATTCCTTATTTTTCAGATGAGAAAACAGAGGACCCTAGAGGTTAAGTGACTCGCCCAAAGTTGAAGAGGCAAAGACAGAAGCAGAACATGAACCCAGGTCCTGACTCTAAAGTCTCTGCTCAGCAGTTCTCAATGTGTGATCTGGAGACCCTTACAAGGTTCTGAGACCCTTTCAAGGGTCTGAGAGGTCAAAACATTTTTCCTAATTATACTAAGACATCTCCATTTCTAATATGGAAAATATCAATAGACATAAACCATCCAAATAACAGCTCTTATCTGCAAGAAATTTTAAGAGTTAAACTCTTGAGAACAAAAAGTTTGAGAACTACTATTCTACAGCATCATATAATACAATTATATTTAGTAGACCAAATCCATAGATCACACAGACATGCATGTTATATAACATCACATATTACAATTTCAGATGATAGTATACATATACGTTCATCTTATCATTAATAGTTTAATTTAGGGAAATTTCTTGCCACAAATTTCAGTAGGCATAATAAGAACTGAAATTGATGGTGAAACTTGTGATCTTCTAAAGTTTTTTGAGAGGGGGAATCCAGGGACCTGAAATAAATACCATGCATAGATAATCAATATACATTTATCAAATTGAACTCCCCCTTTCTATTTTTTGCTTTATTCTTCTATTGTTAGGGTAGAGGAAGAGATAATTTCCCTGATCAATTCTCCCCAAAACAACCCCCCTCAAAACAAACCTCAACAAACCCAAATTCTTTTAAAACCAAATCAAAGGGCTACTTGTCAAGAGATGGCAGCTTGATTTCATCCGTGCTCCAGCCTTCTGAAGTGTGATTTCTTGGCAAAAGTCAAAAGTTAGGCATGCCTGTCACTTTAGACGTTGCAAAGAAGCTTTATTAAGCGACTTGCTGACAGAAGGAATGACACACTTGGAACATCAAGTAAAGTGTCAGAAGCAGGATACGAACCCGAATCTTTCTGACTCCAGGTCCAATGCTCCATCCATTATGCATCATGCTGTTTCTGAACATTTTTTTTTGTAGTGGAGGGTTGTGTGGATCTGTGATTTCATTAGTGTAGGAAAGATCTTGTCAGAAAACTCCCTCCATTAATGCAGATCTGTAGCTTATGATCTTGGGTAGGGGAAACAGAATCTGACTTGTTCCAGGGTCACATAACCAGCATGTGACAGAGCTAGTATTTGAACCTATATCTTTCTGACTCTAAAACCATCTCTTTATCCATTATATCTCACTGCCTCAAGATAGAGATGAAAACGTTTCCTTAAAATATTTATCTTCAGGCTAAGCTAAGATTTAGTTTTATCACCCCAAATGGTTAGGGTTATTTATGTTATGGTCACCACTGCAGAACTATGAAGCCTTCACTTTCAGATTAGAAAATTTAAACTGGTTAGATGTAGAGCACATCAGCGGGTACTAGATCTGTGTTTGAAATATGGGGATAAAAATTGCAGCAATTATGCTAGTAAATATAATAAAAATATATCAACTTGAGTACCTCAGCTGAATCACTGCTCACTATCCTAGAAAATATTTCTTTCAGCAATCATGCAGAAGGAATGTGAGGACAACTGTCTCTGGAGGAGGAGGCAGCCTTTCTGGAGTTTTGGAATAGTTATATCTCCCTCCAATACTTTTGTTTTTTTGGTGAGGCAATTGGAATTAAGTGACTTGCCCAGGGTCACACAGCTGAGACCATATTTGAACTCAGGTCCTCTTGACTCCAGGACCAGTGCTCTATCCACTGTGCCACCTATCTGCCCTTCCAATAGAGTTTTAAATGACTCTAGAACAAACCTGTATGTAGTAATAATTGCCCCCTTCTCTTTGGGATTAACTCTCTAAATCTCAGATATTATAGAATCGTAGATTTAGAGAAGGAAGGGACTTTACAGGTTATCTAGGCTATCTCTCCCCTGTAATGGTAATTATGAGAGTTAAAGATCTTTCTCACCCATTAATGGGCCTGCCCATTAAGGAAAGTTTGATTAGGGGAGATTTGTTTTGTAGGAAGGCCCACACCTCTTGTTAATTTCTAATGAGGCACCTGTTCTCAAGGGTTGTGATGCCTTCGGATTCTGAAAAGTGTATAAATACTTTGAGGTGAGGTTTTACTTTGGGACTTACTCTTTGGAAGTGTTTGTTCAGCCAGATAAGACTCTGGGTAGCCGCTAAAGAGCCCTCTGGCATTGAAAACCCAGATGTTTGAGCTTCTCTCTTTGGTAACGATGTATGTATATAATGGTCAGACAGTTGGATCTTTTTATTGATTTGTGATATATGTATTGCTTATGGCCAGACAGTTGGAAGCCTTATCTGTTGATCATTATTTTTCTGTATTTTCTCTGAAGTTCAGGTTGCTGACTCTTCCCCCTGAACTAAGAACTATAACTATATAACATAACTATATTAGTTATATGTAACTAATATATAACTAAGAACATAACTATTGATATGCTTGATTCAAGTAGATTGTTGACCCCTCAAAAGTTGCTTTCCTTTTAGAAAGCAGATCTAAGAACCTGTGATAGCCAGCCCTCCTGTGTGTGCCAGGATCCTTGCTGTTCCACCCCCTAACTCTCGCTCCCTCTTTTTGTAGTTAAGAGAAACAGATTCCACAGGTGGCTGAGTTGGGTTTGCTTCCAAATACAGTGTAATGCTTTTCCTACTGTCAAACCAGTTCAGATTGGCTCTGACTGTTTCACACTGATTTATTCTGTTTCAGACCATTTCAGATGAGTTCAGACAAGTTCATATTGGTTCAAAGTAGATCAGAACTTCCTTTCTATTCCTTTTTGAGGAAAATTATTATTATGCCATATTATTTAATAACTGATATCACTCTGTGATCCTCTTTTTTTGTCTTATTTTGTTAGACCCCACTTCTGAAGGGCAGGCAATTTCTGAAGGACATGATCCAGCAACGTGACCACTTCTAGCCCCCTAGGCATTTACTCCTTAACCAACTTGGGCTAGGCTCCTTCCAAGTGGGAACCCCCCTTCAGTTTACCCCATAAACAGAAATCAGCTTGAGTTAGATCTTCCACAGAGGACATATCCTTTATCCTTGCTTTTCCTTCATCAGATTTGGGGTTGACTTGGTCTATATGAGGGATACCAAGCTGGGGAGGTCCTGATTAGGGAATGTTTTCTTAGCCAAGACTGCGGGAGACAGCTGGGTCTCATAAAGTAACTAGCATTTCTTAAGTGTCAGAGAGGGGTGTAATCAACCACATCTGAAGGGCAGCCCACTTTCTCTAGCTGCAGACTAACCCTTTCACTTGAGAATTATTCCTGTTCCCCCTCCCCCTTTTCCCTGCAAGGATGAAGTAATAGGGAGGAACTGAGAACTATTCATCTATGTCCTCATTAAAATGTCCAACAGTTGGGATCGTCTTGCCTGTGCCAGGGGATGTCCAAATGATGCATTGTCAGGCCAGTCAGGAGGAAGACATGCTTATGATTCCTTGTTGGCCATTACTTCAGGGTCATCTGGCACAAATGGAGGCAGGCCAGAGACCCCTTTATTAATATGCTATTAGTAACAGCTTATATTACATTATAATATATAGGATATATTACATAGCTTATATATATCACATATAATATACAATAGCTTATATATTATGATATATAGGCATAAAGAATTGCCTCAGTTTACCCATTTATTAAATTTAACTTGTGATATTTTTCTATTTTTATTTATGGTACTGCTATTGTTCAAGTTCCCTAGACTCTAGTATCATCTTTGATTTTTTTTTCCCTCTCCCTTACCATATACATTCAATCAGAGGCCACCTCCTATGCCAAGATTCCATTTTAGAAATGTCTCAGTCTGAGGTGTGTGTTTGTCCTTCGTTGCTGAAGAAGACCATGCCACCAGAGAAATAATGACATGACTTGCACTTGACTTTGTTTTGAGTGAGGGAGGGCTGTGCAGGTCACCAGCCTCACTTCTCCTCCAAAGTCATCTGAATCCAGTGACCAGATAGTCATCAGGATGACTGGAGATGACTCAGGATGAGGCAATTGGGGTTAAGTGACTTGCCCAAGGTCACACAGCTAGTGAGCGTCAAGTGTCTGAGGTTAGATTTGAAGGAAACCAGGAAAATAAAGAGGCAGAGATGAGGAGGCACAGCATTCCAGGCAAAAGGAAAAGCCTCTGAGAATGCTCAGTCAGGAAATGAAGTGTTATGTGTGAGGAATTTTAAGGAGGCTAGTGTCACTGGATGGTAGAGTATATTGAGGAGAAAAAACTGTGAAAAGACTTGAAAAGTAGGAAGGGGTCAGATTATAAAGAGCTTTGAAAGCTCTTACATCACTTTTGCTATACTTTTTCCCCACTTCAACCACCCTAGTTCAGGACTTGTCTCTTGTCTATACTATTATAAACTGGCTCTTTCTAAAAGCCCTCCCAAATTGACTGTTCCCATATTTTGTCATCTTTGACAAATTTTTGTGAAACCTAAAAGTTGTTTTGATTTGCATTTCTCTTACCATTAGTAATTTAAAACAAACTTTCATGTGGTTGTTAATAGTTTGGAATTCTTTTGAAAATTGTTTATATTCTTTGACTCACATCCTTTGGATAACCTTTTCGTATTACAGATGATTTGTACACAAATGCCTCATGGACTAATTAAGAATGATTCTGAACTATTCAAAGCACAAGTTTAGAGGACTTTCCTTGGCAGTATCTTGTTACCTAGATACCTGATGCTGTATGTACTTGAAACAGCACAGCTGTGTTTCTTTTAAAAGGCTAGTTTATAATTCAGGTATTTTGACCATTCAAGCTAGTCTTATCTTTCAATTAGTTTGAATCAGTGCAGTTTTGTCAGAGCTATAATTATTAATCCTGGTACCTGGGGTAAATTACAAACTGTGTCAGTCTCAGGTAAGCAGTGAGACAAACAGTTGTTGGGGAGACAGGAGGGATCTCAAGGAAGAGACTTAGGTAGACCTTTGAATAGTTCAGAATCATTCTTAATTAGTCCATAAGGCACACCAATACACTATATGTCAAGCTGTAAATTGGTCTAGTACTCTAGAAATCAATTTAGAATTATGGTAAGAAATTGACAAAAATGTCCATGTCCTTTTTTTTTTTTTTTTTTTTTTATTTAGCTTTTAACATTCATTTTCACAAAATTTTGGGTTTCAAATTTTTCCCCTTTTCTCCCCTCCCCCCCCAAACGCCAAGCATTCTAATTGCCCCTATGACCAATCTGCTCTCTCTTCTATCATCCCTCTCTGCCCTTGTCTCTGTCTTCTCTTTTGTCCTGTAGGGCCAGATAGCTTTCTATACCCCTTTACCTGTATTTCTTATTTCCTAGTGGTAAGAACATTACAGCTGGTCCTAACACTTTGAGTTCCAACTTCTTTAGCTCCCTCCCTCTCCACCCCTTCCCTTTGGAAGGCAAGCAATTCAATATAGGCCAAATCTGTGTAGTTTTGCAAATGACTTCCATAATAGTTGTGTTGTATAGGACTAACTATATTTCCCTCCATCCTATCCTGTCCCCCATTACTTCTATTCTCTTTTGATCCTATCCCTCCCCATGAGTGTTGACCTCAAATTGCACTCTCCTCCCCATGCCCTCCCTTCTATCATCCCCCCCCACTCTGCTTATCCCCTTATCCTCCACTTTCCTGTATTGTAAGATAGGTTTTCATACCAAAATGAGTAGGCATTTTATTCTTTCCTTTAGTGGAATGTGATGAGAGTAGACTTCATGTTTTTCTCTCACCTCCCCTCTTTATCCCTCCACTAAATGAGTCTTTTGCTTGCCTCTTTTATGAGAGATAATTTGCCCCATTCAATTCTCCCTTTCTCCTCCCAATATCTTTCTCTCTCACTGCTTGATTTCATTTTTTTTTAAGATATGATCCCATCCTCTTCAATTCACTCTGTGCACTCTGTCTCTATGTGTGTGTGCGTGTGTGCATGTGTGTGTGTGTAATCCCACCCAGTACCCAGATACTGAAATGTTTCAAGAGTTACAAATATTGTCTTTCCATGTAGGAATGTAAACAGTTCAACTTTAGTAAGTCCCTTATGACTTCTCTTTGCTGTTCACCTTTTCATGTTTCTCTTCATTCTTGTGTTTGGAAGTCAAATTTTCTTTTCAGCTCTGGTCTTTTCATCAAGAATGCTTGAAAATCCTCTATTTCATTGAAAGACCAATTTTTCCCCTGAAGTATTATACTCAGTTTTGCTGGGTAGGTGATTCTTGGTTTTAGTCCTAGTTCCTTTGACTTCTGGAATATCCTATTCCATGCCCTTCGATCCCTTAATGTAGAAGCTGCTAGATCTTGTGTTATCCTGATTGTATTTCCACAATACTTGAATTGTTTCTTTCTAGCTGCTTGCAATATTTTCTCTTTCACCTGGGAGTTCTGGAATTTGGCCACAATGTTCCTAGGAGTTTCTCTTTTTGGATCTCTTTCAGGCGGTGTTCTGTGGATTCCTTGAATATTTATTTTGCCCTCTGGTTCTAGAATCTCAGGGCAGTTTTCACTGATAATTTCATGAAAGATGATGTCTAGGCTCTTTTTCTGATCATGGCTTTCAGGTAGGCCCACAATTTTTAAATTGTCTCTCCTGGCTCTATTTTCCAGGTCAGTTGTTTTTCCAATGAGATATTTCACATTATCTTCCATTTTTTCATTCTTTTGGTTTTGTTTTGTGATTTCTTGGTTTCTCATAAAGTCATTAGCCTCCATCTGTTCCATTCTAATTTTGAAAGAACTATTTTCTTCAGTGAGCTTTTGAATCTCCTTTTCCATTTGGCTAATTCTGCTTTTGAAAGCATTCTTCTCCTCATTGGCTTTTTGAACCTCTTTTGCCAATTGAGTTAGGCTAGTTTTCAAGGTGTTATTTTCTTCAACATTTTTTTGGGTCTCCTTTAGCAGGGAGCTGATTTGCTGTTCATGCTTTGACTTCATGTCTCTCATTTCTCTTCCCAGCTTTTCCTCCACCTCTCTAACTTGATTTTCAAAATTCTTTTTGAGCTCTTCCATGGCCTGTGCCCATTGAGTGGGCTGGGACACAGAAGCCTTGATTTCTGTGTCTTTGCCTGATGGTAAGCATTGCTCTTCCTCATCAGAAAGGAAGGGAGGAAATGCCTGTTCACCAAGAAAGTAACCTTCTATAGTCTTATTTCTTTTCCCTTTTCTGGGCATTTTCCCAGCCAGTGACTTGACCTCTGAATATTTTCCTCACACCCACCTCACCTCCTGATCCTCCCAGCCAGTGTTTGGGGTCTGAGATTGAAATGCTGCTTCCAGCCTCAGGGCTTTGGGCGGGGGCAGGGCTGCTATTCAGTGTGAGATTAAATTCAGATGCTCAGGTGAGGGCAGGGCTGCCTCTCAGGCTCAGTTCCCTCAGGGAGTTTATGCACAGACCTTCAACAATGGATCCAGGCTCCTGCCTGCTTGGAGAGCCCTGGTCTGCCGCTGCCCCTCAGCTTCTGTCTCCCGAGGGGGCCCGAGCCATGGGGGCACCCCACTCCCCCCTCGACCCACCAAAGGGACTCTCTCACAGACCCCCGTCACCTGTGGGTGGAGGTACTTGTGCGGCCTCTGGAGATCCCGTCCCTGAAGCCCGCTCGGATCTGTTCCTCTCGGTGCCGTGGCCACGGCAGGGCTGTACTCAGCTCCCAGTCCCGGCGCCCAGTCCGCAGCACGAAGGACCTTTTACGAGAGGTTTGCAGGTCTCTCCGGAACAGAAATCTCCCTCGCTCCAATGTTCTGTGGCCTCTGGGTGCAGAATTCGCCGTGAGTTACTTCTTTGTAGTTGTTCTATGGGTTGTGGGTTCGGAGCTATGTGTATGTGCGTCTTTCTGCTACGCCATCTTGGCTCCGCCCCCATGTCCTTTTGATAAAAAAAAAAAAATCCAATCGCTAAGCATTGATCCCAAAGAAATCGGATAGAAAGGTCCAATATATGCCAAAGTGTTTATGGCAATACTCTTTGTAATAGCCAAGAATTGGAGACAAAGTAGATGCTTGTTGATTAGGCAGTAGATTAACAAATTGTGGTACATGGATAAATGGAGTATTATTGTCATTTAAGAAATAATGAATATGAAGGATACAGGAAAACATAGGATGATGGATGCTAAAGAAGAGATTGGAAAAAACACCTCCTTGACAAAGTACCTCTATGCATATTGAATGTTGACTTTAACTGATGTGTTGATCAGTGTTACCATGATGCTTTTCCCCTTTCTTTTTCATTCTTTATTGTAAAAATGTAAAGAAACGGGAGAGGACTCTAGTGATTAATGAGAGGGATATAAAAATAATCAATAAGACAAATTAATCAGAAATGAAATTGAAATATATTGTGTTTAAGAACCCTTCCAACTCTAACATTTCATGAATTTATGAAACTTTGGTTGTTGATACTGTTTCAGTTGTTTCCAACTCTTTGTGACCAAATTTGGTGATTTTTTTTTTTTTTGCAGAGATACAGGAATGGTTTGCCATTTCCTTCTCCAGCTCATTTTACAGATGAAGAAACTGAGGCAAACAGGGTTAGGTGACTTGCCCAGGGTCACATAGCTAGTAAATAACCTAGGCCAGATTTGAACTCAGGAAGATGAGTCTTCTTGACTTCAGGTCTAGAAATCTATGCACTATGGTGCCACCTACATGCTGAATTGTCTGCAAATATTTTTTCTTTTTTTAAATCTTAACTTCCAATCTTATTTATATTATTTGCTTAGAAAACACATTTGTAATTATAGTGCAATTGTCAATCCCATCAGTGGGAAGCAAATTAATGAGGCTTTACTGTAATTGGGCAATTCTTTACTCCACTTGTGTTCTTCAGGCATTGGACTGCCCACACAACAGCGTCCTGACATAAGCCCAAATCAATCTTGCTGCTCACACAGTTGGACCCAATTTCAGAACCTTACAAGGAAACCAGTCCCTCTCCTTTATAAAAACACTTAGTTTGAGGTCCCAAACAGCATCACTCACCGGGCTTGACTCAGGATGGCTTTCAGCTGCTTCAAAATATGAAAGTCTTCCCTCCTTCTGATATATACATGTATATGTATATATATATATATATGTGTGTGTGTGTGTGTGTGTGTGTGTGTGTGTGTGTGTGTGTATGTATATATACACATATATATATTTCAAGTTACAAAGGTTTGAGGGCACTGAGGATATTTAGAAGCATATATTACAGGCTCTAAATGCAGTTTTGAAAGACAAGTTCTGAACATTTTTTGAGCAATGAAATCAACCCTGGGGTAAATATGTAACCTCCCAAGTGTTTTGAATGGGTAAATGCTCAACTTTACTTTGACATGATCTGGTGCAGACCTTTCTGCATTCGACATCAACAAGCAGAATCTTAGTATTCAGAATATACAGGAAGGAACTGCTTATCAGGATCAATTTTGAGAAGGTGATTTTTAGAAACAGCCAAGCAATGACCCTAGAGAAGTTGAGAAAATGATCATCTTTCCCTTGAGAGAAGTGGTCATGAGGGGGCGGTGTTGGTGGAACACTGCATACAATGTCAGTCTCTGTGTATTTTTTGATGATTGTTGCTGAACTGCCTTTTAAAAATTCTTTGTTGCAGGAGATGACTCTTTGGGTAAAGGAGAGGGGAAGGATATATATGCTTATATACATACATACTCATACGTATATATGCATATACACATCTATACACATATAATATATAAAAATGAAGGTGATAGATAAATATACATACATGTGTATACACACATATATGCATTCTTATGTATGTATATATGTAAGCTGTTGGCTTACCTTATATGTTTAAATGTAATATAAAGTCATTTCAGTTATATCTGACTCTTCACGGCCCCATTTGGGCTTTTCTTGGCAAAGATACCGGAGTTTGCCATTTCCTTCTACAGCTCATTTTACAGATGAGGAAACTGAGGCATATGAGGTTAAATAACTTGTCCAGCATCACACACAGATTTGAATTCAGGAAAGTGAGTCTTCTTGAACTTAAGTCCAGAACTCTGTCTACTGCAGCACCACTTAGCACTGTGTGTGTATATGTATATTCAAATACATACATAATACATTTATAATACATACATATACATGTGTATACATACAGCTAGGTACCACAGTGGAAAGTATACACACACATATTTAGCAATTCATTTTTTATATTTATAGCTAAATATATGTATATACACAAACATACATGCATATAAAATATAGTAACTGTAAGTTAAGAAATAGCTAATATAGATGTACACCCATACCCACACCCACATATGTATACATGTATGTTTGTGTGTATAGCTACGCAAACAGAGCAACATCTATGGGAGACCTTGTGGTGAAAAAAAGAAAACAGACAACTGATGTATCTCCACTTGTAAATGTTTCTCTTTGGTTAGCAAGTTGTCTAGTGGAGAGCATCCTAGCTTTGTAATCAGAGGGCTGGGCTTCATCTCCTGAATCTTCCTTTTACTGTATATGATTTTGGGAATGTCTTTTCACTTTTTTTATATCTCATTTAGAAATGAAAAGTCAGACTAGCTGATTTTTACGACCCCTTCTAAATCTCTGATCCTATGAATTTTTTGCATAGACTCATATTTCTAGTTCATGCTCATCCTCTTCATTTCTAATCTCAAAAGAAAAATGAGAATGTTTATCTCCCCTTGTGTCTAGGAAGTCAGGTAGTGAGTCAGAGGTCTGCAGGTCTGTGGACCACAGTATTGTGGGTATCCTGGGGTGGCTTATCTAGTCCCTTGACGTAGTAAAATCTTTTTTTTAGCCTTTTACAGTCTCTAGTTCAATGTCAGCTTCTTTACGCTTTTACTTCACGAGTTTTGTGTTTTAAAAGGCAGCCTGGAGGTAGTTGACTTTTTGTTGCCGAATCATAATTATTGAATTTTGTGGTAAGAACCTTAACAACAATCCAGTGCAACCCATACCCTCCAAAGAATCTAAATCTCAACAAGCAGACTCTGAATGACTTACAGATTGGTCGAAGCAACCTTTGTGGGAAAGAGATCAATCCTAAGCGACTGCTGACCAACTCCCACCTAGGAGGGAGCCAAGCCCCCAGCTGAAGTCTAGCTGAAGCAGCAATGCACCCTGAGGGATATACAGGAGGCAGCAGATGCTGGGAGAGTCCAACCACCACCACCACCACCACTAGGGCTCTCAAATTTCAATGGGGACAGCTTAGGACCCTGAAACCAAGAGCCCTGTGAGGGTCTTACAATCCAGCTCCTGCAGCTGTCATTGAGCAGAGCAGTCACAGTGAAGAGCAGGTTCACTTTTCTTGGCACTCCCCCCTCCCTGATCATTGATCCTGCTTCTAGCTCTGAAGGACCTAGCAACTGCTTCAGTGGGTGCAGCAGCCTATACCCCCTCAGCGACAACAGGTGTTGTTGTTTGTCCTGTGTTCTCAAAGAGGACCGTGACATTAGGAAGGTGATGCCATGACTTGTAAGTGAATTGGATTTAAGTGAGGCAGGGCTGTGCAAAGTTACCAGCCTCACCGTCTCCTCCTGAGCCATCTGGATCCAGTGACAAGATACAGATCAGGATGACTTGGAAAAGAAAGTTCTCTCCAAAGCTCTTGGCACTATAAGATGGTTCAGTATCGGGAACAAATGATTTTATCAGTGGAAATGAGATTAAAGAATATGCATTACTTTGCCATTGCCCTTTAAGGACCTTTCCATATGACTTACAGCTGAAACTTCTTTATATGTGTTTTTTTCTGCCATTAGAGTGGGAGTTCTTTAGAGAGCATTAAACTATCTAGGCTTCCCTATGTGTATCCCTAGGGTTTAGCACAGTGCTTTGCACATAGTAAACACTAAACAAATTATTTTCTATTCATCCATTCAAATTATGACTTTGCTTATAGATTCTCTTGCTACTGGAAACTTGAGTTTGCCTAGAGGTATGATATTAATTTCCTTTAATGATAATAATTTGATTTCCATGATTTTTTTGGACTTCCAAATGAGACTAGGGGCACTTCATCTCTCTGCCTCAGCATTTGTTGAAGCAGAGAGCTTGTCTCTAAAGTAGAGGTATCCAACTTGGGGCCTGTAGGCCCCTAAAAAAGTCCAATGAGGACATAATTGGGAAACGTTTAATGAAATGAAAATACAATACGACACAGATCTTGTTAATTTTGAGTCTTCTAAGTCAATATGTGGCTGCAGGGCTCATTTCTTTGGTGTTTGATATCACTGTTCTGAAGGGATCAAAACATCTTCCCAAATCTTTACCTGAGCCACCGTTAATCATACTAGACAAAAAATGGGCAACTATCTGATTTCCTTTGTTTATAAAAAAATCAGGGACAAAAGTCATACTGTGAAAGTAGGAAACTTGGTTGGAAGGAAAGCAGCATAAGTAAACAATCATTGACCACGCTGGCTGCAGGTGAGGTGGGTCAGACTTCTGTCTTTCAATGGATCAAAAATTTAAAACTGAAAGAGGTCCTACATCTATCCCAAACTCCTCTTTTTGCAGGTGAGAAATTGAGGCCATGACTTGTCCAAGGTTATATATGCAGCAGATTATAAAGGTAAGATTTTTATCCAGGTCCTCTGCCTGCAAACCCCAGCACACTCTTCACTATACCACATTTCTCTTTTCCTCTCTAAGAGAACAGGATGCAGGATGAGGCCATTTAGTGAGCCCTCAGTCCTGAATGCCACTGTCTTGTTATATCTTATTAGTGTCTTGGAAAGTAGGAGAGGAGATGTCAGAGAAGCCAAAGTCTAGATACCAGACACAGTTTGCCAACAGCACATCCTCCTGCCTGACTTGATATAGATGAACTCTTCCAATTTTCTTTTTCCCAGAAGCTTCTAAAACCAGGTTCAAAGAGACATCACCAAACTGGTGAATTCTGGGTTAGCAGATGGTTGAATCTTCCATCTCCATAGTGATGCTGTCTTGTCAGGGAGCACTGAAAATCAGGGTTACACATAAAGGAGATGACCTTGAGAGTGATGGTTCACTTTACTGAATTATTTGCTTTCCTTTAAATAGTGACCACTATGGCAGTCATTACATTATTTAATAAACTTACAGAGGGAGTTAGTGTAAGTTAGGATGAGATAAGTTAACTAAAATGTCAGGAGCCACTGGCAATTTAACGTCAGGAGTGGAACTCAATCTTTGAAATTTAACACAAATTAGTGAGAAAATAGCTTAGTTGCCATACAACATTTTGCTATTGAGTGCCTTTATTTATACAACTCTGTCCTAGGTCAGTTGGATCATTTTATTTTGATCAGGTTCCTTTCTTTTGTAGCCTTCCAAACTTGTTTTTGGTCTAGCGTTTTTCAAATGTCTCCTATCTTAAACATATTCAAAGAAATCTTAAAAATTGGACTGATTTAAAGCTGCAGAGCCTAATGTAGAATGCCTCCTGAGTAAACTTCAGGTTTGCGAATTACAGATCACTTCCATTTATTCTCTAATCTCTTCCCCTAGGTGTGCTCTCAAATGATCTTTGCAGTTGATGAAAAGTGGACCTTTGGACTATAACAGCCTTGATGATGAGATTACCTTAAACTCTAGCTGAGCACTTTGTTTAGATGGTTTTATTTGATTTTTTTGCTTAGAACTGTGATTTCACAATGGAATCACAGGTCTAAGCAAAGAAAAGCAAAGAACTCTCAGTAAGGAAACGCCTTCTATCAATGCAGACAGAAATCTTTTAAATGTTTAAAGTTAAACAAATATTTCAGAACCTCTAAGACTTTCTGGATTTACACACATATCAAAGGATGAAAGCTTTGCTGCAGGGTTAGCTGACCCTATCATAGCAAAATTCTAAATTTAGTTTTTCTAGCTCTTGGCTTTATTCTCAAGATCTGACTTGCTCTCACTGATCCTTTGTACTCTCTGTAAGTCTCTATTTCAAGTATTAGAATACCCACTGAAGGTCTAATTAGCAGCCCTTTAAGGGTAAGAATGCTATGTCTCTGGGAGGGCATGGAATCTGTACTCACCAAATAACACATACTATTCAAAGCTCCTGATAACTTAATAACTTCCAATTTGGTGCTTTACATTCCATATAGTCTTAGACATTGCTTTGAGTTGAATCCATGAAGGAAAACACCAAATAGAAAGTTGACAAGCATGCTGGTATCAGACTTGTAACAAGGGTGCAATGACTGGAACTTTATTCTAGGGTACTAAATTTAGAGGCACTCTAATTGGGGTCCCCTCTTACTGTAGAAACGATTGAGTTTGGAAACTGGTTACCAAGAACACATAGTTAAAACAGAGGCTTATAGATGGCATCTGGAGTTGGTTCCTCCACTGCCCTGCCCTATTTTCTTCTGATCCCACTGGGGGTTCTTTTAGGGGAGCCTCTAGGTCTTCCTGCCTACACAGAACCCTGCAGCTTGCTAGTCTCTGTTTGTGCTTGGAGGATACCAGTTTGTTTGCCTGAGCTTACACTGACTCTACTGATAGCTCCCTTGCCTATTGCCCATTAAGTTTCTCACTGACCTTTGGTGTAGTTCTGGGGTAAAAGAAATTATTTATTGTTGATTTTCAAATTTTGGATATTTGTTGGATTATTTATGTAGGAGTTAGTCTACAACTGTTCAGGTAGCCATCTTGGATGGAATTTGAAAGATATGTTCTTGAATCGTTAAGTTCCTCATTTATGTTACAAGATATTTAGAATCCTTTTAAAAGAATGTTGTTGTGGAGAAGGATGGAGGTATTTGGTCTGAGACAAGGTCTGAGAACAAAGAATGTCTTTTTCCCTCCTGTACTATATTGTTATAATACAAGACTAGCCTGCCTCAAAGCCCTCTAGCTATTTATAGAAGTTGCTTTTAAGTTCTTCTTAGTGTGGAAGAATCCTTGCCTAGGATACAGTCTCTATTTTGGGCAACTTTTTGCTTGTGGCACTGCTGGGCCAATGAAGGTGATAGATACGGTCAGTTTATTTGAAACAAGACCTAAGGGTCATATCCAATCCATGTCCTCACACCCAAATATCCAGACAAAAAGCTGAGACTGCCTTTTCCACTCACCCACACACCCCTCAGATTGCCCGTTAGTGACTTCTTTTTCCCTTCAAGGCTGCCCTTGATGTTCATTTTAACCTGATTTCACCTGTATAAATTGGGAAACGGGTGAGGGAAGGAAAAGATGAGCAGACAATGTCGTTTTCTTCTCTCGTTTCCCTAATAGGGTATGAGGATGGCCCTGAATGTGAAAATGAATCTTGAACAAGGCAGAAGCTAGCAGAAAGTTAGCCACCTGACTGTACTTGAGAATTTTGAAAGCCTCTCTATACAAATTGGAGAGATTATATGCATTTTGCCCTTTTGTTTTAAGAGTTGTAAAGCTTAATGAGAGTGACTGAGACCTGTATGGACTCATACTTAGCTCTTCATAGTAGGTGTGTTCATCAGTATTTGCATGTGAAGTGCATTTTTGTAAATTGAATCTTATTTTAGACTTACTTGGGAAAATTACTTTTTTTCTGGAGTTTTTAAAAATGACTTAAAATAATTTACTGTGTTCCTAACTTTAAATAAAATGAAACAAATATGCATTTACATTTATTCATACACAAAATTAAATTCTACATAGTTTGTCCATAAGCTTTTTCTTTTTATTAATTATGCTATCAGTATCTTTTCCCAGTTTTTCTGTGAAGTGAAATCTAAAGAGTTCCTATGGAAAATCCTTTTGTAACAAAAATAGGGATAGAGATAGGAAAGGGACCTGCAGTTTCAATGACATAGGGAACCAACCAGGTGAAAGGTCTCCCTCTACCAATGCAAGTTGGCACTTTCTCACTGTATAATGTAGGAAAGTTGACTAGAGCACTAGGATTTACCCCATGCCACACAGTTAGAATTTATTAGAGGCAGGACTTAATACAAGTTTTCCTGGCTCTGAGACTAGCTCCCTCTCCATCAAACTAGATTGCATCTTCAAAACTAGTAATCCTTCCTTAAATTTTGCACTTAATTACTTGAGTTTTTTCTTCTATCTTGTTATCTTTTAGAGAGATCCAATTCATAATTCGCATACTTCACCATTATTCAAAATAATTCATAAATTGGCTTTGTGAAAGTAGCAAGGTACCATGAAACAGACAAGGGAAGTAGTACTTGCCAGGCAAGTTGAACCACCATCACCATCACCTTGACCATCATTTCCCCTCAGTTCTTGATAGAGACAGAGAGGCCATTTGGTTGGATCTCAGTGCAGCAGAGGAAGCCATGTCAAATAATGTTGGAAGATAGATTGGGCCAGATTGTGTAGGATTTTTAGATATAAATGGAAAAGTTTATACTTTATCATAGAGGCAATAGAAAGCCAATGGTGTTGGTAGAGCAGGGGAGTCACATGGTCAGATTTTAACTTATATAAATTTTTTTTTGGCATTATTGTGTAGGATGAACTGGAGTAGTGAGAAACTTGAGGAAAGGGGACCAATAAGGAGATTAAAAAAATCTAGGAAAGAGATGTTAAGGGCCTGAACAAAGTTGTTAGATATGTGATTCTAAAGAAGGGGCTTGATATGAGAGATGTTGTGAAGGTAGAAAAAGCAAGCTATATCAACTGATTGGATGTATGGGATGTTAGAGATGTAATATGGATCATGGGACAGCAGAGAAGACTGAGGAGAATTGATCATAAAAGTAGGGGGTGAATGGGTAAAGGGCAGTGTCATTAAAACTCAGAGAGGAGAGAAATATCTAGGAGGAGAGGGTTGATAAAATTATCAATGCAACAGATAGGTTGAGGAAAATCTGGTCTAAGAAAGGACTATTAGATTTGTCAATTAAGAGGTCATTGGAGAGAACATTTTCAGTTGAGTGATAAGGTTAAAGTCACATTGCAAAAATCTGAAAAGTGAGTGGGAGGAAAGAGTGAAAGGAGCTAAAGGGAGAACTTTTAAAAGTTTGACAAAGAGATAAGATAAAGAATCATAGCTTGAAGAGATAATAGGGTCTAATGAAGGTTTTTTAAGGATGAAGGACACTTGGGTATATTTGAAAGTAGTAGGGAAGAAGCCAGTTGATGGGGAGAAGTTGAATATTTGAGAGAAGGAGGAAATGATTGAGGATACATTGTGCTTCAGAAGAAGGGAGAGTATGGGATCAAGTTCACATGCAGAGGAGCTGAACTTGGTAAGGAGAAAAGTCATCACTTTTTCAGAGATTGGGAGAAAAACAGAAAAATGGTAAATTATTTTTAAGAGTCCCGAGGTAAAGAGGCAGGGGGAGGAGACATGAAGTATTTGATGAGGTAAGAAGAGATACGGAATGATTTCTGTGAGGAGGGACAGGGAATCAATTAGGAAGGAATAAAAAGACTGACTGCAATGAGGGACCAGTTGAGGTTAGATAATATGAATTTACACTGTATAGGTCAGCTTGGTTGTAAGACTTCTTCCAAATTAATCCAGTATCTTGTGAGTAGAACCAGAATAGATGAATGGTGAGACTAATCCAAAGTTGAGTTTTGGCAAGAGAAATCAAGGGGGCAAGGGATGAAAGGGTAGAGGACAATGAATAGTTTAAATGAGTAGCTAATGGGTTGAGGCCGGATGAGGATAGTCAGAGCAGGAATAAAGGTCTGAGAAAATACTGAGGGGTGGAGAGATTGGAATTCCCTATAAGAGTGAAAAATGGGGAGGGGTGATGTTATGATTTCTAATTAGGGAATACTTGTAGCTAATGGCAAGCTCTACTATGTGGGCATCCTTATGTGTGACTGGAATGTAGTGAATGATATCCAAATTTTCTAATTCAAAAACAGGAATTGGGAGGAGAGGAAGATGATAGGTCAGGTGCTGAATTCTTTGTGAAAGGAAGAATGACCTGGTTGGGGTGGGCCAGAACTCAGTATACTATAGCTACTAAAATTTAAATTGAGTAGAAAATGTTAATTGTATGAACTTCAAAAAAAAAGAAAAGAAAAAGAAAAAGTATTGAGAGAGGAGGCAAAGAGAAAGTCTGGAACTGACAATGGAAATCAAGGAATATTTTGTCTTCCCTTTCAGGATCCATGTGTTATAGGATATATGCTGAAGTTACAGAGTTGTAAGAGGGAAGCCAGATCTCTGTGAAGGCTAATAGATGGAAAGAATGTGTGAGAGAAAGAGTACCTGGATGAAGGGGAGCTAAATGGAAGGATGGCTCATAGGTTTTCCATAGAGAGGCAAATCTAGAAGTTGGTGGTATTGACTTTATCAAGGTTTTATTGCTGGCTCCTCTGTCTCAGGAACCAGAATTCCCTCTCCCTCTATTCACCCCTTTCCTATCAGAGCAGGTTTAGTTTTTCAGGAGGATGATCCACTCCCTTTCCTGGCACAACTGCACTACTAATGCCCCCCTGTTTTTACACCAATTTCTGTACCATTATCAATTCTTTTGTGCCTCATTCCTACCTCTCCTTTCCCAGGTGAAAGAATTTCCAGTTAGGGGTCTACTTGAATGGAATGGTATGTCATGATATCTGATAGTCTAAAACAAGGCTATCAGGTGAAGGGCTTTTTTCACTACCCCTCCATCCCCCTTTCTCTCTGTTATGATATTCACTGTGAGTAGTAAATGGATAGCACAGTGCAGTAGCTTAGAAGCTGGGAAAAATTAGATAATAGGTCCATAAATCTAAAGCAGAACTCAGATGCCATCTAGAATAACCCTCTCAAATTACAGATGAAGAAACTGAGGGTAATATTCTTCTCCCTTGTGGGGAGAGGAGAGAATTTGAACTTATTGCAAAAGATGTTGGTCTAAATCTCATTTCAAACAAACGTTTGCAGTTCTTCCTGGAGTTCTTGACTCTTTTTCTTTTGTTAGCACAAGTTTTCAGAGGTAGAGAAATTTTTCTCCAAAGGTTGCTTTAGTTGTTTCCTATAAGTGTTGTATGTTGTCTCTTATTTATATATTTAACGTAGTTATTTACTGTTGCATATTATTTACTGTGTGACATGGATATAAATAAAAATTCTTATGCTTGGGTTAAAAAACTGGGTTTATAAGTATAAAGTGGAAAGGCATCATTAGATTACAATTTTTATTGAAAAAGACCTGGGGTTTTAGCCAGCTAAAAATTCAATCCCCATTAAGTGCTATGTTGTGGTATTTCAAAAAACTCATGTGATCCTGCAGCATTAAGAGACATGGATTTCAGGAATAAGGTGATTGTCTCCCTGTACTCTGCTCTGCTTAGATCACATCTAGAGCATAATGTTGAGTTCTGGGAACCACATTTTTAGGGATGACATAGATAATCTGGAGAGCGTCCACAGGAGGCTAAGTAGGAGGTTGTAGAGCCTTGAGTTCATGACATATGAAGTTCACTTGAAGGAACTGAGGTTGTTTAGTCAGTTAGTCAAGTCAAAAAGAACTTATTAAGTGCTTACTGCATATCAGGCATTGTGCTAAGCCCTGAGGATACACAGAAAAGCAAAGACATTGTCTCTGCCTTCAAGGTGCTCACATTTAAATTGAGGAGGCAACATACAAATCACAAATCACAATATATAATATATATAAAGGGTAAGTTGGAGGTAATTTTAGAGAGAAGGCATTAACACTGAGAGTGGGTGAGAAGGAAAAGCTACTGGAAGAAGGTAAGATTTGAGCTGAATTTTGGAAGGAGGCTTAGAAAGCCAGGAGGGAGAGCATCTTGGGCTGGGGGTCAGCTAGTACACAGAGTCAGGAGATGGAGCGTCTTGTTCAACAACATCAAGAAGTCAAGTATCCCTGAATGTAGAGCATATAGAAGGGAATAAAGTATAAGAAAACTGGAAAAGTAGGAAAGGGTTAGCTTGTGAACATCTTTAAAAGACAAACAGTATCCTGGAGGTAACAGACAGCCAGTAGAATTTATTGAACAGGAAGTGCCATGGTTAGACATGTCTTTTAGGAAGATCTCTGATTTCTGAGGGGAAGAAGAAATAGAAGTGGGAGAGAGATAAGGGAGGGATGTCAATTAGCAGGCTATTGAAATAGTCCAGATGTGAGTTGAGGAGGTTAGGATCTGTGTCAAAGGAGAAAAGGGGATGTATTCTAGAAATATTTCAATGACAGGACAATGTGACATATTGGATATATATGGGTACCTTGGTTTTAAGTCTAGGTAAATGGGAGGATGGTGATACCTATACTAGTAAAAGGTAAGTTTGAAAGAAGGGAGGGGTAATAGTTGTCTTTAACTGTTTGAATGGCTAGTCTGTCAAGGAGGGATTAGATCTGTACTTGTTCACAGAGAGCAGTACTGAGAGTAATGGATAGAAATTGCACAGAGATAGATTTAGATTTAACGTAAGGTAAGAATTTTCTAATTTTTAGAATTATAAGAATTTTTATAATTTATAATTTAAAATTTCCTAATTTAAGAATTTTGTAATAATTTATTTTCTAACCATTTATTTAATTATTTCAGTAGTGCACAACTATTTGTGATCCTATTTGGGGTTTTCCCAGCAAAGATATTGTAGTGGTTTGCCATTTCCTTTTCTAGCTTATTTTATAGATGAGAAAACTGAGGCAAACAGGGTTAAAGTGACTTGCCCAGGGTCACACAACTAGTATGTGTCTGAGGCTGGATTTGAGCCTAGGTCTTCCTGACTCCAGGCCCAGTGCTCTTTCTACTGTGCTACCTACCCCTTTCTAAATAATTAAAATAATAATAATAAAATCAGAACAGGTTGTTCAAGAAAGTGGCAGTATTTCCTTTAGCTTAAGGCAAACACTGGGTGACCACTTGTTTCATATATATATATATTTCTTTATAATATTTTATAAATATGTTTATTTATTCATAATATATTTATTTATATTTTATAAGTATACAATATATTTATATATTTTAAAATATATATTTTATTATATATATGTGTGTTTGTCCTTCATTGCCAAAGAAGAGCATACCATCAGAGAAATAATGACATGACTTGCACTTGACTTTGTTTTGAGTGAGGGCTGTATGGGTCACCAGCCTCACTTCTCTTCCAGAGCCATCTGAATCCAGTGACCACATATTCATCAGGATGAGTGGAGATGACCCAGGATGAGACAATTGGGGTTAAGTGACTTGCCCAAGGTCACATACCTAGTGAGTGTTAAGTGTCTGAGGTTAGATTTGAACTCAGGTCCTCCTGACTCTTGCACTGGTGCTCTATCCACTGCACCACCTAGCTGCCCATTATGTATGTATAATTTATATTTAAATATATGCATATATACATATATTTATTTACTTATACTGAAAACCACATATTGCAAGCCTCTGATGTGTTTACTTTTAGCCTACCATGGAACAAAACTAATTCAAGATAAAGGCATTTAATGAAACATCATGGTAAGAAGTGTAAAAATAAATCAAAGATGTACTTTTAAGAATATGTGCCATCAATAAGAAGAATGGACATACCTGCGAATTCCGCACAGAAGGGCACATATAGAAGGAACACACATGACCAGGGCACATGAGTGGAGGGGCAATTCATGCTTCAGGTACAGCAGGGCTACTGATGCCTTTTGTTATCACTGCATAGCTTCCACCAGAACTGCTTTTCATTGATGTTGTGGAGTATGCGGTGTCTTCTGGGCAGACGGACTGGTGACAAGACATGTGTATTAGATGATGTATGCACATGCAAACATTTGTGTGATATGTTGTCATTACCAGGAATTGCCTTTTGTTAACTGTAATGGCAATTTAAATAGGAAGATCTTTCCCACTCATTAACAGGCCCATGTGATCTGCCTGGGTCACACAGAAGTCTGAGTCACATGGAGCCTGTGGTGAGAGGAATTTGCTGAATGGGTGGAACAAGAAGGGTGGAACAGGAAGAGGCAGAGCTAGAGCAGAGCTGAAGTTAGAGAGCAATCAGAGTTGGGGAAGATGCAAGCAAGCAGGCAGCTGACTGTGAGTGTGAGAAGGGCATTTTGTTTAAGGGAACCTGCTTGTGATTAGTTTAAGGGAGCTGGTTTATGGGAAGCCTAGCAAGGGGAAAGCTTGGGGTTGGTGTTGACCTCTGCATTGTTATTGTATATAGATGTCTTTGTTACTATGATGCATTTGACTTTTTGGATTGAATAAATGTTTTGATTCTGTCTTCCATGTGAAGAGTCTGCTGTATTTAACGATTCAGAAGTGAGCCAGGATATTCATGATCACTGTAGGTGCTGTGAATATCTCATTGGTGCTACATTAAGTTTGCCTGGTCACTGTTTGGTTAGTCCTTTGATCACTGCTGATCCATCCCAGGCATGATTCTGTTCAGCATCACGTTATGTAGCTTCTTTTTCCAGTTTCTGGCTCCAACTGAATTCCCAAAGGAAGAGGAAAGGGCTGTGTCATCCCTCTTTTATCTTAGAGTACAGAAGTTTATGCTTCATGTCTTCTTGAAAGATCCTTAATATCAGGCTAGAGAATGAACTTTTAGTTGTTTTCTTCCTCATGGCAAAGGCTGCCAGTTCTCAGAGACTTGGATATGACATACTGTTCCTCTGTTTACTTCCAGATGCTCCAAGCCCTGGGAGCATCCATCTATCAGCTAAATACTATTGTTGGGCTTTCAGTCTATTTTTTGAACAATAACTTTCTGCTTATCACAAGTACTCTCTCTGTTCTGAGCCTCTATCTGACTCAGACTTAGAAAGTTCTTTTACATTCTTGTTTAATGGAGGAATAGTAGCATAATGTTAAATTCAGCATAATATTAGGGACTATTCTTTCAACAAGGCACAAAGGAATCTCTAGGTCTGAGTTTCCTCCCCCCAAGTTTTCTCAAAATTTGAAAATATATTGCTCTCCTATAAAAGTAAGTGAGAGAAGGAACAAAAATTCCTCTCTACTCCAAGACACACCCTTGACCTTAGTCATTTAAATTTTTTGCCTATGTGGCTAATATCAAGCCTTTTCAGGTCATACCTTATACTTATTTGAGTATGAGTTAGGCTTGGATTTTGATTATGGAGGACCTTATCAGCCAGATTGGAGAAGTTATATTTTATTCTAGAGGCAATAGATTAATTATTGAAGATTTTGGAGAAAGGAGTAATGTGGTCAGACTTCTGCCTTAAGAAGATTATTTTGGTAGCTTCAGAGGTTGCATTGAGTGCACAATCATCTGCAAACAGAGAATCATGCACCAACACTCCCTATACTTGGTTTTGCCTTGTAGCCTTTTCAAATTGAAGAACTTACCATCAGTACAGTAGTTGACCTTGATGCCATGTTCATCCTCATTGAAAGCATTTGTCAACATGGCTGAAAATATCATGTTAAAAGGCATGGGAACAAGCACACAGCCCTGTTTCACTCCATGGGTCACTGGGAAGGCATGAGAGCTTTATCCAAAACCCAGGCAAATTTGCCATCATGAAATTGACGTACAATATTGATGAACTTCTCTGGGCAACCAAATTTTGACATAATTTTCCATAAGCCCTCATGACTAACAGTGTCAAAGGCCTTGGTCAGATCCACAAACGTTGTGTACAGACCTCTGTTCTGTTCCTGGCATTTCTTCTGGAGTCGTCGGGCAGCAAACACTATATTGACTGTTCCTCGGTCCTTTCTTGAAGGCACACTGGCTCTCAGGTACTTGACCATCTTCCAGGTGAAGGATCAGACTATTAAGGAGGACTCTAGCAAGAATTTTGCTAACAATGACTAAGAGAGAGATCCCCCTGTGATTGTTGCAGGACAATCTATTCCCATTGCTTTATAGAAATGGACAATGGAGGCATCCTTGAACTCCTGGGGGTAACCTCCTCTTGCCATATAACCTGGAAAATTTCAGTCAGCTTTTGTATGAGCAAAATGCCTTGTAAATCTCAGCTGGAATAGAATCATCACCAGGTGCTTTGCCACATGAAAAGAGCCTAATGGCCCTCAAAACCTCTTCTTCAGTTGGAAGTTCAGCTAAGGAGGGATTGACTTCAACCTGAGGTAAACGGTCAGTAGCCTCAGCATTGATTGATGATGGTCTGTTGAGAATACTATGGAAGTGTTCAGCCCATCTCTCTAGGTTGAGGTTTTGAATGCTGTGGATAAGTTCACTTACCTTGGTGGTGTGCTTTCCAGTGATGTACACATTGACAATGAGATTGATGCATACATTGCCAGAGCTAGCTCAGTGTTTGGGAGGCTCTGAAGAAAAGTTTGGGTGGGAAGAAGTATTAGACCGACTACCAAACTGAAGGTCTACAGATCCATTGTGCTGACCTCACTGTTGTATGCCTGTGAAACATGGGCAGTCTACCAGCGCCATGCCAGGAAACTGAATCACTTCCATTTGAACTATCTTAAGAAGATTCTGGGTATCACCTGGCAGGATAAGGTACCAGACACTGAAGAGCTTGCTTGAGCTGAACTGCCAAGTATTCAGACTATGCTTCAGAGAGCGCAACTCTGATGGGCTGGCCACATTGCTCGAATGCCAAATGTATGCTTGCCAAAAAGACTATTTTATGGAGAACTCACATGGGACAGACAATCACATGGTGGCCAGAAGAAACAATACAAGGACTCTCTCAAGGTCTCTCTCAAGAACTTTGGATTTGACTGTGAAACATGGGAGACGCTGGCACAGGACCGCTCAGCATGGTGCCCACATAAGAAAATGTGCTGTGCTCTTTGAGCAAAGCAGAATTGAGACAGTACAAAGTAAATGTAGGATGGGCATATCTGGGATATCCACCCCAAATATTCACATGGACTATCTGTGCCCAACCTGTGGTAGAGCATTCTGAGCTCATATTGGTCTGATCAGCCACAGTAGGACACACTGATATTTCACTTTACAATGGTGATGTCCTTTTGGTCCACCACCACATTAATCATCCAAAGATAGAGGCTTCTCCAAGACTTCTTCTGCAGAGACATCTAGAGAGGAAGGTAAGGGGATGAGAAAATGGTTGGGTCAGGGGAAAGGCAGGAAGCTGAAGCTCTGAGAAGGGGAAAGCATCGTATTTCATGCATTCTTCCAGCTGAAGACCAAGGGGATGATAAGACTTTTTGGTAATTCAGAGCCTTAATGTGATGTCTGTCTAAAACAACACTGATGCTTGGTCCAGTGCCTGATATTATCATCATTTATGGAGTCTTTTTTTCTGTGGCCAATGTAGCAAATGAAGTAATTTAGAGTATAAGAAGCAGAGCTAAGACCACGTAAATTAAGTTGGAATTGCACCACTATAACTCTGTTTTAAATGAGAAGTGGGAAATGGTTTCTTAATGGTCCACACAGCAGTGTTTATGGGAGGAAGGGAACAGAAAAAGACAGCACAGTTTAAGATCCTGGAAGGAAGTTTAAAGAGAAAAGACAAGAAACTTAGTCCCAGCTTGAAGTCTATGATCTTATGACTGTGGCCTCCACATGATCTCCTGTTTAGGTCAAGCAGGTCTCAGGTGCAAAAATGTTCTCTCCGTTGCAGTTTCTCCTCTTCGCTTCCTTTCCAGCTCTTAGTGTAGTGTCTTGCTAAGACTATAACTATAACTATACATAACTATTGCATAGTTATCCTTCTTGCTGTTTTTCAGTCATTTCAGCCATGTCTGACTCTTTGTGACCTCATTTTTTTTTTGGCAAGGATACTGGAGTGGTTTGCCATTTCTTTCTCCTGCTCATTTTACAGAAGAGGAAATTGAGGTAAACAGAGTTAAGTGACTTGCCCAAGGTCACAAAGCTAGTAAGTGTCTGAGGCCAGATTTGAACTCAGGAGGATGTCTTCCTGACTCCAGGTGTGACACTCTATCTGTGTTACCACCAAGTTGCTCCTGTGTGTAGCAAATAGGCTTAAGAAATTTTGATTGAACTGCTTATGAGGCAGTGTACCCAGAAGAGCCCTGTTGTAAAGCTCAGAATAAGAAAAGCACTGGACAGAGAGTTAAGAGACAGGGATCTCAGTCTAGAAGGTGGGTGGCCTTGCCAATGATGAGAATGCTGGGCCTGGAGTCAAGAAAGACCCAAGTTCAAATCTGACCTCAGATACTTAGTAGCTGTGTGACCCTGAGTAAATTCCTTAACCTCTGTCTTTACCTACCTGTCAAATAGGAGTAATCATAGTTCCTGGCACACAATAGGCACTTAATAAAGGCTCGTTTCCTTCCTTCCCATGTGGAGTTGGGTGAATTGCTTCAGATTTCTGGGCTTTAGTCTCCACATCTATAAAATAATGACCTTATCTGCAATGTATCAGGCTAAAAAAAGTTTGTTGAATTGATAAAAAACACCACCACCCCTTCATTTTTTGGGTGCCTTTGCTTCTATATTGAACTGAATTGTTGAACTAACCCATTACTACATAGGGCAGTCCTGTTATGATGTGTGTTTTGAAAACATGAATTTTTTCCAGTGCAATAGACATAGTAGGCAACATTTTGAGCAGAGTCTGAATTTTGAATTTGCAATGTTTGCTTTCTTCTGTGAGAAACATTGAGGATCCAGAACACAGAGCCACTTCACACTCACTCACAAGTTGCTACCTTTCTAATACCCACTCCTGAAAGCAAACTTCAGGTCTTTATCAATGTCGAATGTCATTTTTATTGCATATCTTCTGGTGTGGTAGGAGCTTTGCCTTATTTTTCTGAATTCCTCGTGTTTGTCATTTCTTATGAAACAATAATATTCCATTACATACACATATCACATATTTTTCCAGCCACTCTCCAACTGATGGGCTCCAGCTTACACACAAATTAGATAATCATGCCATGTATTGTCTTCAGTGACAGGGCCAGGAATAGAACCTCGCAATCTCCTATTATAGCTATCTGGGTTGATCAGAATTCATTAATTGGAACTCTTTGGTATGGCCTTTTAAGAAACTACAGATTCTTCCAACTATAATATCATCCAGGTCACACCTCTCCATTTTATCCAAGTAACGTCTTCAAAGCTTTCATCAAAGCATCTTGGTCTTTCATTTTTCTATCAGGCTGCTTACCCGTCTAGGAACATTTATGCATTAACAAGGGAACATACTTGAAACCAAATAAATGAATTTCTAACAATGGGACTTTTCACTTCAACTTCATCAGCATTTATTAAGCACCTGCTGTAGGCCAGACATCTTGTTTAGCACTGGGGGTATATACAAAGACACAGTCATAGGTCTATGGGAAGGATTGCTTTTTGGCATAGATCCTTTGGACACCCCTAAAATAGGGACTGGACCTGTATGTGGGAGGGAAAAAGCCTTGGTTCTCATTTTCAGCGTTGGTATTGATTTTATGCTGTGTCACAGCTTTCGGCTGGTTTGGTCCAAATGGTAGCCTGCTTTTATCTCAGAGCAGCACTTTAAAGTCTGACTTGCCTTTATTAGGATGTACAGGTAGTAAATTGCCTGCTGTGGTAAACTATGTGCTTCTAATTTAATTGCCCTCCTTTTGAAGGCATCCGACTAGTTAATTGTCAGTCTCAACTTCTTCTCCCTCCTCCTACATTTTTTTTCCTGACTGCTTGGCATTGGCAGGAGAATGAGGAACTACATAGAGAGATGGGTTCCCTAACTCAATCATTCATCTCTGAGTGCTGTGGACCTGCTACCCCAGGGGATGTTAATACACTTTACCTTTTGTAAGCTGGGTTTTTTGGTAACATACCCAATTAAATCCCGCAGTGGGAGCTAAGTCTCCTAGCATTCTAGAGCCTGTATATGCTGGAATAAATAAACTGGCTCAGCAGCCACAAATATCAAACTACCAAGGAAGCTGGGCATGACTTTTGCTCCACCCTTAGAGGCTTGCTGGCTGTACCCCATGTAAGTAGGTGGGTCATAAATATCCTACAATATGCAATAAGCCACCAGCTCTAACTTTAAGAAACAAACAACTTTTTTTTCCCTTTCAAGAACTGAGTACACATTTTGAGGAATAGAGGGGCAGCTTTTTAAAGTAGATGAGGTGATGAAAGCAAATGATGACAGTCAGCTAACCAATCCTCTTGTCTTATCTATGCTTGGGATCCCTATTCAAAGCTAAAGGGGTGGGCTCTTTAAAAAAACCAAGAAAATGAATAGGGAGTAGAATGTTCCACTCCCTTGGGAGGCAGAGGAGGATCGCTACCCCACCATATGATACATGGTGATAGCAGGTTTATCTTTCAATCACTCCCCTGCTCAAAATCCTCTAATACCTCGTCAGTGATTGAAGAAAGGAAAGAGCCAAAGATGAAATTCGGAGGCCTTTTGTGGCCACTTTCTCTTCCTGTACTTTGTGGGGTTTAGGTGCCTTTCTCATGTCCTCCACTAGACTGTAAGTTTTTTGAGAGCAGGGACTGTGTCTTATACAGATGTGCAATAAGTATATGTTAAAATAAATTGGCCACCCAAAGGAAAACATGGGCTCCTCAGTGTCTACAAAATAAAGGGGGAACGTCCTCAGCCTGACCTTCAATGCCCCTAACAATCAGGCTCCAATCTAGCCTTATTTCCCGTTCTTCCTACATGTATCATGTGTCTCCATCAGAACAGAATGCTCACTTTTCTTTGAGCATGCCCCAAATTTTCTTTCTTCATGACCCTGTTCATGCTGTTTTTCTAATATGAAATGGCCCCCACCCGCTCACCAAACACAATCCTCTAACTACCTACTGAATTGTAACTATCCTTGAAGGTCGATATGAAATACAACCTCTTTCAAGAGGTCTTTTCTCATCTCCTCAGTCAGGTATGTCATCTCCCTTTCCATCTCAGGAAGAGACCAATTTGCTCTGGGTCAAGGGGACCTTGGTTCAAATCCAGGAGCCTCTTACCAGGTTCTTTATCTTTGAGATGTCAGGAAGCCCTGGGTAAAAATCTTGTCTCAGACCATAATTATGTGACCCTAGGCAAATCATTTAATTTCTCTGTGACTCATTTCTAAAATGAGATGGTTGGTTTTGATGCCTTTCTAACCTTAAATCTGTAATTCTCACTCATAGAATTTCAGGGTTGAAGAGGTCCTCAGATGTTTTCTAACCTAATTCATACCTAAATAAGAAGTTCTTCTAGGATGTACCAGAAATAAGGCTATACAGCATTTCCTTGAATCCCTCTGTATCGCAGGACCACAGTTCTTTCCAAAGCACCCCATTCCCTTTCCCAATAATTCTAATGATTAGGAAATTTTCTCCTGCAGTTTTTTGTTTTTTTTTTCCTGTCCTGGGTTAGTTTTATTATTCAGTTTGTTATCTTCTTTTAGTCTGCCTAGCAGATTGTAAACTCCTTGAGGGCAGAAGAATGTGTTTTGAATTGAATGCTTCAACCTGAACACCAAACATTTACTTCAGATTACCCCACCACAGATAATCTTTCTAGAGTAGATATTACTTGAAGCCAACTGAATTTGTCCAGAGATGTTAATGGATGATGTTCTACTTTTCCATAATACTCATTTACTTTTATGGGTCAGATGAAGATAGTCCTATGCCTATGAAAACAAAGACTCTCTTGTTGGGCTAAGAAATCTCTTGGTGTTTTGGGAAATGTCCAGAAGTATTGCCTTATTAAGTATTGAAACATCAGAGTCCTCGGTTTTGTAAAATGTTCAATTAGTTTGCATGACCCCACCCAGTGGCTGAGACAACAATGTTTTATTTTGTCTATTGATAAGCAAGTCCTCTCTCCATGGTAATTACTACCAGATATAAAAAGCATTTGAGATAACCCATCCTGGAAAGTACAAGGGAGGTATAAGCTTTTGATGTAGTCCTCCAGTTGCCTTTTATGTAGAACAGTTCCTTTTTACTTTGACTCAGAAAAAAATCCCACTATATTTCTAAAAATTTCTTTTAAGAAACAAATATTAGTGGAATGTCATCTTGCACAGGCAAGAAAGCACCAAGCATTTATTAAGCATACATCAGATGGCAGCAGGGCAGCTAGATGATGTAGTGGATAGAGTGCCAGGTCTGGGGTCAGAAGAACTCATCATCCTGAGAACAAATCTGGCTTCAGACACTTAGAATCTGTGACTCTGGGCAAGTTACCTAATCGTGCCTGCCTCAGTTTCCTCATCTGTAAAATGAGCTGAAGAAGGAAATGGCACACCACTCTGGTATCTTCCCAAAGAAAATCCCAAAGTGGAGTCATCAAGAGTCAGGCATGCCTGAAAATGACTGAACGAAAATATGCCAGCATACAAATGTAAACAAAAAGACAGTCCCTGCCTCAAGGAGCTTACATTCCAAAGGGAAGAAAATATATAAAAGAACTGAAAAGCAGGTGGGGCAGTAACCTGGTATGTCACAAACAGAGCTGGGAGAGAAACGAAAGATGACCAGCCTGGATCCCTGCCCAAAATAGTGGCCCTGGAAGGAACTCACTGATTGGATAGAATGGACTAGTGAAAATGCTTCCAGATCTGCAGTCAGGAGGCTGGGGTTCTAGTCCTCTATCTGTAACTAATTCATTCTTTGACCTAAGCCATTTCCCATTCTGAGACTCAATACTATAAGTAGAAGTGTCCTTAGAGGTCATCTAATCCACTTACGCCTTCATTCCATTTTTATATTGAGGAATATAAATTCTGGAGAGGCTGTGTCTTGCCCAGGATCACAATTTGTTGTTCTTGTTCAGTCTTTCAGTCCTGTCCAACTCACTGGAAACCCATGAATCATAGCACACCAGGTCCTTCTCTCCTTTGCTATCCCTCAGTCTGTCCAAGTTCATGTTCATTATTTCCATGACATCAGGATCACATAGGTAAGAAGAACCAATCAGGATTGGAACTTAGTTCCTTGGATTCCAAATCCAGTGCTTTTCCCACTTTACCAATCCTTTTCAAAAGGTTTAAAGGAAGCCATGGGTTCAAATCCAGCTTCAGACACTTATTAGCTATAGAACCCTGGGCTTAACCACCATCTGCCTCAGCTTCCTCAATTAGAAAATGGGGATAATAATAATACCTACCTCTTAGAGTTGTTGTGAGGATCAAAGGAAATATTTGTAAAGTGCCTAGCACAAGAAACAGGCAAACAGAAGTTAAATGACTTACCCAGGGTCACATAGCTAGAAATATCTGAGACTGAATTTGAACTCGTCTTCTTCTCTCCAAACCCAGTGCTCAATCTGCTATGCCACCTAGCTGCCTCCTCTTTCCTCTAGCTCTTGCTGCCTCCTAATTCCAGCATTGTCTTCCAGTCAGAGAGTAGACAAGAAGAGAGGTCTGTCTAGGAAATAAAATGAATGTGCTTGGGTGGAGGAGGCTGAGATATTACAGGGGAAGAATGGACACATGTAGCCTCAAATACAGGACATAATACACAAGACACCAAGGAAATTCAATTTAATTCAGTAGATATGTGCCTAGTATCTATTAAGGACAAGCTTCTGTGCTAGACAATGAAATATAGTAACAGTTGAGAAAACAAGAGAGGTGATAGGCATGGGTCTAAACACAGATAGGTACAGTGGAAAGAAAGCTGGATTTATAGTCCAAGGACTTGAGCTCAAATCCCAGCTCTGCCATTTATTACCTATGGGGCCTGAGGTAAATCACATTACCCCCCACTCCCCACTCCCCCTCCTGCCCCTCGACCTTGGTTTCTTTGTCTATAAAATGAGAGGGTTAGGCTAGATGTCCTCTAAGGTCCCTTACAGGTCTAAATGAACATTCCTAGGATTCTTTTGGACAGGTTTTATTATTTATTTATTTTTCATTTCTCAGAGTCTTTCATATTCATTGTTTCTTATGGCATAATTTATATTCTATTATATTCACATTATATTCAATTTATATTCACATACTTTGTATTTTCATTATATTTACATACTTCAGTTTGTACAGTCATTCTCCAGTTGATGGTCATTCACTTTGTTTCCAGTTCTTTACTACAGTAATAAAAAACGTGCTTGTAAATCTTGGGTCACATATACATTCTTTTCCTCTGTGATGGAAAAAAAAATTATTTTGCTTTCAAATGAAGGTCTACTTTCTCTCCCTTTTCCTTCCTTCCCTCCATTGAGAAAGAAAAAAAATCTGTTAGAGTATTTGAGTACCCCACAATCCCACCTCTGCAAGGCATGGGAAGATAAGGAATTTCTCATCTTTTTTTGGTCTTTATAGTATAACTAGAAATTCTTGTGTCTGGGGTACTTTTTGTTGAGCTATTTGTAGGGAGGGATAAAAGCAACCATTGCATCAGGGGAGAAGGCAACTTATCCCATAGACAATCTTACTCACATCCCTTTGGGGGTGGTAGGAAGGAAGAAAATCCTCAGATAGGCTCACTGTAGAGAGACTCTGACTGTTAGAGGACCATTAGATAAAAGTGGTTATCAGTGGAAGGAAGTCAATGGATTTGACATTTTGGGGCAAAGCCCTAGTCATTTTGTCCTTATTATGGCCCTGTTTATTTCACCTTATTCTCCTCTGCGTACTCTGTGTTCTGACCAAATTGGCCTATAACGGTTCCTTGCTGTCAGCACTCTCTCCCATCTCTTTATCTCTCTTGTCAAAAATGTGCTTTGTTCTCATCTGCACCTCTTAACATCTCGAGCTCCCTGTAAGGCTCAGCTCAGATGCCATATTTAATGCTAAGCCTTTGCTGATCCTCCAGGTGACCTGTGCTTTTTCTTTTTTCAGATTGCCTGTATTTTCACATCTGTGCACACTCTCTCTTCCTACCCCCAAAGATATAAACTGCTTGAATCCAGGCACTATTTCTTTTTTGTTATTTGTGTTCCTGGTGCTTAAAAGAGTTGGTACTTAAAAATATTTGGTGAATTGATTTACAACGGTGGAAGGTTTCAGGACAAGGATGGTGGTACTGGGAAAGGAAGTTGGGTTATTTTGAATGACATATCTCTTACTATCTCTATTTCATAAATTAAAAATGAAGTATAAATTAAAAAAAAAAAGATAATAGGTCTAGGGCAGGGATGGGAAACCTGTGTCCTTGAGGCTGCATGTCACCCTGTAGGTTCTCAAATGCAGCCCTTTGACTAAATCCAAACTTCACAGAACAAATCCCGTTAATAAAAGGATTTGTTCTGTAAAATTTGGACTCAGTCAAAAGATCACACTCAAGGACCTTAGAAGGCCACATGTGGCCTTGAGGCCACAAGGTTCCTCATTTCTGGAATAGGAAAACTCTGAATTGTAGTCATTTTGGAATTTGATGGTAAGAGTAAGATATAGGAAGAGGCAGTTGAATGTTTTTTTTTCTTACCAAGTTGCTCTCTTTCTTGTGAAAGCAATTTACTTTCACTGACTGTTGGACAAAGTCACATTTAAAGAATAAGGAAAAGGTGTTTGCTTCCTGGGAGACTCCCCCATCTGCTTGCTAACCTCAAAATCCTTGAACCTGAGACAAAAACTTTCACTCTACTATCCCCATGCCCAGATGGAAAAGGCTTAAAAATGGAACAATTTGGGAGAATTAGTAGAGGGGTCTGAGTGAGTTTTAGGCCAACTGTAAATAAGGGAATCAAACTGTTTTTGGCTCCAGTAGAAGGAAGAAATTAGAGAGCAGGGGGCATGCTATGGAGCAGGAATAGGAAGCAGATTTTTGAGGCTGGAGAGAATGACCAAGTTCTTTTACCTCATAATTTTTCCTTTGCTGCAAGATTTTCTTCCTTTCTAACAGGATAAAGAGAAGCTGTGTGCAAAGGTATTTTATATCCTGGCTGGCCTTGAAAAATTTAGAATGTTATCCTCTCACTTCTATATTCTTTTTTTCTCTCCACAGATCCTCAAACTCTAAAAGCAGATGGAGAAGAGGGAAAAGGGAATGAAGAAGAGAAAGGTAGGTGGATCAGGGAAGAGTCAGAAGTGATTTAAAAAATTCTACTTGAGGCCCTGAGGTCTGGTGCATTTAAGAACAACCAAGGGAAAGAATGAAAAACTACCATAAAAACAGAGACAGCATCAATAAATTTTTCTACAAGGGGGAAAAACAAAGGTTTCTGTAGCTGTATATTGCAGCTGTTACTAGCAGCATTTGCCTCTTGGATAGCACAAGCCATACCCAGGGCAAGAACCTTTTTAAGAGGAGTGAGGAGAAGGGGTACTTAATGGGAGCATCATTGATGACTGGGTCAGGCAGAAGACTTCCCTTCCTATCTTTCCCTCTCCCCCTCTCCACAGTGGAGGTGATTCCACATGGGAAGTGGTGGTTCCTTCTCTCTTTTATGGGTAGAAATATGTGTGTGTTTTATCTATGTATCACTGGAGTCATCATGGGAGGGCAATCCCCTTTTCCCATATTTTCAAGAAAGCTGTAAACATTTATGCCCAAAACATTTTTCATACCTAATAATCAGTTTTCCTGCCACCTGAATCTCTATTTATATTTACTTTCTTCCAATGGAAATCCGGGCTATTGACTTTCTCCTAATCAATAACTTTATAGGTATAGTAGAAAATGAATTTATATGTAATGATTTCCTTAGTAATCACTTCAGATTCTTCTGGTCTCTAATACAGATGGCTTTCTTTAAAAGACACTCTAGCCCTTTTTTAGTTACAACTGTTTAAAGATACTATACCATACCTGATTGAAGATTTGAGAGATTTTCTTTGTTATTTCTTTTGTAAGCCACTGAAGACAGTGAGGCTGGTGACCTGCACAGCCCTCCCTCACTCAAACCAAAGTCAAGTGCAAGTCATGTCATCATTTCTCTGATGTCATGGTCCTCTTTGAAAACGAAGGATGA
This sequence comes from Notamacropus eugenii, assembly GCF_028372415.1. NCBI lineage: Eukaryota > Metazoa > Chordata > Mammalia > Diprotodontia > Macropodidae > Notamacropus > Notamacropus eugenii. The sequence continues at coordinate 92,900,895 of NC_092872.1, forward strand.
ACACAACAACTGGGGTTAAGTGATTCATCCAAGATCACAAAGCTAGAAAGTATCTGAGGCTGGATTTGAACTCAGGGTTGGCGCTCTATCACTGCACTACGGAGCTACTCTGATTTGGGAGATTTTCAAGAATAATTTTGACAATATCTGATTTTCACCTTACTTAACTTTTAGAGACTAACCTGTATAAAGGAGCCTGTTATGTAAAATAAACCATAAGTTCATTGAAGAAGTATAAAAATACCCAGGTGAGAAATCTAAGGGAGAAAATCAATTTGTACCTTGGATTTAGAGGTTAACCCTAGAAGGAGCGACAGAGACCATCCTACTCCTTCATTTTATAGATCAGGAAACTGAAGCCTTGGGAGGTTGGATTGCTTGCCCATTGCCACAGAGATGGTAAAGTAACAGTTGGAGGAGCAGAAGTCAGATATTCTCACTTCAGAGACAGTGCAGCCTCTAGCTTGACTTTAGAGTATGACTGACAGTTCACCAAGAGCAAGGTAAGGCAATCTGAGCAAAGATGGGGTATATAGAGAAGACCAAATAACTAACTGAAGCATTGAGCATGAGAAGGGGAAGATTTTCAGATAAGGCTGGAAAAATAGCTGGAAGAAAAGGCTGGCACCAAGTCATGGATAAATCTTTTAGACTCATTAGTCTAAAATTAGGTTGATCTTTTCTTCATAGACAATAGAGGGACTGTTGAAAGATTTGGACCAGAGGAATGACATCACCTCTTCACAAGTAAGATTAAATTGGAAGTCAAGTGATGGTTCAGTGAATAGAATGATGGGCCTGGAGTGAGGAAGACTTGAGTTCAAATTTGGCCTCAGACACTTTACTAGCTGTGTTACCCTGGGTATATCACTTAAACCTGTTTGCCTCAGTTTCCTCATCTGTAAACTGAACTGGAGAAGGAAATGGCACATCCCTCTAGTATTTTTGTCAAGGAAACCCCAAATGGGGTTATGAAAAGTCAAACATGGCTGAAGAACAATGACCAATGAAGGATAATTTGGAGGGGAGAAGGGAACAGAGGCAGAAAGACTGATTAGGAGGCCACTGTGATGGTTCAGACCAGAACTTTGAGAACCTGGTTTAGGATTATGGTAATAGTAATAAAGAGGGACCAATGACTAAGAGAGCTATTTTGGGGATAAAATCAAAAGGACTTATTAGCTTTTTGGATATGAATGGTAAAGGAGAGGAGAGAAGCAAAGATAATCTCATGACAATGAACATAGGAAATTAGATGAATATACTTTATCAAAAAATAGTGGTCAGAAAAAGATCTGCATGTGTTCATTTTTTCTTTCTTAAGTTAAATGCAAACTCTGCTAGTGTTTGATAGAATCAGTCACCTGAGCTTAGAGTAAGGTGACAAGAATTCATGGTTTCTTTTTTTTCAGGGTTAGAAGGGGCCACAGGAAGTTTGATGATTGAGATCTCATGGGCCTACCCAAATGTCAGCATGATTGGTAACTAGACTTGTTATTGATATGTGACAGGGGTGGAACCAGGTATTGATTATGGTGTAAAACCAAGTAACCTGAACTTTTATCCAATTATTTGGTCATTCACTCATTTAACAAACACTAAACATCTATTGTGTGCAAAGTACCATGCTAGGTGCCTTGTGACATTCCTTGGTCTCAACTCGCATCAGAATCTAAATTAAATTATTGGAGTTATTCCAATTCAAGAAAAAAACCAAAACAAAAGAAAAAACAACTTACACAAATCTTCTCCTAAAAGAGAAGGAAAAAATTCAAACTGTGGGCCAGTGGATAGAATAGTGGACATAGAGTTAGGTAGATCTGAGTTCAAATATAGCCTTAGACACTTACTGTGTGACCTTGTGCAAGTCACTTAACCTCTGCGTGTCTCAGTTTCCTCATCTATAAAATCAGGCTAATTCAGCATCCACCTCCTAGGCTTGTTGTGAGGACCAAATGAGATAATATGTGTAAAGTGCTTAGCACAGTGCCTGGCAAATAGTAGTTATTTAATAAATGCCTATTCCATTCCCTCTGCCCAGTGAGTTTGACACAAATTCTTGGCAAAATCCTAGAATACATTTTTAGAGGTTTGTGAGTATTTTGAAAAAAGAACTGGTAGTCACTAATAGCTAACCTGGCTTCATCAAAAATAGGTATGCCAACCTAATTTAATTTCTTTTATTGATAGAGTTACTAGATTGATATATTGGTAACATTCCTTTTTTCTGTTGCTCAATTTTCTTTTGAAGTCATAGATCTGGACCAAAAGCTAGACTGGTAGTTTAAGGGAGAGCAGATAGGTGGTGCAATGGATAGAATGCTGTATGGAATCAGGCAGACCTGACTTGAAATCTGGCCTCAGACATTCACTAGCTGTGTGATCCTGGGCAACTCACTTAATCCTGTTTGCCTCAATTTCCTCTTCTGTAAAATGAGTGGAGAAGGGAATGACAAGCCATTCTAAATCTCAAATGGAGTCATGAAGAATCAGACATGATTGAAATTACTGAATGAATAAAGACAAAGCGAATTCTGTAGACATTCTTGGATTTTAGCAATGCATTTGAGAAAGCCTTTCATGCCATTGTTGTAGACAAGATGGGGAACTAGAAGATATGGCTAGCTTGTTTCAGAATAGAATCCATGTCAACTTGGAGGCAAAGCTGTAGCGGAGTGTCCCAGGATCTGTTCTTGGTATTGTGATGTTCATCAAATTTGGAGATGATGCTAGACTATTTAACATGTCAAATAATAAAATCAGGGACCACAATGAGTTTACCAAGTTAGAATGATGAACTAAATATGATATGATGACATTTAACAGTGAGAAATGTAAAGTCCTCTATGTAAGTTCAAAAACTCACACCTGGAGAGGAGGCCATAAGCAGAGAAAGGTATGACTAGATAGAAGGTCTTCTTTTGGGGAGGGACTTGATGTCAAATATCCAGAAGTTTTAGTATAGAGTGTAGAATGGTAGCCCATGAAAAGCAAGTTGCATCTCAGGTTGTTTCTTAAAAAAAAAAAAGGTATAAAGTCCACAACAAGGGAGATCATGGTCTCATTGTACTCTTCCCTAGACTGTCCACATCTGAACTCTTGTGTTCCATTCTGGGTGTCACATTTTTGGAAGGGCATTGACAAACTGGAACCAGTCCAAACAAGGGCCAACAGAATGCTGAGGGTAATGGTGAGACCATACCACATTGAAATTGATGGAAGATTCTGGGTATGTTAAGCCTGGAGAAGAGAAGACTTATGGATGACATGATAGCTGTTTTCAAGCACTTAAAGGATTGTCATATGAAAGAGAGATTCGCCTTTTTTTACTTTTATTTTTGGCTTGGCTTCAGAAGGAGAATGGGTGGAAGTCGAAACTTATGTAAGGAAATACTTTCTAACAATTAGAGGTTTCTAATAGCAGAATGGGATGCCTTTGGAGGTAAGAAGTTAACTCTCACTGGAAGTGTTTAGATGAAGGCTATATGACCGCTTGCCAGGTATGGTGGTTCTTTTTCAGGTATGGGATGCACTAATTAGTTTTTGACATCCCTTTCTTTTCATCTTGGAGAGTCTTTGATTCAGTAGATGTAATAGGAAAAGAATAGATACATTTTCCGGGTGGATGACCTCTTGCCTTTCCTAAATTTTCTCCTACCTTTCCCCTTTAAGAGGAAACTATTCAGAGCCTCCTGTACCAATTCAGCAATAATTTGCAATTGGGCATCTATCTTCTTATGATCAGTAAATGTAGAATTGATTCATAGTAATAGGAAGCATTTATATAGCATTTTGCAAATATTATATCTTTTTATCCTCACAACAACCCTATTAGGGAGGTATTTATATTATCCTCCTTTCACAGATAGATAGTACTTAACAAATATTATCTTATTTTATCCTTACAATTCTGAGAGGTAGAAAATTAGCATTTCATATTGAGGTATCATCAGTGGGCAACAAACACTTCCCTTTTGGGAAGATGAAAGTACAGGAAGCTGAGATAGTAGTTTGTATCATCATCACAGAGATGAAATGATTTTCCAAGGGTCATATAGTTAGTAAGTTCCTGAGGGAGGATTTCAACTCAGGACTTCCTGACTCCAAATCTAGTATTTTATCAGCTATGCTACCTAACTTCTCGTGAACATATTTTTCTGGGAAACAATGGTCTACTATCAGGGAGAATGTGAGCAAATGAACAGATATCTATATTTGGGCAAAGATATGGACCTCCAGTGAAAACAGTAACTGATGTGTTGAGGCTAAATGTGTTAAGGATGTCATAAAAACCCTAAAAAACTTAAAACTAGGCAACACTTCTTTGAAAACTACATATGAAGAGTTTCAAAATTCTACGGGGAAAGTTTCAGTTCTTGATATACCTGTTGAACATAGACCATCACCAGGACTCAGAATGTAATGATCATCCAAATGCATCAGTCAAGTGAGAGAATATTTGTAAATAGCTTAGTGCAGTACCTGGCACACAGTAGGTCTTATATAAACACTTATTTCTTTCCCTTTTCCAGTCAGTTTTCTCATTGTCCGTCTTCACATATTCTTCATAATGACAAAGGGAAAGCAATCTTTTGTTGAGAAAAGAAAGAAAAAGTGGCTAAAGAAAATAGGATAAGAATGAATTATCTGCTGCAATTTTAGAACAAGAGATTTCTTTTTTGTCTGGGTACGATGAAGAAAATAGAAGCTCTGGAAAGAGACATAATTTTTCAGAATCCCAGCATTTGATGGAATTACAGAAGACGATTTAGTAGAAATTGAAATCAAATTGCTCAAAGAAACAGTGGTTTTCACTTATGGGGACACCATAATTCTTTAAAAGTATTAGGAAATCATGGAAAAGGATGCTTCAACTGGATGAAATAAGTTAGATTCCATTAGCAACAGGCAGAGAAGAGCTCTTGTGAATGTTTGTGTGAGCAAGAATTGGCCGATGATGTTGACCTTGCAAGCACAGCAGAAAATATGGAAGGCTATTCAGGTATTGCTAGTGTATTCAGGGAAGTATCTTTGATGGTGATGAGAAGACATAATGAAAGTTTAACACCTGAAGAAATTAGAAAAATTTCCAGAGATGAAACATATGTGACTTTAAAATTGAATTACAAAGTGTTTCTAAGTCAATATCTATTATAGACATTGAAAGTCATGAAAAATAGATAGTTGAATTTGAAATATGCTAAGTTCTTTTTTAAATTAAAATGAGTTCTGTTTCCAATAGTAATGAAGAATAATAATAGCTAGCATTTATACGATACTTTGAGGTTTGCAAAGCAGTTTACAAATATTGTCTTATTTTATCCTCACAACAATTCTGAGAGGTAGAAAATTAGCATTTCGTATCCAGAGTCATAGGTAACATCAATGGGCAACAAACACTCTTGTCCCTTTTCCCAAAGGAAGATGGAAGTACAGGAAGCAGGTGATGGGGGAGTACTATATTCATTATTTCCTGGAAATGCTTATGAAGCATAGGAAGGTGGTGTCCATCCATGATAAATTTTTTCAGCTGGCGATATAGGCATTTTAAGACCCAATAAAAAAATCAAACTATTTTAGGACTGGTTTGTCTAATCTACCAAATCTAGCCAGCCCCTTACAGCAACAAAGTGTGAGTGTCTGTGAGAAGCAGTATCTACTTCATGGATGACTTGTAATTGTTAATCCTTAAAATTGCCTTGTATTTATGTTGAATATCTCTACATGTGTACATATTGTCTCCCTTACTTAACAAATGATAGCTGATTGAATAATTGATCATTCCCTGTCCTGAGGTGGGCAGGATTGGGCTAGGCTGTGACATGTATAAAGCACCAGCTCAGCTGCAGGCACTTGAAAGCAAACTATTATTCTGTAGACTTCATATCCCAGGAGTCATACTGGAAAATGTCAAGCAATGCTTAGGGAGTCACATGCATTTACTTAGGTTCAGAGTAAACAACAGGTTATTAGTCTAGTGCTCCTGAATTACATTTTTGTCTTAGAGGAATATCTGAGCAGGAGAAATCTATTTTATTGTTGTTTAGTTGTTTTTCAGTTGTGGCTGATTCTTTATGACCCCATTTGGGGTTATCTTGACAAAGATACCGAAGGGGTTCACTATTTCCTTCTCCAGGTCATTTGACAGATAAGGAAATTGAGGCAAAGAGGGTGAAGTGACTTGTCCAGGGTCACATAGCTATCTGAGACCAGATTTGAACTCATGAAGATGAGTCTTCCTGACTTCAGGTGTTTGCTTAAACGAGGGAAGCCAAGGTATCATGTCTATATCTAGCTCCAGGGTCCATGGAGAAGTGACTCTCTCCTCATCTTTGACTATAGAATCCCTGGCTTCCTTCAAAGCAGGTCAAAAGCCAACTCCAAAATGCTGTCTTCTCTAAGCACCGTATCCCTCTTGAAATTACATTACTTGGCCGATTAATTTATCTCTATGTCCTCCTATGAGAATGTAAGCTTCCTGAAGACAGGGAATGTTTTATTCTGGTCTTTGTGTCCCTTCTTTTTTCTTTCCTCCATTTTCCTTCTTATCTACCTCTTTGTCTTTTATTCTTCCCTTTCCTTTCCCTCCTTCTCTCCTCTTCTCATTCCTAAAAGAAAAAAAAATATACAATATAGTATGTATATTGTATAATTATAACTATAATACTTCAGGCAGTACTAGAGAGGAAGATGTTAGAATAGACAATAGAATGAATGACAGAAAATGTGTGGCATTTTCTGAATAAAAATCAGCTAAAGTCAATAAATATTTATTAAGCATCTGTCATATGTATTATAGTATGCTAGAGGTACAAAGGCAAAAAGTAAGTAATTCCTGCCCTCATAGAGCTTACATTGTACTATTTCTGCCATCGTGCATAAATGTGTGCTGTGTAATGCCACATGTAAATAGATGAGTAACTAAAAAGTACAAGGAGGGAGAGATCATTAACAGTGAATAAGGGACCCGACGTACTCCTGGCATGGGGGGTGGTCAATCTATCACAATGAATCAAGAGCCTGCCTGGCACTGTAGATCTTGAAGTCAGTTGGGAAGACCTTGGTTCAAAATCTGTCTCAGGCACTTATTATCTGTGTGATTGACCCTGGGCAAGACATTTAACTTTTCTTTGCACCATATTCTCATCTGTAAAATGAGTGGTTAGGCATGATGGCCTCTAAGGTCCTTTCTAGCTCTCAATCTATGATGCTAAGGAGATGAGTGATAGGATGCTAACTTTGGGAAATAGCTAGTGGTACATTGAAATACTCTGTGATATCACCATGGAAAGGTTGTTTAAGACTCTATTTTGGAGGACCTTAAATGCCAGGCTAATGAGCTTGTGTTTTATCCTGAAGGCAATAGGGAGTCACTGAAGATTTGTTTTTGATACTTTTATTTTTGGGAAAACAATACTTTGTTTTTTCAATTACATGTAAAGATAGTTTTCAACATTCATTTTTTTATAAGATTTTGAGTTCCAATTTTTTCCCCTCCTCTTCCCTCTGTCATCCCCAATATAGCTAGCCATCTGATATGTGTGCAGTCATATTAAACAAATTCCACATTAGTCATGTTGTGAAAGAAGAAACAGAACAAAAAGGAAAAAACCACAAACTCCCCTCCCCCAAAAGTGAAATGAGTAGACTTTGATTTACATTCAGACTCCACATTTTTTTCTCTGGATGCCACTAAAGATTTTTGAGTGAAATATGACACAGTGAGATCAAGCCTTAGAAAAAATGACTTTGGTAGCTATGTGGAAGATGGATTGGTGAAAGGCAAGACTGAAAGGAAGGAGCTCAATTAGGAGACTGATTACTCCAGTAGCTCAGGCAATGGGAATAGTGGTTGTGTGAGCTGAGAGAAGGGAACTGATGCAAGAAATATAGAAGTAGAATTGACATGACTTGGCAATATATTGTCAGACTGGTCATATGACTAGATTATGAAGTTATAAATCATAGATTTAGAGCTGGAAGGGATATCAAAGGTTTTCTAGTCCAACCATGTCATTTTAATGATAAGGAAACAAGGCTGGGAAAATTAATTGATTTGCCCAAAGTTAAAGAGTTTATATGTGGGAGGACTGAGATTTGAACTGATGTGGTACATGAATCTATTGTTTTTTCCCACTGGACCATTCTATTTTGTTTGCAGTACATATTCCAACAAATATTTCTAAAATGAAGAAGGCTTTTCCCCTAACCTATTATATGTGTTGGGGGCAGAGGAAGGGGGTAAGTAGAAAGGGAAGAGGTGATGGCAAGACTTTTTTTCTACTTGTAAATAAGGTTGCCAACCACAAAGACTGTGTGGGCCAAGTTCTTCCACATTGCTATATATTTTCCCCTGAAAAATCCATCCCGAGGTTAAAAGAAAATATCTGTGTTGATTTAAATGTTTGCTTTTCTGGGAAGATTTCTGCCCACCTGTCCAGAAAATGACTGAAAATAGTTAATGCTTCACTTGGATTATTTGATGTCACTGTCAAGGTGGTCTTTTCTAATTCTGGTAAATCTCATTCGTATTCAGACTTTGGGGACCTTCCCCCTCCAATACTGATTTTCACAGGATACTCCTTCATATAATTACAGACTCATAAAATGTTAGATTTGGAAGAGATTTGAGAGATAATCTATTCCATCCCTCTCTTGATGTGGTACATCAAGGTTCAGTTAAGCGACCTTATTCAAAGTCACAGAAGTAGTAAGTCACAGAGTATCTTCATCAAGTAATATTTACCCTGTCTTTGACTATTCCACATTTGATAGGCACTGTCTTCCAAACTTCTAGCTACCTCTGCCCACTCACTGTCATTCAAAAAAACTTTAACAGGCATGTTCTCTATTTTCTGGTCCAGATTACTGAGAAAATGTGAAGCAATACTGTTTTTTATCTAGATCAGAGCCCTGGAGCCGACCTTTTATTATGTATCCCCCACAGTGCCAAATGATGATAATTTTAAAATGCAGTCCTCTGAGAATGAAGAATAGTCTACTCTAGATCACATTTTCCTAGTTGGGAGAGAATATGAGGTTAAAAAAAAAAAAAGACCTTGTCGACTGTCAGCTATTGTTTGGCTTTCACCTTTCATCATATAATGGGGAACTAGCCTCTTCCAATTCTAGAAACAAAATTTCCCAGTTGGAGTAGACCTCAGTGGCTTCCTTGTCCAACTTCCCCTCTACAACATACTCAATAAGAGGCATTCAGATTTTGTGAAGGCTCCCAGTATGTCATTCCTTTATTGGGTGGTTCCAGTTGTAAGAGAATTTTTTAAATTTTTAAATTTTTTATATTTTTTAAAATTTTTAAAATTTTTAAAATAAGGTTTAAATTTGACTCCTTGGAACTTCCACCCATTTCTCTTGGTTCTTCCCTCTAGAACAAAGAAAAACTTCTAATCTCTACCCCTCATAAGAATGCGGTTATCACATCTCCTCTTAGTCATCTGTTCTTTAGGTGAAACATCCTTAGTTCCTTCAAATAATAGAAATTTAGAAAGTTCTTCATATGACAGAAATTTAAAGCTCTTTAGCATCCTGGCTATCTTCCTTGGTACATCCTCCAGGTTGTTAATTGCCCTTCCAAAATGTGGTGATCAGAACTTTGTAAACTAGTCCATAGATAGCCTGACTTTTGCTGTTGTCATGTTGTTTTCAGCAATGTCCAACTCTCTGTGACTCCATTTGGCGTTTTCTTGGCAGAGATATGGAGTTGTTTTCCATTTGCTTTTCCAACTCATTTTACATGTGAGGAAACTGAGGCCAACAGGGTTAAGTGACTTGCCCAGGGTCACACAGCTAGTAAGTGTCTGAGGCCAGATTTGAACTCATGAAGGTGAGTCTTCCTGGTTCCAGGCCCAGAACTCTATTCACTGTACTGCAGTCTGCCTGGCTAAGCAGAGTAAAGAGGTAATTATGCAAATCTGTTCCTAAATGGTATGCTTTACTTAATACAGCTTAATATTATATTAAGCTATTTTCAGACTGGGACTGTTGAATTATATTGACCTTGAACCCCACTAAAACCTCTAATTTTTTTTTTCAGATTAGTTGCTGTCTCACCTCTCTTGCATTTGTGACCTTGATGTTTTTGAACTTGAGTATATGACTTTTTATATTTATTCCCATTAAAGTTTACCTTTGTCAATTCACCCAAATGGTTTAACATTTCAGTATGGTTTTCAAATTTTCAATATATTTTTGAATTTTGGCTCTGTTATACTTTGTATTATCTGTCTTTAAGTCATCGATAAAAATGTTAAACAGCACAGGGCCAAGTCTAGATTCATTGGAGTCCTCTTTCTAAGTTGAAAGTCAGGACAGCAATTTCTCTTCCTGATTCCTTCTGTCTAAAATTCTCTTCTCATCTTTATCCATTACATTAGCTGATACTTCATGTGTTTTCCAACCAGATCTGAGGCCAGGAATTTGGTGCCTGGTTGCACAAAGGGTGAGTGGTGGCATGCAGCCTGGGCAGAGACAGTGAGGTCAGCTGTGGGAAGGAATAATGGTGAGGTGGGGGCTGTGGATGAATTTCTCTAGTGTACCAGAAAGCCTCAGGATTCCATCTCCAGGATGCATTGGCTGTTATCTTCATTCTCCCAAAATCAGCTTTTCCTAGTAGTCACACTAGGAGAGGCGTGTCTCCTCCCTTCCCTCCTCTCCTACCCACTGGGAGTCTGGTTTGTGTCCCCTACAACACAGCTCGGTGATATTGCTACTTTTATATCTGATACTAGTAGCTACGTCATATGATACAATTTGCTGAGGGAAGAAATAGTGCCCCCAATCACTTTGGCACTTGAGTAAAAGCCCTTCTTCCCCCAGCCTAGCTAGTTCTGGCTCTGTCTGTGATCAGTAAATTCTAAGAATCTGCTCACTTGCATAGCCTCCTTTCCTCAGAGAATCTGACTTTTCCATTTTTTAAATGACTTACCATGTGGCCCCATTCCTTTAGTTGTGTCTATTTCGCTCTGAGTCTGGCTGCCTAGGATTACGTCCAGTGTCTTTGAAGGTGGAGAAGACAGAGCCTAGTGAAACAGAAAGATTGTTTGCCAAAATACAGAGCTAAACACAATGGATGGATTTCATTTCACATGTAGTGTAGAATTTGAGTAAGAAACAAAGAATCAAGAGACAATATAAACCTCCAGTACAAGTTGTACTGGACAGATCAGACTTTGGATATAATTAAACCTTTATTATAAAAGTTTAGTAGCATAATCATTTACCTCCCTTCATATCCATTAAGGAAAGCATTTCTGAGGTCCTGTTAACCCCCAGTTAATCCCCAGTGGCTATAACCACTAATGTGCCTGGATTATTGCTGAGGTAAAATGGCTGATGAACCCAAAGAAGGCACTGAAAGAAGCTAAAGTATTAGTCTCCATATAAAAGATAATTAGAGCCAGGGAGAAGATTTTAAAGATGGGCCTAAAAAGGCAGACACAGTTGAATGCACTTTCAGTCATCAGTAGCTTTTGGTGGAATAAGAGGAGGGGTGTGGGGGAGGGAAGGGGAGAGGAGGATAAAAGGAGCTTGCATATTTACGCTTCATCAAGTAAGCTCGAGGAGTCCTGTGAAATGAAAAGGAAAGGCGACTTTTATCTCCACTCCCTGACACACATGGCAAGGCAGAAATTGCTGAAACCTGCCATTGACATAGGCCCTGCTCTAGCCCAAGCCAATTCCTCAGGCATTATGGAAATAGGCTGATAGGAAAAAAAATAACCCTTGCTTTACCAAGTGTATAAGAACTTCTGCAAGCATTTCAGAAAATAGGAGGAATCCATGTGGTTAAATGTGTGTCACGCAGGCCAAGATCATCAAACTAATCGTTTCTTTCACGTTGAATTTTGCTAATGAAAGTAAGAAGGTGATAAACTGTATGGATCTCTGTTAACTACAAGGAGGAGAGAAGGGGATTAGGCAATCTGGTGGGTGGAATGGACTTTACTACCAGTAGTAGAACCCTGGAAGCTGATATGGAATAACGGGAAAGAAACTTGGGATAAAATTAATTTAATCAATGTGATCAAGCAATTGATCAATAATCATTTATTAACCTCCTATTAATTCTAGCCACTGGGGTAGGGGCTAGCAAAACAAATTTATAAAAAAAGAAATAATCCTTTCTCTTGAAGGAGTTTGCATTCTGTTAGGAGAGGTAAAATGTACATGCACAAGTATATACAGGATGGGCCCAGCTGCTTTCTTCATTCTGGTAGTGCCTTCACCTATCAGAGGTTCCCAAAGTGGATGATACCACCCCCTGGGGGGGTGTGCTAGAATGATGGGAGGGGTGCGATATGGGGGGCATTGAATAAAAATAAAAAGGCAGTGGAAATGTAAGAAGAGAATGTTAGAAATTAAAAAAAAAACTGTTCATATATGCTTCATCTGTTGTATAACATAGTTGATGTCATAGTCATTACATTATTTTCTAAATTAACACATAAAATGCAAGTTATAAATGATTAATGGTCAAGTCAGCTGACAGACCTTAACAAGCAAGTGTTGGCAGGTGAGGGTGTTGTGCATTGTGGGGAAATCCAGGATGTACTGACAAAAGATGTATGTGTCATGACTTGTTTACAGTATGATACTATACAATTTTATATGATGCAATATTGTGTCATCAAAATTTCAATGTAGGAAAAGCCATAAATTTAGAATAAATTACTAAATTTAAGATACATCATTTAAAAAAATTTATATTTTTGCCAAATGATGCATTTTTTTCTAAAAATAAGGGTTAAAGAAAGTAGATTTTTGGGGGTTGCTGAGTAACTTTTTTGAAAAGGGCATGGCAGGCCAAAATTTGGGAACCTCTCATCTACGTAATCTCTCTGATGGTTGAGTTTGTCCCTAAATCTCTATTTGAGGAATACTTTAAGGCTGCTTCAGCACATGACTCCTCAGATTCCTTCTGGACATTGCCCTCACCTATACCCCATTTTCAGCTTCCTTTTATATTTTGTCTTCTCCCATTAGAACAGAAGCTCCTTGAAGACAGTGACTATCTTTCTTTTTGTGTATATTTATATTTTCATCACTTATCACATTGCCTAGCATATAGTAATCACTTAATGCTTTATCAGTATCTATCTATCTAATCCAGAGATGGGGTACCTATGGCCTTCTAGGTTCTAAAGCGTGACCCTTTGAATCCAAACTTCACACACCAAAATGTGGCCTCAAGGCTATATGGGACTCTCTAGGTCCTTAGGTACAGCCCTCTGTCAAAGGACCTAGAGGGTCACATGTGGCCTCAAGGGCTGCAGATTCTCCACCCTTTATCTAATCTCTCTGTTTGTCATATATCTATCATTATCTATCTATCCAGAGTAAATATAAAATAAACAGAAGTTCATCAGATACAAGGTAATTAGGGAAGGAAAGGCATTAGTGATTAGAAGGATCAGGAAAGCCTTCTTATTGAAGGTGGAGTTTGAGTTATATCTTGAAAAATGTGAAGGATTCTATGAGGCAGAGGTCATACAAGAGTGCACATTAGGAAGATCTGAGTTCAAATTCAGCTTCAGACACTGACTAGCTGTGTGACTCTAGAAAATTCACTTAATCTCTATTTGCCTTAGTTTTCTCACTTGTAAGATAGGGATAATAATAGTCAAGTGTGAAGATGCTTGATATCAGAAAGATGGCTGTCAGATGATTAGTATTTTGGCCACTGCTGTTGTCATCCAATCATGTCAACTCTTCATGACTCCTTTTGGGGTTTTCTTGGCAAAGATACTGGAGTACTTTTTAAATTTCCTTTTCTAGTTTGTTTTAGAGATGAGGAAATAGAAACAAACAGGGATAAGTGACTGGCTCAGGGTCATATAGCTAGTATGTATCTGGGGTTAGGTTTGCAATCATGTGTTCTTGAGTCCGAGCCCAACATTCTGTCCGCTGTGCCACCTAGCTGTCCTATTTTGGCCATGGAAACTCATAAAATGAATTAGAATGGAGAAATAATTCAAATCCTGGAGTGAGTACAAGTCTATGAAATTAATAGATGTTTTCCTCCTCTGTCTTTAAGAAACTTTTAAATTGATATCTTATGTTTTTATATCACTTTTATTTTCAAGTATATCCTTCCCATCACCTAAGCGTCATCCCTTATAATAAAAGACCTATAGGGTGTAGGGAAGGGTAAGAGATGTAAGGAAGGGCAAGAGGGCATATAGGGATTTGATGTTCTCTGGGGAGTCAGTTCACAATGAGGGAAAGTAGGTAGAAGCGTATGAAAGGAAGGAGCCAGAAAGAAGTTTGTTCATTATGGAAATGGGAATTCTAGAGGACACAGTGGAAGGGACCAAAGATAGGTAGCATTGAAAAGGATGTAAATGAGAGAATGGAAGTGTTGAGGAGAGTTTACTCCTGGTTAGCTGTAAGTTATATAGGGATAAGGATAGTAAGAGGATAGTTAGAGATCTAGGTATAGTAGTGTATGGTAGATGAATTCTAATGCTTGCTATTTCCACACAGTAGTGTTTCAGGACAAAGACCAGGGTCACTGGACATTTGTTTTATGCTCTCTCTCCTGGTTTGGGTAGATAGAACTAGTCAGGAAACCTGGGTGCAAGTCCCAGCTCTGCCAGTAACTGGATCAGTGACTTTGGTTAGAATCTTAGGGTTGTATGTGACATAAAGTTTTGTTTGACTAAAGTCAAACAAACATAAAGTTTGTTTGACTAAAATGTCATAATTTGGTTGACTTGATTAGCTATGCCAGTTATCTTGACAACATAATTTCAGAATCTTTGGCTTAAGCAGACTTGTAAGAAACCATTGAGATTTAGATCCTAAGATCTCTAAAGATGGGAAGGATATTAACAGCATAGAGTAGTAGCCAGAGCAATAGATTTGAATATAGGAGATCTGAGTTTGAGTTTCAATGCTGCCGTTTATTACTTATGAAACTTTGGGTAAGTCACTAAAATCTCTGGGCCCCATATCTTTGTAAAATAAGGGAGCTGGACTAGGTAGCATCAATGCTTCCTTTTGATTTTAAATCTTATGATTTCTGAAGTCAAGAAGTCTTGTGAATTTTAGAAATTCAGCACTCACTGTAGTATTTTTCCTATTGGAACAATATAGTCCAGAGGTAGTCTGACCAAGGTAAAAAACAATGGGACTTCCTTATTCTGAATATTGTCCTTTTAATAATGCAGCTCAGAATGCTTGATTCAAATAATCTCTCAGCCTTACTTTGATCCTATATAAAATGAAAACAAAGAATCCTACATCCAACTGATACCGGAAGGTGACAGTGAGATCTGTAGTGTTAGGACTAAGCATATTATAGTAAAACCAAGATAAATATTTATGATAGTATGATAACATTTTTTTTTTCTTATTCTTCCAACAAAAGTAAGTACTTCTCTGATGTTTCATTATGGTACAGAGATGATTCTGGATTCTCAGTGACTATGTCAGCAGAATTCAAACTCTGGCAAATCTAGTCATACTGGAAAAGTTTCAAGTTCAGACCTGGTAATGGATTCTCTGTCTATCATTCTAGAGGCAGCCTAGCCAAGTGGAAAGATGTTTAACATCAGAAAATGGCTACCAGATCATTAATATTTTGACCACAGCAAGTCATAAAATGAATAAGGAGAGGAGAAATAACAATCTTACTCAATGGAGCGGGCACACAGCAAGGAAATCAATGGATATTTCCCCTTTTTATCTTCATGAAACATTCAAATGGATATCTTTTGGTTATATATCACCTTCATTTCCAGAAATACCACTTCCCCTACCCAGAGATCCAAGAACAAAGCTAAAAGAGCTTTGTTATAGGAACAAAGAGTAAAAAGAAAAGAGTAAAGAATTTTTGCAAAACCATCTCATCAGTCAAGTCCAACATTACCTGCAGTGTTCCATGTCCACTATCCTCTACCTCTGCAAAGAAGATGGAGAATTATATTCTTATATGTCTTCTTCCGTCCCAAACTTGGGTTAACACCCAGTTACACGACATTAATTACAGTTGATTTCAAATACACAGCAATAATTGCTCAGAATTCAGTTTCAATTTTGTTTTTGTCATTTTTCTTTTCATTTAAATTGCTATGGCAATTGTGTATATTATTTTACTCTTTCTGCTTCTTTGCTTTGCATCAGTTCATAGAGGTCTTCTCATGCCTCTTCACATTTATTGATTATTTCTTATAGCACAGATGTGTTTCATCATATTCACTACTGTAATGTTTATTCATCCCCTAACTGGTGGATTCTACTTTGTTTCTGGTTCTCTGCTATCACGAAAAGTTGCTGCTAAAAACATTTTGGTGTCCATGGCAGTGGACTCCAAAGTGGTGGCCTCCAGGAGACGGATTGCTTTCTGGTCCAGAGGAATGCAGGATAAATTAATGGGAGGGGGAAGAGATAGGTGGAAGTTCATCTTTCTTTCCTTCCTTGCTAATCATGAGGCTCTTCTCCAATATGACCACACCTACCATTATCTCCAAGAATCTTCACACCCTGCTCCCTTCTTCCACAGTGCAATATTCCAATTTCCCCCTTTTTAAGCTGGGAGTCATACTTCAAGTCATATGACTCAAGAGAGTCATAACCTAGTGATTACCTAGGTGCTTATAGCAATAGCTGAGCAGGTGCCATTGGAAAAATTTCCACTCTCCCCCACCATACAAAACTTAGCCGTCTTCTGTTCTCTCCATTACTTTGTGGCTGTAGCCTTAGGGGCCATGCTCTGTGATGTGGGTAAGTGAATGATCAATGAGAGGTCTGCCTTTCCCTTTTCATCATTGGTAGGATAGTATGCATTGCTTAATATAAGCAGACATGGATGGGTTATGATCTGCATCTCTGATCTTATTATATAATTTTTTCTTCCAAATCACTTCCTCCTCCAAACTTTCCTATGACTGTCAAGGACACTTGACTTGACTTGACAAGGACTATCATCCTTCTAGTCACCCTGGCTTACAATCGCAGTGCCATTTTTGATTCCCCATTCTACCTTATTTCACATATTCAACAAGCTGCCAAATATCATATTTTCTACCCCCACAACATCTGTTTCATTTTTTACTTTCTCTTCACAGAGCCACCATCTTAGTTTAGGCTCCTATCACCTTTTACCAATATAGTTGTAGTAACCTTCTGCTTGGTGTTTCTACTTCAGGTCTCTCTCCACTCCAATCAATCCTCAACACAGATGTTAATATATATATATTTTTCAGAATGAAAGTCTAACCATCTTATTCCATTACTTGACAAACTCCACATGCTCCCTGTTGACTGTTGGGTCAATGACAATTTTATCTTTATCTTGTTCTTTTTAAAATTTCTATTTTGTTCAAGTTTTATAACATATATTTCTCTGCATATGGTAGTGTGCATTTGGTGCACATACACTACTGGAGGAGGGTGAGGTTGATGATCTATCTGAGTTTGGGAGTTTTATACTAAAGGGCGGAAGGCAATTGTGTTTCTGGCACAAATATGTGGAACCCTTCAAGAGTGGAGGGTCCACCTGTCTGTCTAAGGAGGGTTGAACTGGTTCAGGTTCCAAAAATTGAGCAGGTTAAAGCTTCAGTAAAGAGCAATATTGGGACTAGGCTTGTGAGTGATGCTGTACTTACAGACTGGGTAAGATAGGGAGATCAGTTTCATAAAAAATAATAATGTTTTAGTACATATATATTTTTTACAAATATATATACATAATTGGTGATCGGACTTTTTTTTTTTTTTTTACTAATATGAGTGAATGATCAAAGAAAATGTGAAGACCATAGTTTGCTGGTTCTAATTTTGTTTTGATTTCCTTTGTCATATGTCTAGCAGTAGGATCTCTGGATCAAAAGGTATGGACATTTTAGTTCTTTTTTACTCACTTAATCCTAAATTGCTTTACATAATGTCTGGACCACTACATCAGTAGCATATTAGTGTGCCTGTCTTTCCACATCTCCAGCATTGACTATTCCCAACTTTTTTCATCTTTGCCAAATTTTCTGACTGTGAACTAAAACCAGATTTGTTTTAATTTACATTTTTCTTATGACTAGTGATTTAGAGGAATCTTTCATATAATTGTTAATAGTTTGAAAATCTTTTGAGAACTGTTTATTTGTATCCTTTAACCCCTTATACATTGAGGAATAGCTTTTAGTGTTGCATATTTGTACATATATGTAATAATACATATAGATTCTTATCTATTTATACATATCTTTATATACAAATATGCATATATGTGTGTGTATATGTATTAATACTATATATAAATAATATATATAGAGAGCTTTTTGTGTATATATGTATATGTGAAGCATTTATGTGCACACACACACATATATATATACACATGCACATATACACATTATCTATCTAATAGACTAGCATGCCCTTCTCAGAGATATTTGAAGAGTTTTTCATCATCAATAGCTTCCCTTCTTATCTTAGTTGAATTGATTTTGTTAGGGCAAAATCTTTACAATTTTATGTAATTAAAATTTTATTATCTTTTATGATCTCTTCTACCTGTGGCTTGGTTAAGAAGTCTATCCTTAGAATGACTGAACAAGTCGTGGTATATGAATGCAATGGAATACATTGTGCTATAAGAAATGATTAATAGGTGGACTTCAGAAAATCCTGGAGAGACTTACATGAACTGATGCTGAGTGAAGTGAGCAGAACCAGGAGAACATTGTTCACAGAAATAGCCACATTGTGCAATGACTAATTTTGATAGACTTAGCACTTCTCAGAAATTCAAGGACCTAAAATAATTCCAAAGGACTCATGATGGTAAATGCCATCTGCATCTAGAGAAAGAACTATGGTGTTGAAATGTAGAGCGAAGCAGACATTTTCTTTTTTTGTTTTTTTTCTTTCTCATGGTTTCTCCCATTCATTATAAGTCTTCTATGCAACATGAATAATGTAAAAATGTGTTTAATAAGAATGCATGTGTGAAGCCATATCATATTGCAAACTGTCTTGGGGAGAGAGGGAAGAAGGAGGGGGAGAAAATTTAAAACTTATGAGAGTGGCTGTTGAAAACTAAAAATAAATTAATTAATAAATTAAAAAAAAATTAGTTTCCCCTTAGCCACAGTCAGGAAAGGACCTTAATCAGGTTCTCCTGCAATTAAAAAAAATACTGTGATCCTTGATGTTTAGATTGAATATCCATTTTGAGCTTATTGTGGGGGTATAATCTAAGATATTGGTCTAAATCAGGGGTTCTTAATTTTCTTGCATTTGTTATTGCCCTCTTGATTATCTGGTAAAGCTTAAGAACTCTTTCTTAGAATACTGTTTTTAAATACTTAAAATAAAATCTATAGGATTACAAAAGAAACCAATTGCATTGAAATAGTTATCAAAATGTATATTTTTAAAAAGTTCATGGACTTCAGGTTAAGAAACCTAATTTCTGCCAAACTGGATTATTTAAAGGTTCAAAAATACATTGTTATAAATAATTCCTGTAGGTTAATTAAAAACCCATTTATTTCATGACCACAGTGTGCTAGATGCTGGGTTAGATGCCAAGTTTTAGAAAAGACATGGTGCCTACTTCAAGGAATTTGCAGTCTGCTAAGGTTCTTACACTTACTTGAATAATTGTATGGCAAATGTATCTTTTTTCTTTTCCAGGGAGAGATCTGGACTAGTTATTTCATTGATATGGAAACTCCTTTCACTAAAGTCAGAAGCTTGTAGTCTTAGAGAGCCTGCTACACTAAGAGGTTAAGTGACCTGCCCATAGTTGCACAAGTCCCTCTACCCATTGCATTGTGCTGCCTTTTACCAGGCAAACAAATTTTTAAAAAGTGCTAGGTGAAATCTAAAGACCCAAAAGTTCCTTACTTACAGAGCCGGGTAAGGGTGACAGTCTTGAGTAAGGTTTCCTGGATGAAGTGGCCTTTGAATTGGACTTTAATTCATTCAAATGTATTTTAATAGCATTAATTAAATGCCTTTTCCCCCCTAAGGCATCGCATCAGGTTCTGGGGGGATACAAAGATAAAATGATAAACATTCCCTTCCCTCAAGGTGCCTATATTCTATTGAGAGATGTCACATGTACATTTGTTCTGTTGTGTCTGATTCTTTGTGAACCTATTTGAGGTTTTCTTGGCAAAGGTACTGGAGTGGTTTGCCATTTCCTTCTCCAGCTAATTTTATAGATGCAGAAACTGAGGCAAACAGGATTAAGTGATTTGTCCAGGGTCATACAGCTAGTAAAAAATCCGAGACCAGATTTGAAAGATGTGTTTTTCTGACTCCAGGTCTAGCACTCTAACCACTGTGCTATCTAGCTTCCCCATCACATGTACATAGTTACGTTAATACATGATAGTTTGAAGAAAGAACCCTAACAATTTGGGGGGGGCGGGAATCAGGGAAGCTTCAACAGAAAAGGTAACATTTGAGAAAACTGTCTTGAAGAAAGCTAAGGATTCTAAGAGACAGAGGTGAGGGAGTGCATCCCCATACTGGGAGGTTTGAGAATTATAGAGACTGAATAGTTAAGACTTGTCAATTGCTTGGAATATAGGTAGTGAGAGAGAGGGCAGAGTCAAGAAAGACTGATATAGGGACCTGAGTAACAAAAAAGATCACAGCATCACATGCTATGTCATCATTTTATATTTGAGGAAAATGAGTTACTCAAGGTCACACATAGGTGGGACTAGGATTTGAATTCAGGTCTTCTCTCTATAAAGTCATTGCTCATTATACTTCAAGCGATGGTCCTGCCCTCTACAGCAGAGGTGTCAAGCTCACAGTCTGGGGACTGCAGACTGAGGCAAAACTTCCCGTTAAAGTTGGTATCAAATTAAAATCTAATTGGGAAATATTTAGTAAAATGAATTTTAAAAAATACAACATAGATAACGTTAATTTGTGGTTCTCCAAGTCAACATTTGGCCAACAGCGATCCATTTCTACTTGAATTTGACATCTCTGCTCTATAGAAATAGGGAAATGTGAAGGAAGACACATTCAAGGGGAAGATAACGAGTCCTGTTTTAGGCAGTGAGTCTGGGACATCAGGATGCAGATATCTAGCAGACAGTTGGTGATGCGGGAAAGAGAATGAACCTAAATATTTAGATATAGAATAAAAATGGACAAGAATTCAACAGCCAGGAGAATGTGAATAATGGCAGGGGTAGAGGGGGAGAGGCATTTCTTGCATCGACAATATTATGAGCAAAGAAGGCAGGCTATATATATGGGAGGGGAAGCAGCAGTTATGAGGAATAATGTGAGGATGGGTAGGGGGGCTCGATCCAGTCCAATCTTTTCTGGCCCCCTTGCTTTCATGTCAGGGTAGGTGGTCAGAGATGTAAATGATCTCAAACAGTAGATATTAAAGTCATTTATATTTGGTTTTAGTACGCATTATATGATGTTTATCCCCCCAACCCTAGCAGATTTACCTTCCTAATTATATTTTGTAGAGGTTAATAATAAAATGTGATGGATTCCCTGTGAGTCTATGCGGAAAATCAGACTGGGATTAAAAATTTGCACTTCTTAAGCAGCAAAGTCGATAACTTCCATGAAGGCAACAGAGATTTGACTCAACAATTACATTTACAAGCATCTATTGATCACCTAAATGTGTTCAGCCCTGGGGATGACATCGCTACAGGTATAAATGAAATGTAAATGGATGGCCCTTGTCCTTAAGGAGCTTGCAAAAATATGGGGAAACGAGTGGTAAACTCACCATGGGTAGTGGGAGACAAAGCACCCAGACTCAACAGATAATGCATAGCAGTATGAGGCAGATTCTGTGTCCAGAATCATGGAGGATGGAGGCTCATGGTCGCCTTGTACTAAGGGACTGGGTTTTGTATTTTAGGATCTAGTGTAACAGTGAAACTTTCTCTGATTTTGTTTGGGAGGGGGAAAGGACAGCCCCACCCATAAAGTTTCAGACTTCACCTAGCCCTTAGTAAAGCATTAATTATATAATCCTACATAATCTTATCTGTGTTATAGGTCTTATCCGTCAGTACGTAGAAGGTAAGTAGCATGAGGGCAAGGGTCATCTTTACTAAAGGAAGCACTTAACTGTACGTAGAAACAGTCAATGTACATTTTGTTTTTGTTCAGTTATTTTAGTTATGTCTGACTCTGTGACCCTGTTCAAGGTCTTCTTTGCAAAGATACTGGAGTGGTTGTCCATTTCCTCTTCAAGATCATTTTACAGATGAGGAAACTGGGACAAACAGGGTTAAGTGACTTGTTCAGGGTCACACAACTAGTGAGTATCTGAGGCTGGATTTGAACTCAGGAAGATGAGTCCTTCTGATTCCAAGCTCAGTGCTCTATCCACTGTGCCACTTAGTTGTCCATAGAAAGGGCTTAAAATTCTATGAATAAATGAATGTCCTTTAGTATGGCCAAGAACTGAACACCATGTATGCCAACAGAGCAAATAAATAATCTAGCATTCAGTCAACAAACATTTGTGAGCACTTACTATATCAGGCACTGTGTTCTATGATGAGAATATGAGGGCAAAAATGAAAGTCTCTTCCCTCAAGGAGCTTCCAGTCTAGTGAAGGAGGCAGCACATACATAAATAAATGTATACAATTATTTGTAGTATTAAACAATGAGAGGTAGTGTGGAGCAGGGCAGACCTTGGAGTCAGAAAGGCTTAGATTCTGACTCGTTAAGCGACCATGGGCACCTCTCGGTGTTGGAGGAAATTATCTGAGTATAAGTTGCCAAACTAACTTAGCGGAGGGAGTTTCCATACCAGTGAACTCCCTACACAGATGACATCACAGGTGTGGACACATTCCCCCATATCTTTCAAATAAACAATATATAAATAGTCCTATTTATGTAATAGACAATATATTGGGACAGTTTCTGAAGCAAGTATTATAAACAAAATGTATAGAGTATCCTAAAAGCCTTACTTTGGTTGTAGGTTTAAAATTGCACTTTTTGGAGACATTGTATAGTTTAATAGCTTAATAGCAAATCCTAATCAAACTGTCCCCCCCCAAATGAAACAAAAGAAAAACAAACCGCAAACAGACAAACAAGCAGACATGTTAATAGTCTTCAGTTTTCCTGAGCCTCTGTGGCTTTTAGCTCAGTTGGCTTCTTTAGAGTGTGTGTGTGGGGTGGTTGCCAATGCGAGTTATGTGTGTCCACATAAGTCTGTCTAGGACTGGTTCATAGAGAGGCAAGAATAGTTACCTCTAGGGTTTTCTTTATCTTTTATCCAAAGGAGACTTGCCAGGAGGGAAGTCAGGGGATGGGGGCTAGAAATTGGAGACTATCCTCTTCTCAGAGAGAAAGTGTATTAGGCTATTTATTTGCTCCCTTAAATATCGATAGTCTAGGAAAATAAGTTTTAGGTTCCAGCTACACTACTGATCACTATCTTTTAATGGGGAAGGAGTACCCCAAGCTATATGTCCAAGACTTGATTACCTTCCCACCAGATGCCAATTCCACAATGAACACATATAGCAAATAATACATAAACCCCACTTATCCAAGCAGATAGAAAACAGAAAGCAGAGAAAATATACACAGGAGAAAATACATCCCACATCAAGCAACTGGTTGGCGCAGTGGAAAGAGCTCTGGGACTAAAATGAAGAAGACTTGAGTTCACATCTGGACTCAGACACTTTACTTGCTGTGTGACCTTGGTCAAGTCACTTTGCCTCAGTTTTCTCAGCTATAAAATAGAGACAATAATAGTACCTACCTCCCAGGGCTGTTGTGAGGATCGACTGAGACAATGTTATATATAAAGCGTTTAGCACAGTGCCTGGCATATAGTAGTGCTATTAACATAATAATAATTAGCTGCTGTTATTTTATGAAGAGAGTTCTCTTGTAGGGGCTTAATACAAAGAGTATAATACTATCTACAACTTTGCCATCAGGAAGGAATTCTTTTTTTATTAAATTTTTGTTTTTTACTCTACAGGAGACATTCCAAGATATCTGACACAGGTCTTTGGCGAGCATGTTTTCTTGTTCTGCATGTTGTTTCATGTCAACATTCAGTCGATCACTGAACAAAGTTGTCTCTGTAATCATACATGTCACAGTCTTATACAATTTCAACATTTCAATGGGAGTTACCTTAGTTAAGAACAATCTTCAAGACTACATTTTATGCTATCACCTCGAATGAATTTCTATTTGTGTTTTTAATAACAAGTAATAGTCAGAGTGTAATCTGATATTTTAAAAGTCTCTTTATGTGACCATAAAGATGTATCTGCTGTACAAAATAGTCTGTGAAGGCTTGCCTGTTTCCTTTTTAAAATTTTCATTGATAATACCTTTGCTACCTGTATAAACCATTCTGGAAAAGATTCTATAGAATTGAGAAAGCAGACTTATTACTTTATTTTGGTAACTGTGTAGCCTGGTTTTAGACAAATACTTAATTTTTTTTAAAAAAAAGTCTAGCTTTTGGCATAAATGAACGTTGTATTTTGTCAAAGGATTTTTCCCTGTATTTATTGAGATAATCAAGTAGTTTTGTATGTTTTAAAAAATATGATTAGGCATGCTGATTATTTTTTTAATGTTGAATTATCCTTGCATCCCCCTGTATAAATCCAACTTGGTCATGATAATTATTCCTTCGATGAATTGATGTAGTCTGTTTGACAGGATTTTATTTAAAATTTTTGAATGGATATTCATTAATGATATTGGTCTATAGCTCTCCTATGCTTTATCTATAATTGCTTTAGGTATTAGGACTCTATTTGCTTCATAAAAGTAATCTAACAGAGTTCTTTCTCAATTTTTGAGAATCATTTGCATTGCGTTAGTACTCACTGTTTCAGAGTTTGATAGGATCCTGTGAATCTACCAGGACTAGGAGTTTTTTTTCCCTTTCATACTCCCTTCATAGCTAATTGTATTTCCTTTTTTGAGACTGAATTATTTAAGCTCTCCTTTTGTGTCTCCTGAGCTTGAGTATTTTATGTTTTCGAAAGAATTCCCCCATTTCTTTTACTTGCTCAGTTTTGTTAGCCTTTAACTCTGTATAGGTCTGATAATTCCTTTTATTTCTCCTGGTTTTTTTTATTTCACCTTTTCCCATTTACTATTTTGTTGATTTGATTTTCTCCCCTTTTTTTTAGATCAAATTAACTAAAGGTTGATTAATTTTATTAGTTTTTTCAAAGAAACAACTTTCAGTTTTGATTATCATTTATTGATTTTTTTTGTTTCCAATTTGCCTTCTTCTCTAACTTTTAATATCTCTTCTTCTGTGCTTGTTTTAGGTTTGTTTATTTGTTGACTTCCTAAATTTTAAAAATGTATATTCAGTTCATTAATCTTCTCTTTTTCTATTTTTTTGAGGGGGATATCTTAAGATACAAATACTGTCAGGATTATTATGTCAAATTTCTTGACATTATTGAAGGGGTCTTGGTGACCTTTGTGGGTCCATAACCCACACTTTGAAAACTGTTAGTAGAGAGGAAAACATTCACTTTGTAAATCCGTGTTATGGAAGTTTTTGAAGAGAGGGGTCACAGTAAGTTTTCTAAGGGTCTTCTTACTTCAATGGTGTTCCAGAGCCTGTTTATACCAGATATCAAGAACTGATTGTAAATTTTTTGGTGGGAACAAAATTATACCTCAAAAACCACCAACCACTACAAATCCGAGGTTTAAGTTATTCTTTCATTGTCTAGACTTAAGAAAGTGGTGGATAGAAAGTTAATAATGCAGATTAAATTGGAAAGTATGAGAGCTGGTTGTTAAATATTTACCAGAACACCACTGGCTTACTTGGTTGCTATATGTGAATGGAGGTGGGGTTAGGTGGGTGAAGCCCATCTAGGACTAGGACAAATCAATAAAATTACAAGAAGGGATGGCATGAGCACAGTGCTAGTCCTTAAATAAGTAGTTACTGGTTGATAGGAAGGAATTGTCCATGGTAGTATTCTGGATAACTTGGCTTGGTTATTTCCCTTTGTGAATGATAGAGTGGACTTGGGGCCAGCTAGTTAGCTGTGTGACTATGGGCAGACCTCCATTTCCTCAGGCATGAATCAAAGGCCCAAGACTAGATAATCTTTTAGTTTTACTCCAGCTCTCAAACACTTTGTTACTTTTATAAACCTGGGATCTCATTCATATTTGTACTCTCAAACAGTACAGATTTCAGTCCATCTACACCCTCTTATCCTGGATGGTTCTTTTCTATGTCCTATGATTTATGTCAACTTTCCAAAGTAAGTGTAGCCAAGGTACTCTGGGTATTCTCCCAAATCTCTTGACATGGTGTGGATACCAGGCTTTCTGGCTTTTTATTAGTTTATTTTTCACTTCACTGCTTCTTGCTATTTAAAGAGGTTAAATTGATCACAATCTTCTGCTATTCCCTGCAATATTCTACAAGTGAGTTAATACTAAACTGATGTTGCCTCTGACTATCATCTCTTTCCGAATGGGGGAGATGAAGGGTTCATTATCTGAGGTGATTTCTAGGCCCTTTAGGTCTCCTCATTGTGATGATTGATTTACAGTGGCTATTTTTTTTGGGTGAGGACTTTTTAAAAAAAATAAATTTATTTGCTTTTGGTTTTCAACAGCCACTTCCATAAGTCTTAAATTTTCTCCCCCTTCTTCTACCTCCCTCCCTGAGATGGCATGCAATCTTATATGGGTTCTACACATACATTTGCTTTAAATACATTTTCACATTAATCATGTTGCATAGAAGAATTAAAATGAATGAGAAAAACCATATCAAACCAAAACATAACACAAAAGAAAATAGTCTGCTTCATTCTGCTTTCCAATTCCATAGTTCTTTCTCTGGATGTGGATGGCATTTTGCTTCAAGAGTCCTTTGGGAATGTTTTAGGTCCTTGCATTGCTGGGAAGGGCTAAGTTTTTCAGAAACAATCCTTGCACACTGTGACTGTTACTATGTTTAATGTTCTCCTAGTTCTGCTCATTTCATTCAGCATCAGTTCATATATATCTTTCCAGGTTTTTCTGAAGTCCTCCTATTCATCATTTCTTATGCCACAATAGTATTCCATTACATTCATATACCACAACTTGTTCAGCCATTCTCCAATTGATGGGTATTTCCTTGATTTCCAGTTCTTGGCTACCACAAAGAGAGCTGCTGTAAATATTTTTGTGCATGTGGGACCTTTTCTCTTTTTAATAATTTCTTTGGGATACAGTCCTATAAGTAATATTGCTGGGTCAAAGAGTATGCACATTTTTGTAGCCCTTTGGGCATAGTTCCAAATTGCTCTCCAGAATGGCTGGATCCACTCACAGCTCCACCAACAATGAATTAACATTCCAACTCTCTGATAACTTCTCCAACATTTATCATTTTCCTCTTTTGTCATGTTAGCCAATCTTATAGGTGTGATGTGGTACCTCAGAGTTGTTTTGATTTGCATCTCTAAACAATAGTGATTTAGAGCATTTTTTCATGACTATAGGTAGCTTTCATTTCTTCCTCTGAAAACTGCCTGCTTATATCCTTTGACCATTTTTCAATTGGCGAATGACTTGTATTATTGTCAATTTAACTCAATTCTCTCTGTATTTTAGAAATGAGACCTTTATCACAGACACTAGCTGTAAAAATTCTTTCCTGGTTTTCTGTTTCCCTCCTAATCTTGGTTGCACTGGGTTTGTTTGTGTAAAACCTTCTCAGTTTAATGTAATCAAAATTATTCATTTTGCACTTTATAATGTTCTCTATTTCTTACTGGGTCATAAATTTCTCCATTATCCATGAATCTGACAAATACACTATCCCTTGCTCTATAGTATCAGCCTTCATACTTAGATCATGTACTCATTTGGACTTTATTCTTGTATATGGTGTCAGGCATTGGTCTATGCCAGTTTCTCATTGGCCAATTTTTCTTAAGAAATCATGGGAATTTATATTGATATCTGTTTCTAAAATCCATTAAAAAAATCATCAACAGCTTGTTAAAAGAGGTCAGAATTGCCTCAGTTGCATCCTTTATCTTTTCTTCTTTGTTTTTTCATCTAATTTGATACTGGTTTTGATCTCTGCTTTAACTAGTTAGTATTCTGACTACATACACAAACAGCTAATTTGATAATGACCACTATGGTGGTAAGGGTGATTAGGTGGAACAGTGGATAGAGTGCTGGGCCTGGGGTTAGAAAGACTCCTCTTCTTGAGTTCAAATCTGGCCTGAGATACCTACTAGCTGTGTTATCCTGGGCAAGTCACTTTACCCTGTTTGCCTCAGTTTCTCATCTGTAAAAGGAGCTGGAGAAGGAAAGCGCATGTCACTCCAGTATCTTTGCTAAGAAGATGCCAAATGGGGTCAGAGAGACTGAAAACAACAATTTTGGTAGTAAGCAGTCACTTCCTGCCAAAATGCCATCTTTTTAATTTTTTGGGTACTTCCCATATACAGTGCTTTCTGAAACTCTTCTTTAAGAAAGTATTCATGAATATAGACCTAGAAGTCTTTGACTTCTCATTTATTACTCTGTAATTGTGTTTTCATATTTTTCACCGTTGCTCCTAATTGTCACAAATTATTATTCTATAAAGTATATATTGATTTGACTTTCTCCACCATTTCATCCTCTGAAACAGGTGTCAAAGGATAAGCCACAATTATTTTCTTGTTAGTCTTCTTGTAAATACTTATCATGAGCACACAAAGCTATGCAATCATGTGCCCCATGAAATGATGCTTCTTGTCACCTTTGGATACAATAATAATCATAGCTAATATTTGTCTAGAGCTTTCAGATTTGCAAAGCACTTTACAACTATTATCTTATTTTATCCTCACAACAACCCTGGGAAGTGGGTACTATCATTATCCCCATTTTAAAGTGTCCAACCAACTATTGACAAGTCTCTCTCTGTACTCAGTTGGTATGGTCCCAGGAAAGCAGATAGCCTTTGCTAGGACTATATTTGCCAACTTTGCTAGCATAGCCGTTAAGAACCTCCTTGCTGGTCTGAGTCATTGCCACAGGCCTTCTATTGTTTGTTTTCTAAATCCACAAAATGAAAATGGGATTCCTTGGTAGCTGACAAGATGTTCACTTTGGCAACACATATCCTACAGTTGATGGAGAAGTCTCCCCTCACTTTCTTGGATCTCTGAATTCAAGTGATATCTTATTACATACGATAGGCTTTGGGGCAAGTTAGATCTAGCAAATGTTTTCTAACTTAAGGGCTACAAAAAATTAGTAGTTAACTAACTTTCCTTCCTTTTGGGACTTCCTACTACCAGATTCTATTGAATCTGAAGGACAGAATGAACCTAAACTATATGGGAGAAAAACCAGAACTTATAGACTAAACCACCCAAATTCAATGAGTCCTGAGAACCCCCATCATGTGGGTGTTTCAAAAACATTATTAGGTGGTGACCTGGGAACATGGTTCTAATTTCCCTTTGGCAGGTGGATTATTTCCCTAAATTTTCTCTCTTTTTTTTTGGTCTTTCAAGAGACCATGACTACCTTTTGCTCAATAGAATCTCTAAATGCAGAGCTAAACTGAAGGAAAATTATAAACTTCACTTTGCAAGCCCTAGGTGGTCATAATCTCATACTAATCAGAGGTAGGCGAAGAAAATTCAACCAGCCTCTCTTTACCAGGTTCCCCCCAACAAAGGACTGCAACTCAGCTTTGAAATCCCTACCTTGCTCCATCAAGTTTGGCTTAAAATGCTCAGTAGGAGTGTCTTTTGAGCTTAGTGAATTGACTGTGAAATGAAAAGAGAAACAGGTTGATTGAAGTCATCAAAGCTGAAAGCCTGTTTGAACTGTGATGTGTCCTGCAGAGAATTTTATGAATATGCAGAACCAAACAGGAACTACACTAGAGGCTAGAGGGAGTCAGCAAAAGTCTTATTTTAAATCTCAGTCAGTGGAGGCACTTGTTTCAACTCATTAAAACACATAGTCTGTTAGAGACACTTAAAAAAAAAGAAATGACTCTATTGAGTCCTGGGGATCTTCTCCTGTTTTATTTTTAAAGAAAAATTTCTAAATGTTCTACTACATGGTTTCCACTTTCAAAGAGTCTGAGAAAAGTACAGGGGAAGTTCTCCTAAAACAGAATGGCAGATTAGATCTACGGTCTGGGCTTTCATAAGGAGATTTCCATTCCCTTTACAAGCCTTCAAATGGTCTAGCTAATCTTCTAAATCCATTTGTACTTGTCAGTGTGATGGGCTTGACAATATAAATGATGTGTTGACTGCTCTTTATCTAAATAGTTCTTCCTGGTTCCCCTAATTTAGTCTTAATTTCCTAATTTTAGGACCAACCATTTAGTGCTCTCCCTGTCCTTTATCATTGCTTTCCATCCCAAGCCCTCTCTCTGTTCCCAACCCCTTCCCCATCTCCATCTCCATTTCCAAGCCTGGAATCCTTGTGACTGGTCACCTTTAGGCCTTCTATGGGCAGAAAGTCTCAGTTTAGCGGACTCTTTGAGTACATCCTCAGTTTAGTGGATGCTTTGGGTATATCCTTACTTGACAGGTGACCCCTGCAGGTGAATTCTATGACAAGAGAATTGTTTGTTTGACTGATTTATGTATTTTTATAAACACTGTAGGCTTTTTCTAGTATTATAATTTCTCCCCTTCCTCCAACTCCCACAGAAACCTTCCTTGTAACAAACAAAAACACTTAATGTCTTTTCTCAAAGATCATCTGTCATATACAACATACACACATATCACATATGTATAATTTTTTGCATGTTGTCTCCTTCATGGGAATGTGAGCTCCTTGTGGGTGGGGACTCTATTTTTACTTTTACTTGTATCCTCAGCTCTCCCCACAGTGCCTTGAACATCGTAAATGCTTCACAAGTATTTGTTGAGTACTGAGGAGATGACATTCCTCCTGTACTCTACACTGGTCAGACTCCCCCCCACTCCACCAAAAAAAACCTCTCCAAATCAAACCCCACCCCATTTAAACTGAACCCACTGGTAATGTGGCTGAAATCATCTGAAAATTAAGAAAACTTAGCCTCCCTTTGTCTCTGATCTCTCTACCAAGAGGAGGGAAATGTATTTCATTATTTAGGACCAAGAGCTTGGATTTGCACCTTATACAATGGTCTCTCAAAGAAAAATTCAGGACCAAACTTAATCATGGGATTTAACCTGAGTTTGGCCACCTTTTAGTTCAATCCTCTAATTTTATAAATGTGGAAACTGAGACCCAGGGAGGTTTAATTGATTTGCACAATGCCATAACATGGCAGACTGAGCACTAGAACTCTGGTTTCCTGCCTTCTAGTCCAGGTGTCTCATCCATTCTGTTTTTGTCAGCCAAGCCCCAAAGAAGAATCTTTTTTTTTTTTTTTTTTACCTTATCTCTGAGTAATGACTAGTGAAGGAAAAGCAGAGAGGACATAATCAGAACAGACATAAACGAATTCGGTTCCTTCCATATCATCTGATTGCACACTAATTAGACCCAAAGATTGACTTTGTCACCTCCTTTTTGGTCACCTCAGGAGGCTAATTTATGAATTACCTGACAGTTCCATATATTTTTTTTCTATTAAAGTGTTATAAAATCTCTGGAACAAAGAGAGTGGGGATGAGTTGTAGGTCAAAGAAGCATTTGCTGGAACAGAGTGCAGCCTGGCTTGTTCCTACATGACTGCTGCCTGTGGACTTTCCACAGGGAAATATAATTCAGCAGCTTAAAACAAGGAAACTTTTTTTCCTTCTCTTTTTGCCTCCAGCCTCTGGAAGGGTGTGCGATGCAGCTTAGATGAAGCTTTCTTTAGGTCAATATACTACCTGCCTTCCTTCTTTTTCACCCCTCAATGGCTTAATCTAGTACTACGATTCTAACTTGAAAAGTTTAATAACTCATTCTCTCCCTCCCCTCCCCCACGCTGTGTTCAGTGAAGGGCCAATATTAAGTATTTACTGCCTTGCCAAGGATTTAAATGTGTGATTTCTTCCATTTCCTTGGTTTTGACTACTGCCAACATTTAGGTAGGAGTGCCATCAATCTCTATGCAAAGTGATATTCTTTGTCCTTGATAAATGACTGTAACTTTGGGTGGTAGTACCTTGCTGCAGAATGACTCCTTGTTTTGATATGAAGAAATTTTCTTTGAGAACCATTGTATAAGGTTCAAATACAAGCTCTGCCATAGAGTATCTGTATGACTTTGGATAAATCATTTATTAACCTCCCCAAACCTCAGTCTCCTCATTCATAAAACTTCAGGACTGGACTCCATCAGCAGTGTCAAACTCTAATAGAAACAGGTCACTGAAACAGATCCTAAGTGAGGCATATTGACTTAGAAAACCACATACTAACATTATCTATGTTCTATTGTATTTTTCTTTATTTTTTGAAATATTTCCTGATTATGTTTTAGTCTGGTTCAGGCAGCACTCAAGAATTTACATCTTTGGATTAGATGACCTCTAAGGTCAAAGTATTATATTTATATATAATATTTAATATAATTTGTGTTTATATATAACTGTCTTATAATTCTGACTTCCTCCCTTTCTTGTCCTTTCCCCTGTCCTTCAAAATAGACAATGCTTCATAGAGGAAAGATTTTCTTTTGATCTGTCTTGTCTGTTAAAGCAATTGACTATAAAGACCTGGGCATCTGCAAGGCTATTCAATAGGGAAATCCCTATGTACATTTCTAAAAATGAAAATGGTACTATTTCCTCATAAAAACCTAGATTCATTAAGCAAGATACTTAAGACTCCTAATAACAAGAGAAATAAAATATTAATGCATTAAGGGGTAAAATGAGTAGAAATATACTGTACATATATATTAGCAAAATTCCCTGGGACTATTGCACAAATGCATATGTCCAAGCATGTAAATGGTTTTATATTTAATATAGAGGCAGAGTTTAATGGGGGTAAAGTACTACACTTGGAGACAGAGAGACCTGAGTTCAAATCTTCCCAACGCTGTGAACCTGGGCAGGTAAACCTCTCTAAGCTCATTGGATTTACAGACATATAAGGTCCTTTCCAGTCCTAAATTTATGATTCTATGACCTAAGGGCAAGTCTCACCTCTGCCATATTTTGCATTTGATCTAGTGCAAGTCATTTAACTTCTCAGTGACCCTAAGACTGTAAGTCACAGATGAGGTATCAAGATTAAATCTGCATTGCTGGAGGGAGGTTCCTCACTGGGTGTTCCCTCTGCCAATAAAATCATAGGTCTGGTCCAAAAAAGAAAAAGGTTTTCTTCATGATGCATATTTTGAGAGGAGATAGAGATTGGGGAGAATAAACTTAGGAGATGTTAACTGTATATTCTTAGTCCCCCCAAAAAAAGAGGATTTCAGGATTCAAGAAACTAGGGAGAATTAGTAGTAACTTTGTAAACCACAGAGTTCCAAAGAAATATGAATTTTTTCACTTTTGGAGTCAGTTGGGCTTAAACAGGACCTTCAGCCCCAAGAGAGGAGAGGGAACAAACATAAAATAAGTACCTACTATGACACCAGGTACTAAGTTAAGAGCTTTACAAAAGTTATCTCATTTCATCCTCCTAACAACCTGGGATGTATTTGCCATTATTTCCCCCATTTTACATTTGAGAGAACTGAACAAGACAGAGGTTAAGTGTCTTAGGCAGGTTCACATAAGGTTAGATTTGAATTCAGGTCTTCCTAACTCCATTCCCAGTATGCTGAGTCACTGTACCACCTAGATAAATTCAGAGAGGGACTAAAATGGAGTAAAAAAAAGTGTATTTAAGGGGGAAAAAAAGGAGTGGTATGCTTGTGATATATGCACATTTAGCATACAGTGATACCAGGAATTTTTGTGGTTGATATCCACACTGCTGGCACAGTGTAAGCCATCTTCTTCCTATGTGTCCTCCCTCCACTTGGTGGCCCCTGGTGTCCTGGGTATGTGAGAAATTGCAACCAGTCTGGGTCGGTGCTGCTCCTTTTCTGTAGAGATCATTCTTTGGCTCATTTCACAAATTGTTCCATGATGGTTCCTGCCTCTCCTCTGTCTGATTATTTCTGTCTTCTTGAGACTTTAAAAACAATTTTTTTTGGTAGACCATATGTTTTTCCATTGAGCCTGCAGTATTTTCTGCTCAGCCTCTGGAATAGACTATGTGCTGTTTTTCTTTTGATGATTCCTGGCAGGTGGTTTTTCTTAGCAGCTGGTTATGACTGAGGATGGGGTGTGGGAGAAACCAGGTAATGACATCTCAATGTGTCTATCTTGATGTCAAGGTCCCCTCTGGTACCATCCCCTCCTCCTCATATTTATTCTCCTTTTATCTCTTACCTTTTGTGTCAGAATTGCACTGAAGCCTTGATAGCTAGTATAGGAATCCTAGCTTTAAGGTGCTGCAGTTCAAATATTTTTATCTTTCAAATGTTATTATTTATTTGATTTTAAGCATTCTTCTCTTTTTAAATTTTGAGTTCCAAATTCTCTCCCTCCTTCCCACAGCCTCCCATGCCTACTGAGATGGCAAGCAATGTAATATCAACTAAACAAGTGAAATCATGCAAAACATATTTCCATATTAGCCATATTTCCAAAAACGCAAGAAAAATAAAGAAAGTGGGGGGGCAGAGCCAAGATGGCGAAGTAGAAAGACGCACATACACATAGCTCCGAACCCACAAACCACAGAACGGCAGAGGGGACTAACCCAAGGCGAATTCTGCACCCAGAGACCACGGAATATTGGAGCGGGGGAGATTTCTGTTCCGGAGAGACCTGCAAACCTCTTGCAAAAGGTCCGTCGCGCTGCAGACACGGTGCCCAGCCCGGACCTGCGGTGGCGATGGTGGCCGGGGCTCCGAGAGACAAAGTTCTGAGAGGGATCCGGAGGCGGGATCTTCAGCAGCTGCATGGGCCCCCCACCAACAGGTGACTGATGGGGGTAGGTGAGAGAGTCTCTTTGGCAGGTTGAGAGGGGAGTGAGGTGCCCCCATAGCTCGGGCTCCCCCGGGAGGTGGGGGCTGAGAGGCGGCTGCAGATGGGGGCTCCCCAAATGGACGGGAGCCTGGATCCATTGTGGAAGGTCTGTGCATAAACCTCCTGAGGGAATTGAGCCAGAGAGGCGGCCCTGCCCCTGACCTCAGCACCTGATCTTAATTCTCACACTGAATAGCAGCCCTGCCCCCGCCAAAAATCCTAAGGCGGGAAGCAGCATTTGAATCTCAGTCCCCAAACGCTGGCTGGGAGGACCAGGAGGCGAGGTGGATGTGAGGAGAACATTCAGAGGTCAGGCCACTAGGTGGAGACAATGCCAAGAAAAGGGAAAAGAAATAAAACTATTGAAGGGTACTTTATCGGAGGAAAAAAACTTCCTCCCTTCCTTTCTGATGGGGAGGGACAATGCTTGCCATCAGGCAAAGACACAGAAATCGAGGATCCTGTGTCCCAGCCCACCCAATGGGCTCGGGCCATGGAAGAGCTCAAGAGGAATTTTGAAAATCAAGTTAGAGAGATGGAGGAAAGACTGGGAAGGGAAATGAGAGGGATGAGGGAGAAGCATGAAAAACAGATCAGCTCCCTGCTAAAGGAGAACCAAAAAAATCTTGAAGAAATTGGCACCTTGAGAACTAGCCTAACTCAGCTGGCAAGGGAGGTGCAAGGGGCCAATGAGGAGAAGAATGCTTTCAAAAGCAGAATTAACCAAATGGAAAAGGAGATTCAAAAGCTTACTGAAGAAAATAGATCTCTCAAATCTGGAATGGTACAGATGGAAGCTTTGGACTTTTCGAGAAAGACAGATATCTCAGAACATACCACGCAGATTCGAAAAATGGAAGATAATGTGAAATATCTTATTGGAAAAACAACTGACCTGGAAAATAGAATCAGGAGAGACAATGTAAAAATTCTGGGACTACCTGAAAACCATGATCAAAAGAAGAGCCTAGACATCATCCTCCACGAAATTATCAAGGAAAACTGTCCTGAGATTCTAGAACCAGAAGGCAAAATAAATATTCAAGGAATCTGCAGAACACCGCATGAAAGAGATCCAAAAAGAGAAACTCCTAGGAGAATTGTGGCCAAATTCCAGAATTCCCAGGTGAAGGAGAAAATATTGCAAGCAGCTAGAAAGAAACAATTCAAGTATTGTGGAAATACAATCAGGATAGTACAAGATCTGGCACCTTCCACATTGAGGGATAGAAGGGAATGGAATAGGATATTCCAGAAGTCAAAGGAACTAGGACTGAAGCCAAGAATCACCTACCCAGCAAAACTGAGTATAATACTTCAGGAGAAAAAATGGTCTTTCAATGAAATAGAAGACTTTCAAATTTTCCTGATGAAAAGACCAGAGCTGGAAAGAAAATTTGACTTTCTAACACAAGAATGAAGAGAACCATAAAAAGGCGAACAGCAAAGAGAAATCATAAGGAACTGTTTACATTCCTACATGGAAAGACAATATTTATAACTCTTGAAACATTTCAGTATCTGAGCACTGGGTGGGAGTACACACACACACACACATGCACACACGCACACATACATAGAGACAGAGTGCACAGAGTGAATTGAAGAGGATGGGATCATATACTAAAAAAAAAAAAATGAAATCAAGCAGTGAGAGAGAAATATTGGGAGGAGAAAGGGAGAAGTTATATGGGGCAAATTATCTCTCATAAAAGAGGCAAGCAAAAGACTTATTAGTGGTGGGATAAAGAGGGGAGGCAAGAGAAAAACATGAGGTCTACTCTCATCACATTCCACTAAAGGAAAGACTATAATGCACACTCATTCTGATAGGAAAACCTATCTCATAATACAGGAGAGTGGGGGACAGGGGCACAAGCAGGAAGGGGGGGAGGATAGAGGGGAGGGCATGGGGAGGAGAATGCAATATGAGGTCGACACTCATGGGGAGGGAAAGGACCATAAGAGAATAGAAGTAATGGGGGACAGGACAGGATGGAGGGAAATATAGTTAGTCTTATACAACACAACTAGTATGGAAATCATTTGCAAAACTAAACAGATATGGCCTATATTGAACTGCCTGTCTTCCAAGGGAAAGGGGTAGAGAGGGAGGGAGCTAAAGAAGTTGGAACTCAAAGTGTTAGGACCAAATGTAATGTTCTTACCACTGGGTAACAAGAAACACAGGTTAAGGGGTCAAGAAAGCTATCCGGCCCTACAGGACAAAAGAGAAGACGGAGACAAGAGCAGGGAGGGAGGATAGAGGAGAGAGCAGATAGGTCACAGGGGTAATTAGAAAACTTGGGTCTGGGCGGGGGGAGGGGGAAAAAGGGGAGAAAATTTGTAACCCAAAATTATGTGAAAATAAATGTTAAAAGTTTAATAAAAAAAAAAATAAAGAAAGTGAGAAGATTATACTTCAGTTTGGACTCAGAGTTTGTCAGTTCTTTCTCTGGAGGTGAATAACATTTTTTTCATCATGAGTCCTTTGAAATTGACCAGATCATCCAAGTCTTTCACAGCTGATCTTCATTTCCACATTGTTGTTATTGCAACATTGTACAATGATCTCTTGGTTTCATTCATTTCACTTTGCATCAGTTTCTATAGGTCTTCCCATGTTTTTTCTGATACTACCCTCCTCATCATTTCTTATAGCACATTAGTTCGCCATCAGGATCATGCCACAACTTATTTAGTCATTCTGCAATTGGTGAGCATCTCTTCAATTTCCAGTTCTTTGCCACCACAAAAAGAATGTAGTTTGATTTTTTTTTTTGATGAAAATGATGAGTTATTGCATGGGGTAGAGATGCAAGTTTTTATTCTAGTTTAGACTCTCTAAATAATAATAATTTCTACTTTTAAGATTGTTTAGTGCTTTAAATATGGTAAACTATTTGATCCTTACCATAACTATGTAAGGTAGGAGCTATTATCACCCCCATTTTACCGATGAAGAAACTGATGTTGAGAGAGACCTTGCCTAAGGGCACAGGTTGTAAGTAACTGAGAGAGTATTTGAATGTGAGTCTTCTTGACTCCAAGTCCAACACTCTATCTTGTATGCCACCTAGATATACCTTGAAATAATCTTAAACTGGATAATTAGGAGAGGTCAGAGTTGAACTCAGTCTTCTAAACACCAGGTCCACTGCTCTATCTACTGCACCACCTTGTGTCATCGTGGGCAGTCACTTAAATTCTCTGGGTCTCAGGTCCTCATCTGTAAAATGA
Source organism: Notamacropus eugenii (assembly GCF_028372415.1). Classification (NCBI taxonomy): domain Eukaryota; kingdom Metazoa; phylum Chordata; class Mammalia; order Diprotodontia; family Macropodidae; genus Notamacropus; species Notamacropus eugenii. The sequence goes on from NC_092872.1 coordinate 92,939,129, forward strand.
GAGGGTTGAATTAGATGACCTCCAAGTTCCCTTCCAGTTCTAAATCTATCATTTTATGATCCTTTGTCAGTGACCATTCCTTGGTCCTGTGCTATTCAATGCTTTAATCAAATGCTTGAATGAAAGCAAAGACGGTATAATTTTCAAATTTTCAGATAACACAAAATTGGGAGGGATAAATTAATGTTGTTCAGTTGTTTTTCAGTCATTTTTTACTCTTGGTGAGTAAAGGTTTTCTTGGCAAAGATACTGGAGTGGATTGCCATTGCCTTCTCCAGTTCATTTTATAGATTAGGAAACTGAGGGAAACAGGGTTAAGTGACTTGCCCAGGGTCACACAGCTAATTGTCAGAGGCTGGATTTGAACTCAGGGAGATGAGTTTTCCTGATTCTAGGCCTGGCGCTCTATCCTCTGCACCACCCAGCTGCATCTCCCATCTAAGTGCCTTGGCATTGGCTGTCTGTCCCCAGTGCCTGGGATTCTCTTTTTTCACTTTCACTTTGACCTTCTGGAATTCCATATTTACTTTAAGACTTAGTTTAAGTCACGTCTTCTGCTGGAGACCTTTCCTAGTCTGTTCCCACAAAAATTACCTTGTTTCTATTTTCTGTGTTTTATATATCTATATACGTACACGTTTCTTCCTTTAGAAAGTAAGTTCCTTGAAGAGAAGAAATGTTTCATTTTTGTCTTTGGATTCTCAGTGCCTACTACATAGTAAGCACTTAATAAATGTTTGTTGCTTGTTTGATAGACGGAAGATCACCATGTGCCCAAGGCTCCTTGGCACCATTTCTGTTTTGTCCCTTTCCTGGTTGGTGTTCCTTTTCCAATCATAAATTTCTTCAATGTTGGCCCCCCCTCCTTAATTTCACTTCTTGTAAACAAATCATCATTGGTTGATATATTACAATCTACTTGCACCCATATGTGCTCTCTGGTGACAGAAGACAGTTAGGCTACATAATGGGTAGAAGGCTGGGTCTGGAGTCAGAAAGGCCTGAATTGAAATGTAAATTTCAGGTAAATTATTAGCTGTGTGACTCTGGGAAAGTCACTTAACTCCTGTTTTCCTCAGTTTCCTTACTTGTAAAATAGGAATAATAATAGTGCCTAACTCCCAGTGTTATTGTGAGGATCAAATAAGATAACATTTATAAAACTCTTAGCATAACTCTGGAATATAGTTGGTACTTAATGAATACTTGCCTCTTTCTTTTAGTTCAGTAGCAATTCTAATTTTTTTTTTTATTCCATGATTCCATGGAATTCTGATTCCACGATTCACAGCCATATAGCACAGTGTTAAGAGCCCTAGCTCAGAAATCAGAGGACCTGGATCCAAATACTACCTCTGACACTCATTACCTGTGTGACATTGGTCAAGCCACTTAACCACCTTGGACTTCAGGTTCTTCATCTCAACAAATAAAGGAAATGAATTATGTGACCTTAGAGATCTGTTTCATCACCAGATCTCTGATCCTATGACACCATGCTTTCTAGGAGAATATTGTATTAGAACGAATTTTAATTCATTTGAGCTAAAAGATGTCATGTCATACTTAGTATTGAGATTGGGTTAGGGGAAGGAGGTGAGAAAATGTTGCATCACCAAAATCCCAGAAAAGTCTTGGAGTTAGAAGGGAGCTCTGAGGTCATTCAATTCAGTCTATGCCACATAAACAATAGGTTGTCACAGTTCTAAAATGATTTAGAATCTCTAATCTAAGGGGGCTGATCTTCCATCCTTTTTAAAGCATCTAAACTGACCTATGGATAGAGATTCCTAGTTTTATGAGTTGGTGGTTCCATAAGGCACTGTGTTCTGATGGAAACAGAAAAATGGAGTGTCAGTGAACACACAAGACCAGTACCTTTCTCTCTTTCAAGTTAAGAGAGTTTGAACTGAGTTCCTCTTGAAAAATTTTTTTTAGAGGAAATGGTACATAGAGTTTTGGTGGGTGTCAGAATCCATCAGCTCTCATTTTATACGGCATTTAGGAAAGTAACTTTTCTCCTGCAGAAGAAATTACATGAATTATATTAAAATCAGCACCCAAGTAATAAAATTACATGGTCGGTACTGTTCTGCAAAGCTCCCTTTGTCTGCCAGGGTAATTTGAGTGTGAGGAAGATGATCTCTCTGGTTGCCATGCTTTTATTTAAAAAAAGGGAACAGAGAGGAAATTGGCAAGACTCAGTAGTGTGGTATGCGCCATTCTGTGAAATTCTAATCTTTGTTACATCTGCAGATCGAATCTCAAGGCTAATTTTCTGATGCAGATCCATCACGTCTGATTTTTTTTGCAGTTATCTATAGGAGGAAAATTCAAGCCTCCAAGTGAATGCTCTAAAGAGGGATAAACACTTTGGGAAAAGATGAAAGAGGTTGACACTAATTTTAAGCGAAACAACCATTTCTGGTGCCATTGCCAAGGAAACTTGTAAGAAAACATATTAGGAATGCTCATAGAAAAGTACCCCTCCTTTTTTCCCCCTGATTTTTTCAGTATAATTACAAAATCACGTTTAGCAGATAGACAAAAAAAATCCACTTTGTTTAATGTAAGATTTTGGACTAGTAGAATTGGTTAATTCTATGATAAGAAAGGAGAGGAATTTTGCTATATACTCAGTAAGTTCTTGGGCATTAGGCCTGAAGAACTGGCTGATGGGATTGTTGAGCTTCTGCCAGTCATCTTTGAAAAACCTTGAAGAACCGGAGAGATGTTGCAAGATTGGAAAAGGGGAGATGTCCTGGTTTTCAGAAAAAGGTCAACTTGATTTTGATGGTTGACAAAATTCTAAAATGTGAAATTCAAGTTATGGCTCTTCACCTGGAGTCCACAGGCTCTCAAGGCATCTGTGGATAGATCTCAGGTGGTCTGTAAACTTGGATGAGAAAAAAATTACATTGTTATTTTCACAAATCTCTGATTGAAACTTACCATTTCTTTCCATTATGAAGGAAAAAAACCAAAACCAAACTCAAAATATTATTCTGAGAAGGGGTTTACCAAATTGCCAAAGTGATCCATAACAAGCAAAAATATTAAAAGCCACTACATTAAAGTGGTGTTTTCTGAGTATTTAGAAAAGAAAGCAGTGACCTCTAAGAACCAGGATGGGAGCATCATGTCAGACTAACCTCATTTTCCTTTTTAGACAAGATTACTGGATTAGAAAAATGCCATCTACATGGAATACTTGGATTTTAGCAAAGCATTTGGCAAAGTTAAAGGTGTTCCTTTTTAACGATGAATTGGACTAGATGACCTCTTAGACTTTTTCTACCTCTGCTATTCTGACACTTCTTTGAACTGAGAACCAAAATTAGATTTTTATTTTGGACTAGAGAGTTGCTTTTAACTTCTTTGGATGGATATTTTAGAATGCTTCCATTCTGAAGGCAGAAGCTAAGAGACCAATGGGGCTCTTTTGCCCCATTCATTTATCTGTATTTTTACTTCCTTCTGATTATAGCAGTGGTCTACTTTTCTGATGCTCTATATGTCAATGAACATATTCCTGTGGGTATTGTCCTTATAACTTTTTCAAGTTTTCTGGGCATTCTGAATAAGGTCTTAAACCCTGGCTGGAAGCAAGTCAATTTTGACCGTCCTCTATTTTCTTTAAGAAACTTAAGGATATCCACGCTGTCTTCTTTGCAGAAGCCAAAAAGAAAAGCTGCTTTGGAAGAGGGGATTTTTCTTTTAGGCACTAGAGAAATTGCTAAACTTGGGTTTTAATAAGTGCAATAAGTTACTGTCCCCGAGTGACTGAAAACAAGCTGATAGCAAAAGACCCAAATCATGAATTCTTGGAGACAGAACACTGTAGCAATAAAAGGAGTGCTGACCAAGGGAAAGGGGGCTTGGGTTCTAAATTGGAATTCAGCACTGTGGTCTTGGCAAGGCAGGAGGTAGATGGAAGGAGCTTATCCTGGCTTATGTCCTACTAAACTTGGAGCCTCTCTTTGGTTCTCAGGGTTGCTGATAGCCACAGAGGCTTGCTAGGGCAATTTGGTCCTCTGTCTAAGCTTCTTTGGGGAAAATGTAAACAGTAAGAGCTAAATCTTACCGTATCTCAAGGATGTCTTTCCTAGTATCTTTTTGCACTTGAGGAGGTGAGGGAAATAGGGATGTGTTTACAGGACCTGAGATTTAGAGGTAGAAGGAATGTTGGATGCCATTAAGCCCAATCATTTCATCTTACAAAAAAGGGAACTGAGGCTCAGGGAGATTAAAATTACTTGCTTACAGACATACAGGGAGAGAGCCAGAATTCAAACCTAAGTGCTCTGACTCTAAATTCAGTGCTCTTTACCTTTTCCTCATTCCTATGCTTATCTTTATCCCTTCACTGGCCCTTTCACTAGAGTTGTTCCCAACCACTAAAAATGGAGTAAAGTTCACCCCTTTTTCATTCTGTTTGGGGCAGCATGAGAAAATGGCAAGATGGAGGGCACAATAACTTGCTAAGCTGGTAATCACTTTTTGGATAATTGAGGACAAACGTTTCTTCAGAGCCTCCCAAACGCTGAGCTAGTTCTGGCAATGCGTGCATCAACCACATAGTCAAAGTATACATCCCTGGAAAGTACACTACCAAGGTAAGTGAACTTATCCACAGCATTCAAAACTTCTCCATTTGTTGTACCTGGTGGTTCCATGTATGGATGGTGTGGTGGTGGCTGATGGAGCACCTGTGTTTGCTTGATGTTAATTATTAGGGCATAATTAGCACAGGCAGCAGAGAATCTACAGAGCCGCAGTGCTGACCTCACTGTTATATGCTTATAAAACATGGACAGTCTACCAGCGCCATGCCAGGAAAATGAATCGCTTCCATTTGAACCGTCTTAGGAAGATTCTGAGGATCACCTGGCAGGATAAGGTACCAGACACTGAAGTCCTTGCTCGAGCTGAACTGCCAAGTATTCAAACTGCTTCAGAGAGCGCAACTCTGATGGGCTGGCCACATTGTTCGAATACCAAATGTACGCTTGACAAAAAGACTGTTTTATGGAGAACTTGCATGGGGCAGGCGATCACATGGTGGCCAGAAGAAACAATACAAGGACTCTCTCAAGGTCTCTCTCAAGAACTTTGGATTTGACTGTGCAACATGGGAGACACTGGCACAGGACTGCTCAGCATGGTGCCCACATAAGAAAAGGTGCTGTGTTCTTTGAGCAAAGCAGAATTGAGACAGTATAAAGTAAATGCAAGATGGGCATATTTGGGATATCCACCCCAAATATTCACATGGACTATCTGTGCCCAACCTGTGGCAGAGCATTCTGAGCTCATATTGGTCTGATCAGCCACAGTTGGACACGTTGAAATTTCACTTTACAATGGTGGTGTCCTTTTGGTCCTCTTTGAAGATGAAGGACAACAACCAACCAACCAACTGAGGACATATTGTTTTATCTTAAGTATAAGAATAATAATAGAATTTTTCAAAAATGATGTATTACTAAGAGAATATAAGTGGAAAATGACCTGGACCCAGAGTTGAAAAAGAGGGTAAGGATAGGTTGGATTGCTTTCAGTATCGCTGTCAGGAAATTACAAACCATTTTTATTGACTTTAACCTTCCCATGAAAATGAAGACCCTTCTTTTCAATATGAACCTTTCACCAGACAGTAAGCTGTCTTGTGTGGGAAACAAGGAGGAAGTTATGTTTCCACAGCTTTAAGTCATCAAAGTGTGACCTAGGGCAGTCAAATTAAAAGTCAGAAACTTGGGCGCAGACTTGACGAGCTGTTTTGGGGCAAGTCTATTAGAGAGGAGAACACGAAGTAACATGGTCAGAAGGCTTCACCTGGCCAATAGATGGTGTGGTGTGAAGTTCAAACCTGGAACAGTATAAAGAGCTTGTGCTGTTCTGAACAAATTGTAGTCTTCCTGGAGCCTTGTTTGGGAGCTACCCGGTCATTCAGGGGGAGTGAATGTAGAATTAATAAAAACTTTCCTGATTTCACAAGTATTCTTCCTTGTTTAAGGTGACATGTTTCTCACAGTTGGGGGCTTGTTGGGCTAATTTCTCACACTTGGAACATCTAAAGTTGCATCACATAGAGGGAAAGGGAAAGGCACATGGAGCAGAGGAGGTGAACAGGCTGCACCATAGAACCAACGAGGAACCTTAAAGAAGATTTAAATTAAGGATATCATCAGAGAATTTCTTGTCAGAAAAAGAAAATGGGCTGGCCACATAGCAAGACGAAGGAGTGACTGGCAGAAGGTTGGAAAGTTCTACTGGCATCCTTACAATGATGGCATATGGTAAGAAAGGCCTGTGGCACATTGGATGGACCACCTGTGATGAATGTTTGGGGAGACACAGATAAGAGTTGCACAGTATGGGTCACTGTGAATAGGTGGTGAACTGCATCATAGGAAACTCCTCAATCAGTGAGATGGATGCACGTGAGCATTTGAGTAGAGATGATTTTTAGTTATAATTTTCAGTTTTGAAGAGCATTTTAAATTCATTATGTCTTTTGATCCTGGCAAAAGTCCTATGATGTATGTGCTATTATTATCCCCCTGTTGTCAAAGAAGAAACTGAATCTCAGAGGGGTTAATTGAATTGCCCAGGCTCACATAGTTATTAAGTAACAGAGGAGGGATTTAAACCCATGTCTTCTTGACTTCAAATCCAAGACCCTTAGGCCATGCTAGGAAAAATATAATTTCTTCTGCCCCTCTTCTACCCTTCAGTTCAATTATAATAGTATCTCTGGGTTGTATGGTAGAAAGAGTGCTGGATTTGGATGTTAGCTCTGTCACTTACTACAGATGTGAACTTGAGCATCCCATTCAACTTCTTTGGGTCTCAGTTTCTTCTTCTATAAAATGAGGAAACTGAACAAAGATATTTTCTAGCTCTAGAGATTTGTTTTTCATTCTTTTCAGTCATATCTGACTCTTTGTGACCCCATTTGGGATTTTCTTGACAAATATATTGGAGTGGTTTGCCATTTCCTTCTCCAGTTCATTTTATAGATGAGAAAACTGAGGCAAGCAGGGTTAGTGATTTCCCCAGGGTCACCCAGCTAGTAAGTATCTGAGGTCAGATATGAACTCAGATCTTCATGATGGCAGACCTAGTGCTCTACCCATCATGCCAGCTAGTTGACCAGCTCCAAACATATGATTGTCAAATAATGTTTTATAATCATAAAGCGTTTTTCTTGTTACATCCAGTGAGGCTAATAGGACAAGAGGCACCCCCATTTTATACATGAGGATTAGAGTGACTTGTTCACGATGGCATGCTGGGCAAATCTTTTCATTCCTAGTGCTCTTTCTGCTTCACGGCTCAAATCATGAGTCATGACCAAATAAAGATAGAGAAACAAAGAGTTGCTTTATTATAATTATCAACATTTGCTGTAGCATGGATGTTGTTACACTCTCTGAATCATGCCTAGTGGGTATTCCTCGGCTAAATCAACTCGGTGGTTATGATTTTGTTTATCTTTCAAAACCCAGAATCTTCTTTTTCTGTTTGAGAATGACTCATGACATAATAGATGTAGCGCTTGACAAAGAGGTATCTACATACACGTGGGTAAGAGTGGGGGGGAAGGAGATGAGAAGCATTTAAATTGCTAATAGTCTTATTTGATGACTGTTTCCCACACAGAGGCATGATTGCATTCTTTAGAGGTTCCCTTGCAAATGTGCTATAAAAAAATCTCAACCTGGCCGTTTATCCTGTGTATAAATTATACGGGAATAAACAAGCTCCCTTTCATTTCCTTAATTGATAAAGGGAGGCAAACTCATAATGGTGGTGATAAAAGCTGTAACTGACTCAGGAACTGAATTAGATTGTTTACCAACAGAATTCTCTTTATCAAATCCTTTCTCGCTCCCCATTTCTCACCTGTTGTTTATAAGTTTTCACCTACCTAGCAAGTTGATCTTAGGGGAAGACCTATTATCTATCCTTGAACCAAACAATGTGGGGTAAAGATCAGATTTCTCTAAGATTCTTCAGTAGGTTATTATGGCTATTATGTTTCCAAGGGAATGGAGACCAGGTGAAGGCAAAAAAAGGGTTGCGCCTATTCCAAGTTGAACAACAACAACAACAAAAAGCTTAAGAGAAAACGTGGACCCCTAATGCCAGGGATCTATTATATGTGATCTTTTATAGACACTGACTAAAAGGAAAGAAATAAGCATTTATTAAGTGCCTGAATAGACCTTGGCTTAAAGGGACCGAGGTCTCCCAGTGCTTCCTGGGTCATCTCCAGGCATCCTGAGGAATATCTAGTCACTGGATTCAGATGTCTCTGGAGAAGTGAGGCTGATGACCTTGTGCAACCCTCCCTCACTCAAAACAAAGTCAAGTGCAAGTCATGTCAACATTTCTCTGGTGGCATGGTCTTCTTTGGCAATGAAGGACGAACACAACAACAGTTAGGTGGTGCACTACAAAACTGGGTCTACAGTCAGGAAGACCTGAGTTTGAATGTGGCCTCAGACACTAGTCACTAACCCTCTTTGCCTTGGTTTCCTCATCTGTAAAATGATCTGGAGAAGGAAATGGTAAACCACTCCAGTATCTTTGCCAAGAGAACCCTAGAGGGGGTCACAAAGAGTCAGATGTGACTGAAAAATGACTTAATAACCACAACATACCAGATACTGTGCCACGTACTTTTTACAAATAATATCTCATCTGATCTTCAAAACAACTCTGGGAAGTAGGAGCTAAGAGGATCCTCATTTTACAGCTGAGGAAATGGAGGCAGAAAGAGATTAAGTGACTTGCCCAGGATCACACAAGTAAGTGCCTGAGACTGGATTTGACTTCAGTCAAACTTCCTGATTTCTAGACCTAGCATTTTATCCACTGAGTCACCTAGCTGCTCAAAACAGAAACTTTGTTCTTTAAATTATATATGCTCCTCTGATTTTAAACTACAGGCATTTAATATTTTGCTCAAAGGATAGGTAGCAGAATCATTTGCAAGAGCCACTTTTGTTAGACATCCATCTGTGCTCCTGCTATTCTTAAAGACGACCATTCTTTATTCCTCCCCCCTCATGCTGCCCCAAGCACACCCTTCTGTTCCTTTTAAAGGCGTATAGATGGTCACACAACCAAACACATTCTTCTATCTTTCCCTCTTGTTTTTGGTTTGTTTAGAAGTGATGGATTTGGATTCAGAGAACTTGACTGGGAATCCAGGTTCTGTCACTTATTCTTCGTGACCATATGCAAATTAGTTAAGCTTTCTAGGCCTCAGTTTCCTCATTTGTAAAATGAGGGCATCTTACTAAGTCCATTTAAATCTCTTCAAGTTTTAAATCTCTGCCCCCTGAGGCTTCCATATCTTTAGTTTTTTTTTCTTTCAGTTATATTATTGCCTTGGTGAAGATGCGCATGGCAATAAGATTTGGTATCAGCAGAGTCACCATGTAATTTGGCCAGTTGTAGTAGATTCTAAGGTCCTTGAGAGAACTCACTCTTTTCTTTTTCTCCTCGTATCCCCAGTGTCTACCAGGGAGCCCTATACATTTTAACTTGGCCTGTAACTTCTTTCATTTAGAGAGCTCCCAATGCCAATTGCTACCTGTTTTGAGAGGTACTTGGAACATTTGGGAGATTAGATAACTTGTCTGGAGTCTGGAGTCACATGGCCAGTCTGTGTCAGAGGCAGGACATGAGTCTTTTTGACTCCAACCCAGCTCTCTATCCATTATGCCAAGGTGTGGCCTCAGACACTTACTCGCTGTGTGACCTGGTTAAGTCACTAATCCTGTTTGCCTTGGTTTCCTCATCTGTAAAATGATCTGGAGAATGTAATATGGTAGGCACTTAATAAATGCTTGTTGAATAGAGTTGAGTAGAATTGAATTTAGTTCAACCCAGTAGAAGGAGCAGGAAGGAAGAAGGACAATACAGGGTCTCAGGATAGGATTAGAGAGACCCCTTTCCCAAAGGCAACCATTGAGCAAGGCTATCTCTCTAGCCACTTTGCCAGGCTGTCTCTCACTATGTTTTTACACATAGTAGGTACTTGTTGGATAGAACAGAGTTTAATTGAATTGAGTTCAGTCCTACACTAACTTCACTACCTATAGCTGTAGGCAAACTACTACTAACCACTGCCAGCTGTTATATGAGCAAGAAGATAGTGAGTCAATGTAAATTTCAGCATGGGAAAGTTGAGGCTCTCCAAAAACACCTGTTGAAAAGGAAGTCAGCTTTAATAGCTTTGTCAACTGGTAGACATCTCCTTTATCACTAGAGCAGTCTTTACATTATGATTTAGACAAGGTTTCTATTAAATTCTGCCCATCTAAGTATTTCCCCACCAGTGAACTGCCACCTCCCTTTGGCTAACATCTCTAGTGCTACCTAATGGATCAGGATGCTGGCCTGGGTCTGTCAAGATTCATACAGGTTCTGATCAGGCACTCTGTAGCCAGTTCAATTTTTGGATAAATAGAGTAGTGATCCTCATGATTAATGAAACCCCTATAGGCAGGCTGTTGTGCAATTTCTGCAGAGATCGGTCTTCTGGGTGAGAGGCTATTAATAATCAGAAACTAATGGCTCCCACTAGAAACCAACGACAGGCTGTCTATCTATTCATTGGGTTCCTGTGCTTATGGCAACAGGCTACTTGAGATAAGGCAACCATGTAAATATGTCCTATATTCACAGTCCAGTGATCATTTCTGGGCTGGGGAAAGGATGCAGAGTTCATTTGCTATATTGCTCTATATCAGTGGAATTGAATGGCATGTAATTTTAAAAAATAGCAAATATTTATGCCAGTTAGAATTTAATCTAAGTTTTTCTTTAATAGTTAGGTCAAAGGCATGTTATTTTTATATAACGTTCAGTTTTATAGACTTGCCTAAGGCTTAGAGAGGTTAAACTCAATCCAGTTCCACACATTGAATTATGTCACTGTTATGTGCCAGATATCATGCTAGGTACTGAGAATACAGAGACTAAAAACCAAACATTTTATGCCCCCAAGGGGCTTACATGCTATTTTTCAGAATGTTATATTTCATTGGGGGAAAGCAACATTAGACAGAAAAGTAAATATAACATATATTTTCAAAAATACAGTGTAGGTAGGTGACACAGTGGTTAGGGCATAGAGTCTGGAATCAGAAAGACTCATCTTCCTGAGTTCAAATCTCACATCAGACACTTACTAGCTGTATGACCTTGGGAAAGCTACTTAACTCTGATTGACTCAGTTTCCTCATCTGCAAAATGAGCTGGAGAAGGAAGTGGCAAACCACTCCAATATTTCTGCCAAGAGAACCCCAAATGGGTAATGATGAGTCAGACTTGACTGAAAAATGATTGAACAACAAAAAACATAGAATGTATAAATAAATGCAAACCAAACGTGGAGCAGTAACATTCAAGGAAAAGATATGGAGATAGGGGATGGTATATCATAGGGAAGAAGCAATAAGTCTAGTTTCATTGTAACGTAGGGCATAGGAGGGGGAGTAATGAATAATCAGCCTTGAAAGATACGATGAGACTGTTGTATATGGCTTTAAATGTCAAACAAAGGTATTTATATGCTGTCCTAAAGACACTAGAGAGTTATTTAGGTTTCTTGAGCAGGGAAGTGATGTAAGCCATGGTTACATAGCTAATAAGTATGAGGATTTGAACTCATGGCTTCCTTACTTCAAGTCTGGCACTATAACCTCATGCTGTTCTGTCTCTCTTGATAACAATTAGAGGTGTCTAAAAGCAGAATGAACTACCTTATAGTAGGAAACTCCCCTCCTGGGAGATTTTCAAGGTGAAACTAGATGACCAGACAGGGATAATTAGAAGAGATTCCCATTCAGGTTCAGGCTGTAATATATGGCCTTTGAAATCCCTTCCAGCTTTGAGACTCTGAGATTCTAAAGAATTCTTTGAGGTTTATAAAGTATTTTTGTCAATGACCATGTGAGGTAGATAATGTAATTATTTGGGAGATGAATTATCCCTATGATTTCATTGGTATAGAGAACTCCTTGATGAGAAAAAAAAAACTTTTCCATACCAAAGCAGTACAGCCCCTTTTCTGTGCCTAGACTAGAGCAGTGAGAGTTTGGGTCTTGCCCCGGATTTGCACAGCCAGTATGTGATCGCTAGAGATAACGTTTGGATCCAGGTCTACCCAGTTCTGTGGCTGGATCTTTATTCAATATGCTACACTCTCATTTAGTTATCATGCGATTTCACAGATGAGGAAGGGGGCAGCAAGCTGGCACATTGGTTAGAACAACAAACCTAGAGACAAGAAGACTCATATTCCTGAGTTCAAATCCATCTTCAGATACTTACTATCTGCGTGACCCTTGGCAAGTCACTTCACCCTACTGGTCTCAGTTTCCCCATCTGCAAAAATGAGCTGGAGAAGGAAATGGAAAATCACTCCATCATCTTTGCCAATAAAACCCCAAATGGGGTCATGAAGAGTCGGACATGACAAAAGAAGTGAATGAAGAACAGGAAAGAAAAAAGGGAAATGACTTGCCTACACTTGCCCAACTAATTGACATTAGAGACAAGACTCAAGTACAAGTCATCTGACTTCATGTGCAGTGTACTTTCCACTGTGACATCCTTTTAAATCAAATGGGATAAATGAGATATTTGTAAAGTACTTAGCATAATGCTTGGTACATTCATGCTTGTTGTTCAGTCATGTCACTCTTTGTGACCCCATGGACTTTGCCCATGGGGTTTCCTTGGCAGAGATACTAGAGTGGTTCACCATTTCCTTCTCCAGTGTGTCCCTATTTTACACATGAGGAACTGAGGCAAATAGGGGTTAAGTGACTTACCTATGCTCACACAGTTAGTAAATGTCAGAGGACAGATTTGAACACAGATCTTCCTGACTGAAGGCCCATGTTCTATCTATGTTCCACCTAGCTTGGTACATAGTGGGTACTTAAGAAATGCTTATTCCCTTCCTCTTTTGGCGAATTGTTTTTAAACTCTGATTCTCAAATCAGAATTTGGGTATTTCACTCCTTTAGGCCTATTCAATCTATAGATGTTTAACTTTTTTTGGGTTAGGATTTTGATTCTAAGAAGCTCACTAAATTATCTTTCAAATAGTGTTTCAAATGATGTTAGATAATGTGGAAGGAGCAGTGCTTTAGATGTAGAAAGACAATGAACAAATGACAGGGTGTGATGCCATGGACCTACTCTCCCCAAGGACCCCACCCATAATTTTTCATGATGCCCTCTCCCTCATTTCCCATCAGCAAGTCTTAGAATCTGCTTGATGGCTAATCTCGCTGGTTTCAATCTGTGGGTATCTTTGTCAAAACTGAGCCAGCTTCACTTGTGGGATAGGATACAGGATTTTCCTTTCTCCTATGTGAAAACAGCATAATCTTCTTTTAGGTACTTTAAAGGATTTTATCTGTTTTGCCACCAACCATTACAGGCAGACTTGCAAGAAGGTTAGCTTTATAATGATGTTCCCTGTTAATCTGAGCTTTCTGTAACTCTTTCTCTTCTTGGCTATCCCTCTGTTTCTATTAGAAAGTATCCTTAGGCTTGGCCAGCCCCCTGCTTTCACAGAAATTATCTCAGTTCTCAGTCTCATTTTCCTCTCCTTGTGCTGTTGCTTTTTAGACTCTTGATTTCACAACTCTTTGATGGATCAGTGATCTCATCATTGTGGGAATGTGGGTACTACTCCCTCCAGTGGTGCAGATTGCAATTCATCTATCACTCTTCATTCTTTGCTGCTCTAGTCTGTTCTTCTATTAAGACCCAGGGGGTGTGTGTGGGAGCAATCAGTGTGCCGTAACCTTCCTCCAGATCAGATGTTCTTAAAGGGTCCATGAATAGATTTCACAGGGTTCATGAAATTGGATGAAAAAATTATGTCATCATTTTCATTAATCTTTGTATTCTTTTGATAATTCTATGTATTTTATTTTATGATCCCTTCCCTGTCCCCTCTACCATTTTATCAGTTGCCTCAGACCCCCAAAATTGCAAGTTGTAGGTCTGTTCTGGGCATTCTGGAAGCTCCTTCCTCCTCTTCCTTCCTTCCTTTCCTTCCTTCGTTCCTTCGTTCCTTCGTTCCTTCGTTCCTTCGTTCCTTCCTTCCTTCCTTCCTTCCTTCCTTCCTTCCTTCCTTCCTTCCTTCCTTCCCTTATTAAGTGATCTCCTTAACACCAGGGCCTCCAGTTCTAATATACCCTACATATCACTATATAATTAATTTTTCTAAACATTGCTTTCATCATCCCACTCAAAAACTCTCCATGTCTGAAATTCAGACATCATTACCTGTCTTTCAAGTTCCCTCAGCTCCCTATAATATGACCCCAACTTACCTATCCAACATTATATCCTAGTGTTTCTTGATAAATGTCTTCTTTTATTGTGGGTACAGTATCCTAAGCAAAGCATCTTGAGGGAGAAACAGGAGGTAGCATGTGCTAGGCAAGCTAAACTACCACCACTATGACCACCTCCGCCACTACCCACAAGACCTAACCACCATTTCCCCCCAAACCCTTATGGACAGCTCAGGACTCTGACACCAGTAGCAATGCTTCTAGCTTAGTGCCCTCAGCCATGATTTTGAGAAGCAACCCCAGTGGGGATGTAGCCTGGAAACTTCTATAGCTATGATTACAGCCACAAATGTTAATGAAGAGAAAAAGAAAGCTTTTTGCCAACAAAGTCTTTGGCACCATCAATGGTTCAACGTTAGAAACTGACATGAGTTTATCAGTGAAACTGACATTAAAGAAGATGCATTACCATCTGCTTTGTTGCTACACCATAAGTACCGTGGGATCTTTTCATATGACTTGCAGCTGAAACCTTCCATAGGTCCTGTCTCTTCTACTAGAATGTGAGCTCCTTGAGAAGAGGGAAGGCTTCTCTTTTCTATATGTATCTCCTGTGTGGGCACAATGCTTTGTATATAGTAAATGTTTAATATATGCTTCATTCATGAATTCACTTATTCAGTTCAATAAACATTTATTAAGTACCTACAATGTGCCAGGCACTAGGCTAAGCTGCTAGGCTGGGGTATGGGCAGAATACAAATAAGAAAAAGAATCTCCCTCAAAGAATTTACATTCTAATGGGGGCAGACTACTACAAAAAGAAGCTGGAAAAGGGTGGTGGTGCACATCAAGGGGCACATGGCTTAGGGGCATCTTTTTCCATGGGGTTGAAAGCAATCAGGCATAGAGTGGAGGTAGTTGGAGTCCAACTTCTGCCCTCTATAAAGAAAGGCATTAGGAGGAATTTAGTGCTCTATGGTCCAGTCTTCCAATCGGAAGGGATAGGAAGCTGAGGGAAGTGGGATGGCATGAGTGAGCCTATTGCTAACTTGCCTCTTGCCTAAAATACCTTCCCCATTCCCTTCTATTTTTCTAAACCATAATTTATTATTAGTCATTTATTCAGTGCTTACTACGCGTCAGACACTGTACTAGGTCCTTGGGGTACAAAAAGAGGCAAAAGACAGTCCTTGCCCTCAAGGAACTCACAACCTAATGCCAGAGACAATAAGCAAACATATGAATAAAAATAAGCTATATACAGGATAAATAGGAAATAATTAAGACGGGGAAGACATCACAGCACATCTTTCCCTCTTTTCCCCAAGGACAGTATGAAAGATTTTTGTCTGATGCTTTCTTAAAATTTAGTTAGATTATATTCACAAGATTTTATGGATCTATTACTCTGGTAGCCTTGGGAAAAAACAGAAATTAAGTTAGTCTAGCATGACCTGTTCTTGATGAAATATTGCTGGCTATCTGTGTTCGCTTCTTCCATATCTAGCTATTGACTAATCAGCTTTTAAATAATTTGCTTTTTAGAATGACTTAAAAATAAACAAAACATTTAATATAATAATATAAAAATAGTATGTCTTTAATAATTTTGCTAGAGAGGCATCATGCCCAGCTTCAGAGTGAGGAAGCTATGGATTTAATTCTTGCATCTTATACATATCTGCAGTTAGGGTTAGGGTTACTGTAAATTACTTAAACTCTTAGTGTCATAGGAAATATTGTAAGCCTATAAATTGTAAAGTAGTAGCTGATATGCATTGGTAAAGGGGCTTTTCTCACCAGAAGTTCCCTGCACTAGTAACAAGTACATGCCATACCCTTCTCCCCCCAAACAATTAGGAACCAAAATCAGTCATAGGTCAATAGCTTGAAGACTCTTTTCTCTTCCTGCGTGGAGAAAAATACAGACATTTGACTTTTGATTACTTGACTCTTCTTTTCTCCTTGATCTTTGACAATAGTAATAGCTAACATTCATATAACACTTGCCAGGAACTGTGCTAAGTGCTTTATAAATATTATCTCAGTTGATCCTCTTAAAAAACTTGCAAGGTAGGTGCTATTATTTTCCCTGTTTTACAGATAGTGAAACTGAGGCAAATAGAGGTTAAGGGACTTGTCCAAGGTCACATACATAATGATTTGAACTATTTTTTTGAATTTGAACTCAGGTCTTCTTGACTTCAGGCCCAGTTCTGTATCCATTGTGCCACCTAACTGGTCACTGACAGCTGATAACTGCCTATTTTTTAAAAAATTAATTGTATTTTTAAAATGAACAAACATCTATTTTCTTTCCCTCCCCTAGTGTCTTTGAAAAAGAAAAGAAAACCCTCAATGCAGTCAAGTAAAACAGCTTTCATATTTGGCTAATGGCTAAAAATATACGTCTCAATCTGTACCCTGGAGTCTGTCATCTCTTTGTCAGGATGTGGGTAGCGTGTTTCATCATGTATCTTCTGCCTGTTCTTTCAGTACTTTAGGATGTAGTTCATGGTGACTTGAACTAATCAACGGAAGCTAACTTCTTTCCTTTTCTCATAATCTTCTTGATTTGAGGGTTTCAGCTTCTATTGACTATGTTTTATCCTTCCCAGTCCAAAGGATTGGATTCTGTTTTCTTTTCAGAGAAAACAAAAAGATGAGTTGAATAGCTCTGCCTTCTCTTCACCTTCCATTAGCATTATCTCATATCCTTCCATCAGCAGTCATATATTTTAGCTGATCTTCTTCTTTTTCCTAATCTAGCTAAAAAGGCTCTTTTTCTAGTCCTTAGTTCATCCTGCTAGCCCTAGCTTGTTTTACTTTTAGCCTTATTATTACAAGATGGCTCAAGCTTTTTTATTTGTCTTCTGTTACTTGCTTTTACTTTCTTCTCAAAGTATCTTTTTCAAAGCAAAATTGGCCAGTTTCTTGTGTATCTGCATTGTGTATTCTTGTGTATCTTCAAACCACTCTCCTTTCCCTTCCTCATCTGAATGTTTTCTCTTTGTGCATTCATAATTCCATTTCTTGATAACTTGCCATTCCTTTGGGGATGACTTCCCTGGTAGACTTCTAGGTCATGAAATCTTCTTGGGAAGGGGCCATGCTTCATCCCTCCCCCTGCTCTGATTCTGATTCTTTGGATTTTAGTCCAGAATTGCTTTCTCACCCTAGAACTTCCCTAATCTTTGGACCATTCTCACCCAAGAATATCGTTCTAATAAGCCCTTCCAGCCTTCTTTTCCCATTGATGAGTTCATCCCAGGGCCTCCATTTTAGAGAAGACCCCAGGCCTGTAAGCTCCTTGAGGGTTGAGACCACTTTCTTTTTGTTGAATTTGTATACCTAGAGCTTAGCACAGTTCTTGGTACGTAGTAAAAGCTTTTGTTGCTATTTAATTGTTTTTCAGGCATATCTGATCTTGGGGATCCCATTTGGGGTTTGCTTGGCAAAGATACGGGAGTGTTCCGCCATTTTGTTCAGCTCATTTTACAGATGAGGAAACTGAGGCAAACAAGATTTAGTGACTTGCCCAAGGTCATGCAGTTTGTAAGTGTCTGAGGCTGGATCTGAACCCAGGTTCTCCTGACTCCAGGCCCAGCTTCTATCCATCTGACTGCCCAAGCATAAGTAAGTGCTTAATGAATGTTCAATGTCTACCTTTCTGTGAAATCCTTTGAAACATGCTCTCTTAAAAACAACGGTGCATGTACTTTGAAGACCCTCTTTTCTTCTTTTTCTTTTTTGGCATCTCTCCCTACTGTCTGTCCCCTCATTAAAAAAAGAAAGAAAACCCTTGTAATAAGTATTGCAATACTTTAAATGGCCTTTTTCAGATGTACCATATCTTTGTTCAGGGGCTTATTATTTATTTTCAGTCATGTTCTGGAAATCAAAATTCTGTTTTCAAACACTATCTTTTTAAATAATTAGCTTCCCCTGTTATAGTGGTTTATGTGAAAAGGAGGATTTGAAGAACTTTGCCATAGACAGAAATTGGTCTTTGCTCCGTACAGGACAGCTTTAACAGCATCAGCAAACACCTTACCTAAGCATGTCTTGCGTGTTTTACAACTCACTTGATTTACATATTCCTCGAATCATTAAACAAAATTATCTCCCTAGTTCCATCTGTCATAGAATCTTGTTTAATTAGGAGAGATGAATACATAAGATAATCGGCACAAATCTTTGGATCTGAAGAAACACATCCTCAAGTTGATTAAAAAATGCAACACATATAGATACGTGCTATTGGAGACTGGAGGGAGAAGCTTTTCTCATGTCGTAATAGAAAGGGATTTGGATTTGAAATCAGAAGTCCTGGGCCCCAGTCATGCTATACAAGTAGCTCTGTGATTTTAGCATATCATTTTACCATTGTAGCCTAAACTCTTCTACCTTTAAAATGAAGAACTTGGATTATGATGACCTCTAAGGTCCCGCCCAGCTCTAGAATGCACTTGCCAGGCAGAATATACTTTTCACAAAAAAAAGTCAGATTTCACTTTAAAGTTTGAAAGCTCTCTTCTTAGTTCAAAGTACTAGAGAAGGAGTTTCTTTTTCACTTAGACAAAAGATCGGAAGTTTTTGAATTTTGCCTGTCAGTGAATTAGGGGGATGTCTACCCCAATCATGTGAAGATTTCCTTTGGTGGAATGGGGGGAGGAGGAGAAAAATTTGTTCCAGTGACCATGAAGGTGACTGAGGCATGCACTGGGGGGCACTTAGAGCTGGGTCAGACATCAAAGATGCCAAGGTTATCTGCTGCATTCCAGCCATCAGCATTCATCTTGACTTTTGCCTTGTCACTAGACTTTGATGACTTTGGAAAAGAGAGTGGGGCTGATGACTTTGTGCAACTCTGCCTCACTTAAATCCAATTTATGCAGGAGTCAGGATATCACCCCATGAGGTCATTGATCTTCTTTGAAACTAAAGATGAACAAGAAGATGAAAGACAAATTTTACTATCCCTTAATAAGATATATCTGAGAGAAATAATTTGAGTAAAATAAGCTTTTCCCCCCTTTTTTCTATGCTTTCCATTTCTCCCAAATGACTATTAACAAAAAAGAAAAAAAAAACTAGCATGGTGTAATGAATATGGCACTGGACTTGGAATCTGAAAGATTTAAGTTTAAACCTTTCCACAGACACTAGCTGTCCATCTCTGGGCAAGTCATCCAACTTGTCTGTGCCTCAGTTTTCTTGTCTGTAAAATAAGGGGGTTGGACTTAATGGCTGGTAAGGTCGTTTCCATCTCTGGGGAGATTGGAAGCCAGGGATAAAAATATGAATTTGGGTTGTTATATTTAAAGAAGGTTTAAGAAAATTCATAGGGGTTGTCATTAATTCAACATACATTGTAAACTTCAGAGCATAGCTATTAAAAACAGGAATATGAGGACCAGAATGGAGAGAATAGGGAGACTCAATTAAACTTTCTACTCCAGGTCATGACTTAGGAAATAGTTATGAAGGGCTAAAGGGCAGTCATTAGAAAAAAAAGGGTAGATAATCACACTGTTGGTAAATTATTTAACCTGAAAAGGCTACAAGCTAAGACTAAAGTGGAGGGAGAATTGGTGCACAACTTTTTGTTCACAGATTATTGCATATTCATTGCAGTCTGAGGCTGAGATGCAACAAAGTATGGATTAATTCTCTTCTGCTTGTACTAATTTTGACCTAACAATTAGCACTAAGAAAACAAAGGTCTCTACACCAGCACTGCATCATCCATAGGTGGAACCATCAATGATAACAAATGGAGAAATTTTGAATGCTGTGGATAAGTTCACTTACTTTGGCAGTAAGCTTTCCAGGGATGTACATGTAGATGATGAAATTGATGCGTGCATTGACAGAGCTAGCTCAGTATTTGGGAGGGTCCCAGGGAAAGTATGAGAGAGAAGAAGTACTGGACTGCTTACCAGATTGAAGGTCTACAAAGCTGTTGTGCTGACCTCATTATTGTATGCCTGTGAAACCTGGACAGTATGCCAGCATTGTGTCAGGAAACTGAACTGATTCCATTTGCATTGTCTTAGAAATATTCTAAAGATCACCTGGCAAGGTACTGGACCCTGAAGTTCTTTCTTGAACTGAACTGCCAAGCAGAGCACAACTCCGATGGGTTGGTCATGTTATTCGAATGCCAAAAGCCTAAAAGACTATTTGGAAAAAGTAATACAAGTGCACTCTCACGGTCTCTCTGAAGAACTTCGGAATCACTGTGAGATATAGGAGATACTGGTACAGGACTGCCCAGCATGGGATGCCTGCGTCAAAGAAGGTACTGTGCTCTATGAACAAAGTAGAATTGCAGTAGCTCAAAAGAAACATGAGACACACAAATTTAGAGATATCTCCTTTCCAAATGTTCATATGGACTATTATTGCCAGACCTGTGGTAGAGCCTTCTGAGCTCAGATTGGTCTGTTCAGCCACTGTACCTTGACCACAATATAGTGATGTCATTTTGGTCCTCTTCTAGAACAAAGGATGACAACCAACCAATCAACCAACCAAGTGCAGATAGGAAAAAAGAATGAAGGTGATAGAAGGGAAAATTAAAATTTTGAGAGTTAGGAACAATTTGTGAAGAGGGTTTATATCACAGGATATGGAGAAGCTATAAAAAGTCAAGATTTATAAGATGGGAATCAGTTGGCAACTACCTACATTGGTAAAGGAGATAACTACGTAGCTAATAGTCTCAGATTGAGGATAAAGAGAATACCTGAGCTCCTAACAGGAGAGAATGCTGTTCACTGAGATACCAACTATAGTGGGGAGGAGGAGGGAAGAGGTTCCATTTATGACTAGGCAGGAACAGTGAAGTTAAGCTTTTATTAATCTCCTGTTATGTGCCAGGAACTGTGCTAAGTGCTAGGAAAGGTGGACTAGCTAGAAAAACAAGAATCCTGAGAGAGGGTTTAGAGAAGATAACTACTAAATGAAAAGGGATTAATGATAGAGAATGCCTATAATGATGGATTAGCTCTTAAATCTAACCTACTGACTTGAGTATAGTACAATGGAGGCAATGGATAGCAAAGAAAGGGTTTAATTGGCCAGTAACCACTTGACTTATCAGGAGATTGTAGCTGAGGATGGGTTAAATTGGGTACTGTTGTTGTTCAGTCATGTCTGACTCTTCCTGTCCCCATGAACCATATAGCATGCCAACCTCTTCTATCCTCCTTTATCTCCCCAAATGTGTCCAAATTCATTTCATTGCTTCCATGATACTATCTTTCTCAACCTCTGTCATCCTCTTTTCCTTTTTCCTTCAACCTTTTCCAACATCAAGGTCTTTTCTGGAGTCCTGTCTTCTCATTATGTGGCCAAAGTATTTAAGCTTTAGCTTCAGCATTCAACTGAATAATCTGAATTAATTTCTTTAAATGTTGACTGTTGTGATCTCCTTGCTGTCCAAGGGACTCTCAAAAATCTCCAGCACCACAATTAAAAAATGTCAATTCTATGGCGCTCAGTTTTCCTTATACTCCAATTTTCATGGGAACACATTGCTACTGGAGAAAACACATAGCTTTAACTATAAGAACCATTGTTGGCAAAATGTCTCTGCTTTTTAATATGCTGTCCAGATTTGCCATAGCTTTCCTTCCAAGGAGCAAGTGTCATTTAATTTCATGGCTGCTGTTGCTGTCTGTAGTGATTGTTGGGCTCAAGAATATAAAACCTGATACTGTTTCCATTTCTTTTCCATCTATTTGCCAGGAAGTGATGAGACTAGTTGCCAAGATCTTAAGTTTTTTTTTTTAATCTTAAGCTTCAATCCAGCTCTTAAACTTTCCTCTTTCACCCACATCCAGAGGTTTGATTTTTTTTCACTTTTTTTCATCAAAATGGTATCATCTGCATATCTGAGGTGGTTGATATTTCTTTTCTTCTCTTTTTTTTAATTTTTCTTTTTTTATTAATTTATTTATTTAACTTTTAACATTTATTTTCACAAAATTTTGGGTTCCAAATTTTCTCCCCATTTGTCTCCTCCCCCCACCCCAAAACACCAAGCATTTTAATTGGCTCTATTACCAGTCTGCTCTCTTTTCTAACATCCCTCCCTTCCCTTATCCCCATCTTCTCTTTTGTCCTGTAGGGCCAGATAACTTTCTATATCCCATTACCTGTATTTCTTATTTCCTAGTAGTAAGAACAGTACTTGACAGTTGTTCCTAAAATTTTGAGTTCCAACTTCTCTTCATCCCTCCCTCCCCACCCATTCTCTTTGGGAAGGCAAGCAATTCAATATAGGCCATATCTGTGCAGTTTTGCAAATGACTTCCATAATAACCATGTTGTGTAAGACTAACTATATTTCCCTCCATCCTATCCTGCCCCCCCATTGCTTCTATTCTCTCTTTTGATCCTGTCCCTCCCCAAGAGTGTTGACTTCAAATTACTCCCTCCTCCCATTGCCCTCCCTTCCATCATCCCCCCCGCTTATTCCCTCCTCCCCCACTTTCCTGTATTGTAAGATAGGTTTTCATACCAAAATGAGTGTGCATTTTATTCCTTCCTTTAGTAGAATGTGATGAGAGTAAATTTCATGTTTTTATCTCACCTCCCCTCTTTTTCCCTCCACTAAAAAGTCTTTTGCCTGCCTCTTTTATGAGAGATAATTTGCCCCATTCCATTTCTCCCTTTCTCTTCCCAGTATATTTCTCTCTCACCGCTTAATTTCATTTTTTAAAGATATGATCCCATCCTATTCAATTCACTCTGTGCTCTCTGTCTGTGTGTGTGTGTATGATCCCACCAACTACCCAGATACTGAAAAGTTTCAAGAGTTATAAATATTGTCTTTCCATGTAGGAATGTAAACAGTTCAACTTTAGTAAGTCCCTTATGACTGCTCTTTGCTGTTTACCTTTTCATACTTCTCTTCATCCTTGTGTTTGAAAGTCAAATTTTCTTTTCAGCTCTGGTCTTTTCATCAAGAATGCTTGAAAGTCCTCGATTTCATTGAAAGACCATTTTTTCCCCTGCTGGGTAGGTGATTTTTGGTTTTAGTCCTAGTTCCTTTGACTTCTGGAATATCATATTCCACACCCTTTGATCCCTTAATGTAGAAGCTGTTAGATCTTGTGTTATCTTGATTGTATTTCCACAAAACTTGAATTGTTTCTTTCTAGCTGCTTGCAATATTTTCTCCTTGACCAGGGAACTCTGGAGTTTGGTCACAATGTTCCTAGGAGTCTCTCTTTTTGGTTCTCTTTCAGGAGTTGATCAGTGGATTCCTTGAATACTTATTTTGCCTTCTGGTTCTAGAATATCAGGGCAGTTTTCCTTGATAATTTCATGAAAGATGATGTCTAGGCTCTTTGTTTGATCATGGCTTTCAGGTAGTCTCATAATTTTTAAATTGTCTCTCCTGGATCAGTTGTTTTTCCAATGAGATATTTCACATTATCTTCCATTTTTTCAATCTTTTGGTTTTGTTTTATGATTTCTTGGTTTCTCACAAAGTCATTAGCCTCCATCTGTTCCATTCTAATTTTGAAAGAACTTTTTTCTTCAGTGAGCTTTTGAACCTCCTTTTCCATTTGGCTAATTCTGCTTTTGAAAGCATTCTTCTCCTCATTGGCTTTTTGAACCTCTTTTGCCAATTGAGTTAGCCTATATTTCAAGGTGTTATTTTCTTCAGCATTTTTTGGGGTCTCCTTTAGCAGGGTGTTTACTTGTTTTTCATGCTTTACTTGCATGTCTCTCATTTCTCTTCCCAGTTTTTCCTCCACCTCTCTAACTTGATTTTCAAAATCCTTTTTGAGCTCTTCCATGGCCTGAGCCCATGGAATATTTGTTTTGGATGTTTGGGATACAGATGCCTTGATTTCTGTGTCTTTCCCTGATGGTTAGCATTTTTCTTCCTCATCTGAAAGGATGGGAGGAGATATCTGTTCACCAAGAAAGTAACCTTCTATGGTCTTATATTTTTTCCCTTTTCTGGGCATTTTCCCAGGCAGTTACTGGACTTCTGAGCTTCCTCTTCACATCCACCCGGCCTCCAGATCCACCCAGCCAGCATTTGGGGTCTGAGATTCAAATGCTGCTTCCCAGCCTCAGGGCTTTGGGCAAGGGCAGGGCTGCTATTCAGTGTGACATGAAGTTCAGCTGCTCACGTGGGGGCAGGGCTGCCATACAGGGCTTAGTTCCCTCAGGGGGTTTATGTGAAGACCTTCAAAAATGGATCTGGGCTCCTGCCTGCTTTGGGAACCCTTGTCTGCTGCTGCCTCTGCTGCTGCCTCCCAAGGGGGCCTGAGTTATGGGGACACCCCACTCCCCTCTTGTCAGCCAAAAAGACTCTCTCACTGACCTTTGGCGCCTGTGGGTGGAGGGACCTGTGCTGCTGCTGGAGATTCCATCCCTGAAGCCTGCTTGGATCCGCTCCTCTCAGTGCTGCGTGGTCAAGGCAGGGCTGGGCTCTGCTCCATGTCCAGTGCATGACAGACCGTTCATGTCAGTTTTCAGGTCTCTCTGGAACAGAAATCTCCTCCACTCCATTGTTCTGTGGCTTCTGCTACTCCAGAATTTGTTGGGAGTTCTTCTTTACAGGTAATTTATGGGCTGTGGGTTAGGAGCTGGCATATGTGTATCTTTCTACTCCACCATCTTGGCTCCTCTGTGGTTGATATTTCTACCAGTAACCTTAATTCCAGCTTTGGATTCATCCAGTCTGGCATTTCACATGATATATTCTGCATATAAGTTAAATAAATGTGACAGTATACAGCTGTGTCTTACTCATCTTAAAGCAATCAGTTGTTCTATGTTCAATTCTAACTGTTGCTTTGGCCCACATAGAGGTTCCTCAGGCAACAAGTAAGATGATGTGGTACTCTAGTCTCTTTGAGGACTTGCCACATTTTGTTGTGATCCATATAATTATAGGTTTTAATGTAGTCTATGAAGCAGAGGTAGATGTTTTTCTGGAAGTGCCTTGATTTCTCCATAATCCAGCAAATGTTGGCAATTTGGTCTCTAGTTCCTCTGTCTCTTTGAAAACCATCCTATTCTTCTTGTAATTCTTGGTTGACATATTGCTGAAGTCTAACTTACAGAATCTTAAGCATAACCTTGCTGTTGTATGAAATGTGCACAATTATTTGATAATTTGGACATTTCTTGGTATTGTCCTTTTTTAGGATCGGGATATAAGCTTATCTCTTCTAATCCAGTGGCCACTGTTGAATATTCTAAATTTGCTGGCATATTTGAGTGCAACACTTTAACAGCATCACCTTTTAGGATTTTAATTAACTCAGCTAGAATTCCATTACCTCCACTAACCTTATGGTTAGCAATGTTTCCTAAGCCCACTTGACTTCATTCTTCAGGATGTCTGGCTCTAGATCATTAACCACCTGATCCTGCTTATTGGTAATGTTAAGATCTTTCTTATATGTTTCTTTTGTGTAATCTTACATCTCTTCTTAATCTCTTGTGCTTCTGAGAAATCCATATCATTTTAGTCTAGTAGCATGTCCATTTTTCCATGAAACCTTTCCTTGATATCTGTAATTTTTTGAAGAGATCCCTTTTCTTTTCCATTCTATTATTTTCCTTTATTTCTTTGCATTGCTCATTTAAGAAAACCTTCTTATCTTTCCTTGCTATTTTCTGGAATTCTACTTTCAGTTGGCTATATCTTTCCCTATCTGCTTTCCTTTTCCCTTGTCTTCTTTCCTTAGCTATCTGTAAATCCCCATCAGATAACTATTTTGTTTTCTTGCTCTCCTTTTTCTTTGGAATATTTTTTGTTGCTGCCTTTTGTACATTGTTGCAAACCTCTATCCATAGTTTTTCAGGTATTCTGTCTACCAGATCTAATCCTTTAAATATATTCATCCCCTCAATTTCATATTCATAAGGAATATTATTTAGGTCATGCCTATATGGTCTGATGGTTTTTCCCACTTTCTTCAATTTAAGTCTGAATTTTGCAATAAGAAGCTCATAATCTCATTCATAACCAGCTTCAGATCTTGTATACAATGGAGTACAAAATGGGGTATGCTTTGATCTATTAAGTTAATTAGGTAAGTGAAGCTGGTATGTAGGCTCATGTTATGGATGAAGGACCAAATTCAGTAGCTCATATGAGAAGAATGGTAGTATAGTTATGGTCTACATATAGAGCTGAACTTAGGGTCAGAAAGAACTAGCTTTAAGTTTAGCCCAACTGACCATGTGGCTCTAAAAGGGTCATTCACCCTATCAGTGTCCCTTGTTGTTCAGTCATTTTTCAGTCATGTCCGATTCATGGTGACCCCATTTGGGGTTTTCCTGGCAAAGATACTACAGTGATTTGCCATTTCTTTCTCTAGTTCATTTTAGAGATGAGGAAACTGAGGCAAACAAGGTTAAGTGACTGGTCCAGGGTCACACAACTAAGAAATTTCTGAGGCTAATTTGACCTCAGATCTTTCTGACTCTAGGCCAGGTCCTTTATCTATGGGGCCACTTAGATGCCCTCCCACTTGCCTGTAGGCAAGTCTCTATGTTGCAGAATAATGTGCTGACTTGTATGAGTAGACTGAGTTTACTTGTTTAGGAGTATACTATCAATGACATCATACCTTTATGACATCCTCGCCTCCTATCACTACCCATGTACAAATTCAGGTAAGACTGAGGGAAGTTTAGGAGAAGAGGCAAGATTAGTCAATAGTGAGAGTCTGTGATGAGTGAAACTGTCGCATGAAACCAAGAGAAGACCACTTAGTGGACCTGGACAAACCAGAATGGTAGTTTAGGAAATAAAACAAATTGTGATAGCAGTGCATTGCTTAGACAAGGTAGCCATTGACTTGACTGATGTATTCACATAGGCATCATAGCCCCCACACCCTGGCAAATTGTGGAAGTCATGGCTTAGCTGTCCTGGAGCCTTAAAATGTGAAACTATATGGATGGCTTAATTGAGCTGTATGTGAACAATAGTATAGGAGTAACACTGGTCTTGAAACCCAAAGTTATGAGTTTGAGTTTTGGCTCTGACTTGAAGTATGTGTTTTTGGGCAAGCTTTGTGAGCCTCAGTTTTCTCATATGTACAATGGAGGCAATACTGGTACTACCTATTTCATAGGGCTTTTTCAAGCATTTTATAAGCTGTAACATGCTGTCTAAGCATATAATTTCATCACTATAACATGCTTTGTGCTCCTACATTTACTCATACAGTAGGAAATTTTAGCTGTGACATTTGAACAATTGATATGTACAGACCTGCAAGGGACAGGTCAGTTAAAAGAGAATTAGAGAAGGTCAGACATAGACTGGGATCCTGGATCACGGTGTCTGGTGGGAAAATCTTTTTGTCCTTGGATGGCAAGGGTGGTGAAGGGTGAAGCAGCTGAGAGTCATCCAGCTGATGAAACATAGTGTTATAACCGTGTTCATGGCAGGGGAGCCCTCTGGAGCTCTTGGTCTCATTAGGAGGCAAGTCAATAAATGACATGCAAAGAATTTAACAGTTAGACAGCCAGCCTTCCCAGAGTGAGCTGCTATCATTCCTACCACATTTGGTTCAGTGATTAATCCCTGTAAAACTGGGATGCCTAGGGGGTGGGAGGGAGTAAATTCAACAAGACTTGGGGAACAATTACAAGTGTTCAAAATTTGCAATATGAAGCTTTGATCCTAGTCAATGTGGGATGCCTTATTCATTTTTGGCATCTGTTTTCTTGACTGATTTATGGTTGTTTAGTTTTCAAAGGGTCCCTTTATACACATGTGAAAATCTTGAATAGAGAACTGTGAAGTTGCTGGAATGAGGAAGTGGAAGAATTGTGTATGTAATGTGTTTTTAGTCTCCTTTTTGTAAGACTGAGTTACATTCTTTGAAATTTAATTTAGGTTCCAATTAAACCAAAGCCATCTGCATGCTCTCTAGGAGCACTGTCTGTCCAGAGTAAGCACAGGGAACTCTTTCCCTGGTGAATTGGAGAAGCCCTGTGCTCATAGAGGGATGAATTGTGAAGATCCTAGATTAGTTCCCTGTAATCCCCCCAATACTTGTCCTGGGCTCCTCTCCTCAGTCCTTTACTCCTTGAACTCTGGTGTCTATCCTCTCAGTCCAGTGTTTGGCCTCCATCTCATCCTTGGTGATGGATCTGTTTCTTCCTGACACATTCCTTTTCACTTCTCATCTGGCACACTCAGAGGCCTTCTGTTGGCAGTGAATGTGCCTGGAACAGAGCAGGTTTCCCTGGCAGTGGGGAACTTAACCATTTAATTTTTCCTTCTGGTCCATTCTCCTTGCAAGGAGACCATGCAGTGAGCAGATTATGACTTGACATTTTCCTGTCTGGTTTAATAGACTGTACAAACTTCCTGTATCCTTTATATTCTATCTTTTCATTCTGTAAAAGATGTGCATTTTATTTGGATAATTTCCTTCCCTTGGATATTTTGGTTAAACTTCCTCTTAATTTTTCACTTTCATCTTTCAGAATTATCTTTTCTTAAGAAACAGTATGACAAAAAGGGAAGAACATGGGATAAGTTGTGACATGTGAATATGGTAGATTATTATGATGCTGTAAGAAATAGGAAATAGATGAATTTAAAGAGGCATGGAGAGACACGAACAGTTGCAGAGTAAAGTGTGCAAACCAGAAGAACAATTTGTACCATAACATTAATATTACAAAAACAAACAATCGTGAAGATTTTCAAAAAAGTGATAGAGAAAGAAAGGAGCAGAGTATGACTGATAACAGAAATAGCAACAATATAAATTCAAACAGCTTTGAAAACTGTAAGAATTGTGATTAACCCAATGCTGATCGATGATTCAGGAGGTTCAGGAGGACCAAGGATGAAATACACAATCTACCTCTTGACAGCTGATATATTTAGGGTACAGAATGATACATCCATACATGCATACAGACTTTCATAATATGTATGTGCCAAGGCAGGATCATAGGTTGTATGCAAATGTATGCATACAAACATGCACACATAAGTGTATGTGTAAATGTGCATGCATATATGTGTGTGTACATGTGGTGTATGTGTGTGTGTGAATAACCAATGAGGGAACTTATTTTGCTTGACTTGATCATACCTATTTGTTATGAGAAATTTGTTTTTCTTTTCCCATTTTTCCCAACAAAATGGGAGGTTGGAAGGAGATAGTATAAATGTTTGTTGATTAAATTTTTTAAAAATAAAAATAAAGAGGTGGAAGGTGTGCTATAGATGTGGAATACTGCATGCACTTTCAGATGAGATTATTATATTGTCAGTTTTAGTTAACTGTTTTACTTTTTCGTAAGAGTGGAGATGATCTGGAAATGTTAATATGATGAGAACAAAATACATCCACAAAACGTAAAAAGAGAGAGAGAGACAGAGAGAGAGAGAGAGAGAGAGAGACAGAGAGAGAGAGAGAGAGAGTGAGAGTACTGGATTGGGAGTCAGAAAACCCAAATTCTGTTCTTGGCTTTGCCACTACTAATAAGCCATGTGACATCAGAGAAATTATTTGCCCTCCCTAGTCCTCAGTTTCCTCATCGATAAAATGAGAGAGTTGGACTAAACGACCTGGAAAGTTTCCTTCCATCTGTAATACACTGTGATTCTTTAATAACTCAGTAGGAGTTGGACATTGTGCCTGATTTGCCTTATATTTTTCTCTATTCTCCCAAGTCTTTTCATAGTCTAATCCTTTTCAGTTAACTGTAAATGAATTTTGAACTTGGCTGTGAGAGGGTTCTGAGTTTTTCTTTTCTTTTTTATTTTTGGCCTGGACTTTTCTTCCCTCTCAATGTTTTCTGTCTCACTTCATTTTGTTCTGGGTTGATTTTTTTTACCGATGCCTGGAAAAGAGAATAGTAATTTTGTATTAATACTAGACAGAGGGGTTATTTTTACATACACAGAAAGATAGCTTCCTGAGCTTCAGGAAAATTAGACCCTGGAGCAGGATAGGTCTTCTCTGAATTTAGAAGGATGGAGCAGATGACCTTTAGGAGTCACATCATTTTTTGTGCCAAGGTTTCTGCAGTCCTCCCAAATGCCCTCAAATTTTCCTGGCAGTTTTTGAACAAAATAGGAGCTACCATTTATATGGCAGCTCAAATTTTGCCAAGTGACGTCTATATTATCTCATTTGAGCCCCACAAGAACTTGTGAGGTAGGTAAAAATAAAAGATATTACCATTATTGTCATTGAATAGATGAAGAAATAAACTCAGAGAGATTAGAGAACTTGCTTGTAACACAAGTAGTGAGAATTGGAGGTAGGATACAAACATAGCTGTATGCTGACTCCAACTTCAGCACACTTCCCACAATGCCCTGCTGCCTATCCAGTGAAATTCTCAAAGATACCCATCCTATTGAAAGTAGAATATCTGGGCAAATGCCATTGTTTTGCACCCTAAAGAAGAAAAATTCCCACAGATGTGAAAGAGTAAGCATTGTATATTCCAGTAGTTATGGATGCTGAAGCTTTTCAATTGTAGAGAAAATAGTTTATATGCTTAATTCAGCTTTTTCATGCAAGGAGTGACTTGGGTAAGTCATTGGGTACTGAAAATGTTTGATGGTCTGTAGAGACGATCTGAAACTTCCTCAAGGTAAGGGAGCAGAACTGTGGAATCTCAGGGCTAGAAGGAGTGTCAGAGGTTATATAATCTAACCTGAATCTTTAAAAGAATTCCCTCTACAACATTCCTAATAGCCTCTTTTTAAGGCTTCTGGTGAGGAGAAACCCAACTCCCAAGACAGCTTACAGTCTACTCTTAGGCTACTCTAATTGTTAGGATATTTTTTTTCTTCCTTTTAGTGAGTCAAAATCTACCACCCTGAAACTTCCAATAATTCCTTTTCATTTTCTCCTTTGTAGCCATGAGGAAAAAGTCTTGGACATACTACTAGTGTAGTTTCCTGGACTTCAGTTTCCTCATCTGTAAAATAAGTGGGGGATGGGGTTAGGTTCAATGACCTCTGAAATCCATTCTAGATCCAGATCTGGATCCTATGATCTTAAGTCCAATCCCTTTACCACCTGCTGGCCCTCCATATATTTGGAGAAAGTTATCATCTTTCCCCTAAGCTTTCTTTTCTCTAAGCTAAATATGTCCAATTCCTTTGATCAGTCATTATATGATGGCTTTAAGGCCCTTTGCCATCCTCACCACCCTTCTTTGGAACCCTCCAGTTTGTCAGTGTCCTTCCAAAAACGTAGTCCTTTCAGATGATTATTAGATCAGGGTGGAGTAGATTATTAGAGATTATTAAATCAGAATGGAATAAAATGAGACTGTTAGCTCCTGTACTTTGGACATTGGGCTTCTATTAATACAGATTAGATTTTGGGAACTCTGGGGCCATGCTATGCTGAATGGTTAGTGAATGAATGTGAACTCACATGGACTGCTCTACCCTAGACCCCAGACTATCATGGTGGAGCAAACCACCCCAGCCCTCTTCTTCCCACCTGTCCTACTTTCCTCATCCCTACCTCCCTTTCCACTTCTTGCTCAGGACAACCACAATTGAATCCATACTATCACTGACTCTGGAAAGAAGATGTGTAATTAACTTCCCTATGACTCCATTGAACATTCCTGTAACTTCCAAGACCAAAAGTACTTCCCAGGACACAATTCTTCTATTCTGTTGTTCTGCTTTAATAGGACGTAAGATGGAGGGCAGGGACTATTTCACTTTTCTTTGTATTTATATTCCTAGTGTTTGGCACGTAATAAGTACTTAACAAGTGGTTTTCATTCGTTCATTTGTTCATTGTATTATTGACCCATTAAGCTCAAAGTCTGTGAAAACCCTTCTGTCTTTCTCATATTAACCATTGTTTAGTCCATATCACAACCATGTTGCATTTGTGAAGAAATTTTTTTAATCAAACATAGAATTTTACATTTTTCTCTAACATAGTTTATCTTATTAGGCTTAGACTATCAAACTAGGGTTTTGTAACCTTATTGGATTCTGCCTATCATGATGTATTAGCTATCTTTTCTAGTTTTGTATTATCTGTAGATTTGATAAGCACGACATTTTTTTTTGCCTTGATTCGAGTCACTGTTAAGGATGTTAAACAACACAGGGCCAGGAATGCATTACTGGAATACTCCAAAAGAGACCTCCCTCTATTGATGCTGATCTCTATTAAGGACAACGCAGCGTAACTATGTGGCATAGTCAATAGGCAGCTGAACCTGGAGTTAGAAAGATGATTTCGAATCCTGTCTTAGACACTTAACAGCTTTGTGACCCTGGGTAAGTCATTTAGTCTCTCTCAGTCTCAGTTTCCTCATCTGTAAAATGGGAATATCATTTACCTCACAGAGTTATTGTGAGTTTTGGATGAAATAATAGGTAAAACACTTCGCAAATTTTAAAGGGTCATATAATTGCTAGTTACTATCATATTATTATTTAATGTATGTTTATAATAATAATAGCTCAAAGTGATTATTATAACTCTGAGTGTTATTGCTTAACTGTTTCTAAATTCATCAAAACTACAATATGGCTTTGTCTTGTTTACAAGGAAAACATGGGACATTTTATCAAATTTTTTAATAGAAATCTAGTTGAACTAGGTCTACTACAGCATTCCCCAATCTACCAGCCCTGTAATGCTCATCTAAACAGCCCTTATCTGAGTCCTTTGACGTCTTGACTAGTGGTTAATATCACTGGTAGCCTTATAACCTAGATGGAAGGAGTCCTTCTGCTTTGTTGGCATGAGTTTTATTTATTCATTGTGTGGTCATTTCAAGCATATCTGACTCTTTGTGGCCCCGTTTGAGGTTTTCTTGGCAAAAATACTGGAGCCAATTCCTTCTCCAGCTCATTTTACAGATGAGGAAACTGAGGCAAATGGTGGCTTATCCAGGGTCACACAGTTAGTAAGTATTTGAGGCCAGATTTGAACTCAGAAAGATGAGTCTTCCTGACTCTAAACCTGGCACTCTCTCCACTGTTCTACTTAGTTTATTGACAACTTTAACCATTAGGTAGGACTGTGAAAATGTTCACCGGAGAGCAGCTGCTGGTGTTACCCCATATGAAATTGCTTGGAGAAAAGGATTATGTGCAAAGCACCTGTAGCACCTGCTCAACTATCTTGTGTCTGCTTTAAAAGCAAATTCTAAAAGGGGATCCTAAACATTTTCTTTTGTACTTTATGACTTTGGTACCCCATTTATGGGTTTTGCCA
The DNA here is from genome assembly GCF_028372415.1 of Notamacropus eugenii. Taxonomy (NCBI): domain Eukaryota; kingdom Metazoa; phylum Chordata; class Mammalia; order Diprotodontia; family Macropodidae; genus Notamacropus; species Notamacropus eugenii. Next base: position 92,972,715 of record NC_092872.1, read on the forward strand.
TATGGCTATTTTTGAGTGGGGGTGGGCTTCTTTTTCTAAGTGACAGTCTGCACAAAGCACACATGCTTAGTAAACTCACAGAAGAAACCTGAGCATGGCTGGGGAAAGAGCACACATTCTAGAATGGACTGCACATAGAAGACTATAGACTTGGCCATTGAGTCAAGGCTGCTAAGTAGATAGAATCTAAGTAACCAGTGAGAGAAAGGTGCTGTCCGTGTTTCTACTGAAATGCAGTGACTCACTCAAGTCTTTATTAAGTGTTTACTATGTTTCAGTTACTGTGCTGGGGAAACCAAGAAAGGCAAATACATAGTTCCTGCTCCCAAGGAGTTGGCATTCTAACAAGGAATATAACATATAAAAAGTTCTGCACATAAGATATATACAGTATAAGTGGAAGGCAATTTCAGAAGGAAGAGGAATGGGGGATGGACCAGGAAAGACCTATTGCAGAAGATAGAGGCCCAACCTTTTTAAATATGAGGCTACTTTCCCTTAACATTTAAAAAATATTTTAAGACTAATTACCATAAATTATAAACAAATATTCTAGTAGAGAAATAGTGAGAAAATCTTACATTAAACATTTAACAATGAACAAAGTAGGACAAAAAAACCCCCAAGTTTGTTGTATACTTCTCATATTCTTTTATCTTTGCCTGTTTTCTTTTGATATAATTGTAGCCAATGTCTATATACTTCTGGCTCTGCTAAATCTCTTTGGATCATTTCATATATGTATTTCCATGTTTTCTTGTATTCTCCATATTGTTTTTATGATGCCATAATATTCTATTGCATGAATACATTATAATTTATTCATCTGTTGCCTATTTGTCAGATATAGATGTTTTTAATTCTTTACTACTGCAAATTAAGAGGTGAGTAATACTTTTGTATAGAATCCTTTCTTCCTTTGAAGAACCCTTTTTAATGAAAAAAAAGTTTACTGACTGCCACGTGAGAGTACAGCTAGTACAAAAGTCCTAGACTTTTGGGACATGCTGTTATGCTGTTAATATCTGTTGGTTGAGAGAACAGATGATAGATAATTCAGTAATGCTTTTTATTTAAAAAAGTCTTTTGTTTTTACATCATTTGCATTTTCAAATTTGTCTGTCTCCTACAGCTTACCCAGGAAACCTTCCTTTGTAACAAAGAATTACAAAGAAAAAAATAATTCAGTAAACCTGAACAACATGCCAAATGCATCTGACAGTGTATGCCATGTTCTGTCCCTGTAGTCCCCCTCCTTGTGATGAAGGAAGGGAAGTTCAGCTCTACTCTGAGGCCAGTCTTGGATAATAAACATATTTGATATTGGGCTTTATGTTATTATTATTTCAACTTATATTGTTGTACTCATGGTGTATATTATTTTCCTGGTTCTGCTTATTTATTTGACTTTGCATCAGTTCACACAAATCTCCCCATGTTTCTCTGATTTATACTCCTCAAATTTAAAAACACAGTACTATTCCATTGCATTCATGATTCAGTTTGTTTAGCCTTTTCCCAATGTATAGTTCCCTACTTTGTTTCCAGCTCTTTGCTCCCTCCTAAAGTGCTGCAATGAAATATTTTGTAAATATGAGACCTTTCTTAATAATGCTTTTAAAATGAATAGTGCTATATTAATCAAAATAGCACCTCTGTGCATTTGGAAAACAGTAATGCATTAGCCATTATTTATTCAGTCTATAGAAGGCATATTTTTTTATATTGAGTCATGTAATGTGTGTTGTTGGAACTAAATATAGATCAGAATGACAGTCCTGGGTGCACATATGGATACAAAGACGTTTTTCAATGATGCTGAGACTCCCCTTGACGTTTTCTTTCCAGGCTTTCAGCCCCAGAGCAGTCCTCTTTTCACTGTTACTAGTGACTTTTTCCCTTTTCTCCCCCCTGCTTCCTCCAGTATTCTAAAGTCTGGTGGTAGAAGATGAAAAGTTGGGTTCTCCTAACATCACTGGGGGCATCAGACAGCACGGGGAAGTCAGCAAACCATGAATCTCTATGACAGTCTCTTAAAATTTTGAGCTCTGAGTTTACTTCTTATCTTGTGGACTGTAGAGCAGGGCTTGTATTCAAAGAGCCTTGATAATGGAGAGAAAATGAAGTGTGGTACAGTGGAATGCTAGCCTGGGATTTGGGAGATTTGGGCCTGCCAATAACTTGCTCTGAGGAAGTCACTTCATTTCTCTTTGCCTCTGTAAAGGAAGAGATAAAGGGCTGGATGAGGTAATCTTTAAGATCTCTTTCTTCTCTACCACTTGAGAACTAACATACGTTATGGTTTACTTTGGTTAGAGTCTATGAAGTGAACAAGATAGTCAAGAATTGGTTCAATACAAGCAAAATCTTTTTCTAAAACTCACTGGCCCTCATCTATGACTCTGGGATCATTATTATTCAGTCACGTCTGATTCTTTGTGACCCCATTTGGGGTTTTCTTGGCAGAAATACTGGGGTGGTTTGCCATTTCCTTCTCTAGCTTATTTAACAGATGAGGAAACTGAGGCAAACAGGATTATGTGACCCAGATAGTAAGGTCACCCAGATAGTAAGTGCCTGAGACAGGATTTGAACCTGGGCTTTCCTGACTCCAGGTCCTTCACTTTATCCACTGTGATCACCCAGCCCTGAAGGCTCTGAGATAAATAGGACTGGAGGAAAGAAAGGTAGAATGAGTTAACTGTTAGGGTTAGAAAAATACATTACTGCCTCCAAGTAACTCACAGCTTATAAACTCTTAGTGAGAAAGGGAAAGTGAAGCATATGCACGTCACCTACTCTGGACATGGCACACAAGAGAGGGTGGTGTGCAGGGATGTGCTGCTAAACATTGAACAAGTGGGTCTTTGAGAACAGCAAAATACTCTTTGATCCTTATACACACTATGAACATTTTCCCCATCACTTTTTTAAGTGTAGGCAATCAACAGAGCAATAAATCAAGTCCTGATTTGTAGCTCCCTCCCCCTCCAGTTTCTGAGGCATAAATACACTGAAACTTTGATAATTAGCTTTTCAGAGCTAAGCTGAAGTGGCTCTAGCACTCTCCTGATTCTAGAGTGTAATCAGAAGTAAGGCATGCTAACATTATACACACACACACACACACACACACACACACACACACACACACACACACAAACATATATATTGCAAGGCAATCGGGGTTAAGTGGCTTACCTAGGGTCTCATAGTTAATTATACATCAAGAGTCTGAGACCAGATTTGAACTTGGGTCCTCCTGACTTTAGGACTGGTGCTTGAGCTACTGCACCATCTAGCTGCCCTTTGCTAATGTTATATTGTGGATAAATGGTATTGTGTAGTGGAAAGAGCACTGAACTTGGAGGCTGATCTAAGTTCAAGCTTAATTCCTATATTGACAGAACCCCTTTTGGTGAAACAGGCAAGAGTCATACTGTACAGTCAGGCAAGGTATCTTTGGAGGGAATATACTGATAAGATCACATTTCCATTTGAATATTAGCTACCTCACAGGGTGTTGTGAAGAAAGCATTTTGTAAACTATAAAGTGTTATGGAAATATGAATGATCATAATGAATGAAAATAAGCCCTTGTCTGGAATAGGACTAGGGGTAGAAAGGTAGGGGAGACTTTATTAGAGTGTGAATTAGAGATGGAATTATGATCATAGAATCAGAGATTCAGAGTTGGAAGGAAATTAAGTCATAGAGTCCAGCCTCTTCATTTTACAGATAAGGAAACAGACTTCAAACTTAGTGACTTACTCAATATTCCCCAGCTAGTTTAATTATCTGAGGTGACTTTAAACCCAGGTCCTTCTGATTCCAAGGCCAGCACCCCATTGCCTATACCACACTGACTCAATGCTACAGAATATTTGGTTAAGATAGGAACTTTGCCCATGGTGTGTTTTCTCACTCAAAGAAACAGCTTTCAGAGCTGCACTTCTTGTTATGTTCAAGGTGACTTAAAGTTGTGACAGTTAGGTGGTGGCTGAACCCTACGTTAAATGGTGTTGGATTAAAAATGTGCCTGCTGTGTGTGTGCCTGCACATGAGCAACAGAGAGAGAGACACAGAGACACAGAGAGTATGTGTGTGTGTGTGTGTGTGTGTGAGAGAGAGAGAGAGAGAGAGAGAGAGAGAGAGAGAGAGAGAGAGAGAGAGAGAGAGAGAGAGAGAGAGAGAGAGGCAGTAGCAAATGAAGAGGGAGAAAATACTATAGTATGGTATAGGTCATGTCTCTCTGCCTCAGTTTCTTCATCTGCAACATGAAAGAGTTGGACTAAATGATTTGAAGGGTCCCTTTTAGTTCTCATATTCTGTGAGTCTATAAGAGAATGGGAAGCAAATGCTAAGGCTTTCCTCTACTGGGCATCAGGCAGCCCCCTAAAACAGTCAACAATCCAAGAGCACTTTCAGCAGAAACACAGTGTCAGAGGGTCAGATCTGTGAATAAAAATAGCTATTACAAATGGCATAAAAGTCTTCAAGAATACTCAGTATAAGAAGGATAAATACCAAGCTGGAATGCTGAAATGTTTGAGCTAAGAAGGATGATAGAAGTTATTCACTGAGTCCAAATCAAGCCTATGGAAAACAGAAAGTTTTTTGTCAGGAACCTCTAAAAATAGAGAAACAATTTCCTTTTTGAGGACTCCTGTACCCCATTCTATAGTGGGTGACTTTTCTATTTAGATGCCTTTTTCTTTTTTTTCTGGTCCAGCTCCAGTCACACTAATATAACTGTGTGGCAATAACAGCTGTGTCCTCTTAGGGGACAATAATCTGGTCTCAGGGTATGAACACACAAGTGAACTGAGTGGATTTAGAATTTTTCTTTCCTCATAGATGACAACCAGACTGGTTAGAGCAAAAATTTTGAGGCTGGACAAACTTGAATGAATAAAAACTTTAATTAATGATTAAAAGCCTTAATCTAATGGCATTTAATTATATTCCTGAACCCCACAATTAAAAAAACCCAATATAAAGCTACTCTAAAAAACTATGCCAAAACAATTGCTGACTCCTCTGGCAATTAAACTTTCCACTATTCAGATTATTGCCATAAAACCCCCCAGTGTTTCTTTTTCATGCCCAGACTGCACATTTTTGAAATTATGCACTGCTTTTGCTGAATCAGCAGGGTATATATTCATTGTATCCCCACACAATGGTTTATGTTCACTTCTGTTTTTGACCTTCTCTCATGATCTCCCATAAGATAGATTCATTGAAATGCAATTTATTTTCCCTTCCCTAGTCTTCTCTTGCCTTGTCTTCCCTTGTTTTCCCTTGCCTTCCTTTCCCTTCCCTTGCCTTGCCTTCCCTTTTCCCTTCCCTCTTTCTCTCCTTCCTTCCTTTGGATGAATTCTATTTTAAAGATGTAAATTTCCTTTTGCTTGTCAGAGAAGAGGAGAATGGTGGATCTTTGCAACCCAAGAAGATGGTATACTGTGAATAAAACAGAGGAAAAAACCCCATTGAGTTTTTCAACTGTAAATTATTGGAAGTTCAAAAGTACACACATTTAGGATCACAGGAACGCTTGGATAAGTGTGGGAGAAAAAAATACGCTGAGGCAAGGGGGACTGAAACAAATTCATTTGAGTGGACTTAATTCAGTCCAGAGAACAGCTGCAGAGCCACAACGGGAGAAACAAGCAGAAGAATCAGGTAAAAGGCCTGGAAGGGACTGTGCCTGACAAAGGAAGTTGTTGAAGCACCTCATGGTTTTATCCCTCAGCAAACTGGTTTAAAAAACGTATATATATATAGACACTCAAAGTCCTACAGATGTAGAACCAGTCTAATTCCAAAAGAAAAAGGAAGTAAGTTCCTAGGGACAACTCTCTTTACCCTTTTCTACTTCTTTTTCTTAAATTTCCATTTTGCAGGATGTGTTTGTTAATTTTCACTGCAGTCTGTGCTCAGAAGCCCCCATCCCGTGCTGCCCACATCTGTGCCTTTACTCAAATCTCAGGCAACAGAATATGGGAAGTTGTTGCCAGTTTCTGTTTGGACTCATTTCCTGTTGATCTCCCCAGGATGATGCCCAGGGAAGGACTGTGGAAGGAGGCCTAGTATCATATGATGTCAATTACTTAATAATTTAATCACCTTTCTCAATTATTTAGGGTTAATCATTTTGGAGTGGGAGCCCATATAGTGTTGTGTGAATGTAGCAGGAGACTCAGAAACCTTCTGGTTACTGTATGTATATAGGTGATTAAATGTAGTCTCCTTCAATGACAGAAGGGACCAAGTCTTTAAAAATTTATTTATTTTTTAATTTGTGGAATAAAACAGGCATTTTCATAACATAATAGAATAAAAATGATGACTGCACATGAAACCGCAAATTCTTTATGCACAACTTGCTATCCCTTTTAAATATATAATGAAGTTATCATGTAAATTCTTTTTTTCCCTTTTTTCCCTCTCCTCTACCACCCCTCCTCCCCTGCCTCACCCTCCTAGAGATGGCTACCATTAGATGTGTGTGTGTGTATGTACAGTTATTTTATACATACTTCTATTTCTCAGTTCTTTCTCTGGATGTAGATAGTAACTCCTTTCATATGTCCTTTGCAGTTCATTTGGGTATTTGTAATAGACAAAATTACTTACTTGTTCAAAGTTGTTTTTAGAACAATATTACTGTTACTGTGTACAATATTCTCTTAGTTCAACTCATTTTGTTCTTCATTATTTTGTGCAAGTCTGTCCCTGTTTTTCTAAGATAAATGAGCTCATCCTTTCTTGTAGCACAATAGTATTCCATCGCAATCTTGTTTCAGCCATTCCCCACTTGCCAGGAATCCTTGTAGTTTCTAGTTCTTTGCTACCACAAAGAGAGCTACTATAAATATTTTAAAACATATAGGTTCTTTTCCTTTTTATCTAATTATTTTTGGAAACATACCTAGTAATAGAATTGCTGGGTCAAAGGGTATAGTTTTAATAATTCTTTGGGCATAATTCCAGATAGCTCTCCAAATGATTGGATCAGTTCACAATTCCACCACACACACACACACACACACACACACACACACACACACACACACATCTAATGGTAGCCATCTGTGTTTTTGCTTGTCTTTGTTATCAGTGCCTGGTGTAAAGTAAATGTTTGCTATGTTGACTAACTACTGGCTATTGTGACTAGGATGGAGCATTAGAGTGGGCAAGGGAGACTTTTGTTAGGAGCAGAGCTTGATAAGCCCTTGGGTTACAGAATGGACCTTGGAACTCCATAAAAATATTTCCCAACAGAAACAAGGCAAATATTGTTCAAGGTTTTTCCTTGGCTTGTCTTTTATAAAACATGGTACCTTCAATACTCTTTTTTATAAAATGAAGAATCCAAGTAAAACACACATTAAGTACCTATTTTGTGCAAACCCTTATTCTAGGCAGGTGTGGTGGTAGTCTACAATGGGAATCCATGGCTAAGTGTTTCATAGTTCCTACCCTCAAATGGCTTGCATATAGTTGGGTAGAAAACAAAGACATACATAACTAATCCAAATTAGAAAGTTAAATGCACAGGAGAGGCACACCTAAAGTGATTTGAAAGTCCTAAGGAGAGACTGACTGGGAAGGAGAAAAAGTAGAGTATTGCATGAAAACAAACAAAAAACATAATGTGATAATTAAGAGAGGTATAGTGTCTAGGACACAGGAGGTGATAGATTGTTGGGTGGTAGAGTAGAGAGAGTTCTGGGCTTGGAGTCAGGAAGACCTAAGTGAAAATCACTTAAACTGTTGCCTTAGTTTCCCCAGCTGTAAAATGGGAAAAATAATAGCACCTATCTCCCATGATCATTGTGAGGATTAAATGAGATAATAATTGTAAATCACTTAGCACTGTGCCTGGCACATAGTAAATACTATTTGAACATTATTATTATCAGTTTTTATAGTTACACCATACTCTTCCATCATCAGGAAAAAAAGCTCCACCATGGTCAGATCACTCCTGGTATTGAATTAAGCACTGGCACCATATTTTACCAAGTAAATTGACAAGCTAGATTGCAGCTTGCCAGTTTGGGACAGGGAGGTGGCGCAGTGATTGAGTGACACACCTGAAGTCAGAATGACTGCTCTTCCTGAGTTCAAATCTGGTCTCATACACTTACTAGCTGAGTGACCCTGGGAAAGTCACTTAACCCTGTTGACCTCAGTTCCCTCATCTGTAAAATGAGCTGGAGAAGGAAATGGCAAACGACTCCAGTATCTTTGTCAAGAAAACTCCAAATGGGGTCACAAAGAGTCAAACACACTGAAAAATGACTGAACAACCAAAAAATGCAGTGGTGGTGAATAGCCTCCATACTGTGACATGCAAGGATCAATGGAAAGGCTTGGGAATATTTAGTCTAGAGAAAAGAAAGCTCAGGGAAGATGTAACTGTCATCAAGTGTTTGAAAGGTTGTCACACTCTTGAAAAATTTGCTTTGTTCTGCTTAGCTTTATTCAATTTTTTTTACTGATGAAAATGTTTTCTTTTTTCTGAACGTTTTTTTTAAAAAAATAATTAATTTATTTTTAGTTTTCAACGTTCACATCCATAAGATTTTGAGTTCTAAATTTTCTCTCTCTCCCTTCCCTCCTTGCTCCCCAAAATGGAGCATAATCTGACATAGGGCTCTACATATACTTCATATTAAACATATTTTCACATTAGTCATGTTGTAAAGAAGAACTAGAACCATGAAAAAAAGAGAGCAAATAGTATGCTTCAATCTTCATTCAAGACTCCACAGTTCTTTTTCTGGTTGTGAATATCTGTTTAGCTATAGAGACAGAAGTAACAATTGCAGAGGAACAAATTTTCACTCAATGTAGAGAAAAATTTCCTAACAATTTGAGCTGTCCCAAAGTGGAATCAGTTTCCTTGAGAGGTAGTGGGTTTTCCACCCACTAGAGATTTTTCCATGAAGGTTGTATGGCCACTCATCCAAGAATCACAGAAGGGATTCATATATAGGTATGAGTTATACTCTGAAGTACCATTCAACTCTAAGATATCTATATATCTATATATCTATATCTTATACACCTAAGATAAGATATATATCAATGAATGTGATGCCCTGCAATATTGGGGTAGGGAGGAGGAGGGGTGTGTGTGTGTGTGTTGAAATGGCTTACAAAAACTGATTGTAAAGTTTTCAGTGAGAACACATCTCTGAAATTGGCAAAACACTACAAATCAGAGTTAGATTTATTGCTTTATTGATTGTGTAGACTTAAGAAATTAATGGAGAAAATGTTAATAATGCAATTTAAACTTAAAAGTGTGTTGTGTATATATTTTGTTTTTTCTGGAGAGTCAGTTGTTAAATATCTATTAAGGATATCTTTGGTTCATCAGATTCATTGAAAGAGTGAAGAGGTTTAGGTTAACATGTCTTTGCAATAAAAACTTTTTGTGGAAAAATTAACAAGCACCAACCACCACAAAACCCGACCTGTGTTCTTATTTGTTATAGCTAAATGAATGATAATGTAATAAATATTATGTTATATGATTTTTACAGTATCATAATAATAATCCCTTTGACAAAAAACACATTCCCATGTATCCCAAAGAGTGAAGACAGAAATATTCAAATACTAAAAGGAATCTAAGATCTCATAAAGTGTACATCCCCCCTCAGTGGTGCTGATCAAAACCCGTCCAGATCTGCCAATCCTGTGGCATTTTTATCTATGACTTTTTCTAAATTCACCTTGGGGGTAAGATGGTCCACTCATCTTGCTAGGGACCAAAGTTATGTCAGATTTTAGAAAAAAAGAATGCAATTGTTTTAATTTTAAAATGGAAAAAAAAATCTGAATTTGGTGCTTGCTTAGAAAGAGTGATTAGTGTTTTCCAAGATTGCTTAACTTAACAACATTGTTTTGTACACTAGGTTTCATTCCTGAGTTATTAATTATGGCCTCCTATTAAACCCCTGGAAAATAGGTTTGTGTGAAAAGTGCTGATGCATCTTTCCCTCCTGCTCTACAATTAGTTTAGCTGCAATTCTATTATAATCCCATAGTTATTACAAAAGAAATTGTCCTGTCAGACAGGCTCCATCTGTCCTTTGCACCAAAAGGTTCTTGAATATAACCTTTTGCATTGTACACTCCTTGCTTGTTAAATCAAGCCATCCTGACTTCAATTTTACTGCTGTTTCAAAGGATTGTGGAATTTAGAAGGAAAGAATTCATGCTAATGAAATAGATTATATTTGAGATAGAGAGATATGAATGTCCCCTTCAAGAAATTGTCAACATCAACCAACCATCTAACCATCAATCAACAAGCATTTATTAAATGCCTACTATATACCTGGCACTATACTAGGCACTGCAGTTGTACAAATACAAAGAATGGGATAATCCCTACTCTCAAGATGCATACATTCTATCAGGAGAGACAACTTGAGTATATATGAGTATACACAGAATAAATATGGTGGAATGAATTCCACAATGAAATCCACACATTTTTAATGAATGTGGCAAGTAGGGGAGTAGTTAGGGGAGGAAGGGCACTAGTTGTTGGGGAGGGGAATTGGGAAAGGATTTTTGTACAAGGTGGTACTTTGTGAATTAAAAGAAGAGGGATTTTATGAGGCAGGGTTAGGGCATTCTAGGTATTGGGGAACGCCAGTGAAAAAGACACAGGAGATAAAGCAGTCTGTGTGATGTAGAGAGCAGGTCCTTTTGGCCAGACTACAGTGTGGGAAGGGGAGCAATTTGTAATGAGAGTATAAAGATGTCCTGGCCTAATTGTGGTGGGCTGCCCGAGTCATCTTACCTTTCCCAGGTCTTCGGTGGCCAGCCGGATAAGCATATCAAGAGAAGAGACTTTCCAGAGTCAAACAAGGGTTAGGCTTTATTCAGGATCTTGGTTACATGTCCATATGCAGGCGAGTTCTTCCCCAGGAGAAAGGAACCCCCCTCCTCTTTAAGGAGCAAGAATCACACAGCGAGAGGAGGGGGGCAGAAGAGGGGAGGGACCGCCCTCAGGCTTTCCTGTCCCCACTTAAGCTCTCCCAGCTGCATAGTCTGAACGTGGATACCGTGCATTCTCTCAGCCCCTAGCTAATCAACAAAAAGGTGTGCTCAGACCATGGACCAATCTCAAGGGTGGGATGCTCTCCCCAGCAAGTTTCCACTGAGAAGAGGTGGAGAAACAAGAAAGCTCGAGTCTCACTCTTCAATTCCCAGCTGTTCCCTGGGGGGCCTCATGAGAGCTCGCAATCAAGAAGCCCTCATTTTTACCTGCCTGAAACCGTTCACATGAGAACTGAGCTTACACCCCAACATAAAGATAGCTTGGGGACAGATTATAGGATATGCTTCCATTGATACTGGTTGGGGTGCTTTATGCTGTAAGCAGGTACACTTCCCAATTAGAGAAAATTGGAAGAGATTTCTGAGGGAGGATTTCCTTCTAAGGTTCCATGATCAATTAAATCCACCACAAGCTTTAGCCATAGTCCCAGAGTTCATAGCCATCAATTAAGGAAATTGTAACTGAATACCTACTATGTGCAAGACTCTGTATTAGACACTGTAAAGAACACTGAGATGGATAGGGCACAGCCCTTGATCCTGAGGAGCTTGGTCCTGAAAAGGAGACATTTTGGTCATTTTAGCAGCTGAATGGTATATTGAAGTGGTTGAGAAGCTTTAACTAAATTTGTTTTGATCTTTTTATAATAGTAATAATTTATAATTAAAATATAATGATAACATCAATACTATAACATAGAATTATGATATAATTATAATGATTTATTATAATAACATTACGTTAAGCTTTAAAATTTACATTATCTCATTTGCACCTTACTCTATGACATAAGGGCCATCATTACTCCCATTTTACTGCTGAGGAAACTAAATCTTAGGGAGATCATGTGACTTACCCATGACTACATAGCTAGTAATTGTCAGGGGCAGAATTTGAACCCAATTCTTCCTGACTGTAAGTACAACACACTTTTTATGATGCGATATGGCCTTTCCAGTTTTGTGAAGTAGATACTGAGTATGTATCCATTTTACAAATAGGCAATGATCAACTTTCTTATTTTTCTTTAAGCCCATTGTCATGGACAAATTTCCTCCAGTAATGACTCTGCCTCACACAGCCCTCACATGTAACAATTTGTATTATACCTCATTAATCCTTGAGGGCAGGCGCTATTCTCAACTTCTGTCTTTATCCTGTGCCAACCGCCATGTCTTCACATTGGTATCTAAAAAATGATTATTGAATTATACAGTTTTACAGGTAGCAAATATTACAGTTATCTGAATTTGTAAACACTTATCTTATTGAACTATAAACAATTGGAAGGGGGGTAAAGAATGTAATAACGATAACTAGCATTTATATAATGCTTTAAGTTTGCAAAATTCTTTACAAATAATATCTTATTTCATCCTCACAACCACCCTGGGAAGTAAGTCTTATTAAAATTCTCATTTTATAAATTGACTTCTTTCTGGAAACTGAGGCAGACAGAGGTTACTTATTTCAGGTGAAAGATGGGAATTAAAATGTGGTTAGAAAGAGGTTAAATGACTTGCCCAGGGTAATGTCTAGTAGAGGCAGAGCCAGAACTCAAACTCAGGTCCTGTGATTCTAAATTCAATGTTCTTTTCGCTATTCCATATTGCCTCCCAAGAAAACAGGTTACTCAATAAGCACTCAATAAGCGCTTAAGTACTTAGAACTGTGTTAAGAGCTAAAGGCAAAAAATAAAACAAAAGCCACCATCATCAACATCACAAGAAACAATTCCTTATTTCAAGGAGTTCACTGTCTAATGGAGAGAAAGAGTGGATCTTTCCAGATATTTTCTTTTCAGTAGGACAGGAAATGTAGTATGAGATGTATTGTATTTCCTTCAGTCTTTATCCCTTAGGGACCCTCTAACAACATCACTGAAGACCCTACTTCAGGACTGACAGGTTGGCAGAGAAACTCTGGGAATTTTAATACTGTACATATAATAAAAGCCTTTAGAAACTCCTGCTCTCAGCACATGGCCTAGTGAGAAGAAGTCATTTCTTCAAGTCTGGTTCTAAACAACTCATGTCCAATAATTGCGGACAAATTCTTTTAACAGCCTCTGAAAGTCTTGTCTGCTAGGGAAAGAATCTTAAAGGATTTATTCTGCTTGCAAATCATTCCCAGGTTGGTAATGCACATATCTATCTGTTTTTGGCGGGTCGAGCTTTCTCAAAGAATGACAGCAACACTGTGATTAGGCTATTCAGCAACCATTTAATTAAACAGATTAATATTCTGGTCTTTGAATTCAAAGATAAGGCTAGAACATCTTCAGTAGGACATGTTTGTTGTTCAGTGGTTCAGTTGTGTCCAACTCTTTGTGATCCCATGAACCACAACACTATTCTCCTCTATCAATAGACATGTACTTTAAGTTATTTTCCCAGAAGTATCTGCAAGTGGTTCTCAGTCTTTCTTTCTTGATTCCTTAATGTGACTAGTAAGACTCACCTGGGAGCCAAATGTTAAGAATATAGTCACTAGATACAGCTTTTCTCTAATACTTATAGAGATTGAATCTCTGACATTGACCTCATTAGCACCATGATTTAATTATCCAACGACTCACCCTCAACAGTATAGGGCATACCAGAGATGCAAAAGAGCAGGATCACAGTCCATCAGCTAACTATTCCCATCTATATCCTAACTATATCCCAGGTATATTTCAGAACGTGTGGCTTCAAATGATTTCTTCTGACTAGGCTATGTACCGAGAGCAGCCATTTCAAAGAGATTTCATTTATATGTATAGTATCAATATTTCCAATTATAGGCTACCTAGAGGTAAGTTGACCAATGGTAACACCAATGCTTCCTCTTCTCTTCCCTTCCCCTAACATGCAGTCTTGTGCACATGTCTCCAAAAACAGTCAACATAGTTAGGGAAGCACTGATTTCAAGTAAATTATAGTTCAGTGTTAAAAATTTGCATTTTTGTACTTCTCAGTGTGTGACAATATGGTAAAATTAGTACTTGAGCATGAACTATCCAGATATCTCTAAGTGTTTACCTTTGCCAAGATAATAGATTTCAGAAAATAAATGAGTTTATTTTCAAGGTAGGATGATTAGGATATGGACATAGCTGTATGGTTAAAGATGGGCAGGATCTTCCTGACTATTTTAGACTTTGCCAGATTGCATGGTTTTACCAGTTCCAGTGTACCTTGGAATGAGGAAGCTACCACTGAACTATGCAAATATCTCTGTCTACCTTTGCCAAGATAATAGATCTCCAAAATGAGTTTACTTTCAAGGCAGGATAATTAGGATATGGACACAGCTGTGTGGTTAAAGATGGGCAGGATCTTCCTGACTATTTTAGTCTTTGCCAGATTGCATGGTTTCACCAATTCCAGTGTACCTTGGAATGAGGATGCTGTGTTTTTGACCTCTGACTCCAAGCAGGAGCAATGAAACAGGCTTCTGAAGCTTTAGCAAGGGGGAAGAGTACCCTCATTGGAATTTCCTCTAAGTAGGGCCACCAAAACTAAAAGGAAAACAAGACAAAAACTACATTCAGTTAGAGGCAATCAGATTTTTTGTTGTTGTTGCAGATTTAGCAATCTGCTCTTTAGCAATTTACTTGAAAGTAAATTCGTTTCAAGGCACATCTTGCCTTGAAAGTAAACTTGTTTTCTGAGAACTATTATCTTGGCAAAGGTAGACGCTTAGAGATATTTGGGTAGTTCATGATGAAGTATTAATTTTGCCATATTGTCACACCCTGAAATGCATAAAAATGCAAATTGCTAACAAAAACTGAAATATGCTCCTCCTCTAAATGATATTACATTCTATCAGGGGAGACATAGAGAATATATATATATATATATATACATATATATATATATGTATATATAAACAGAAGACAAAAATACAAAATAAGCAACTAACTAAATGCAAATTAAGGAGGTAGGGAACTACCAGTTGGGGGTGGGGAGAGGTCAGATCAGGGAGAGGAGAGAAGGCATTCCAGAAGATGACTAGGGCAAACGCATGGAGATGGGAGATGAAGTACCATATATAAGGAACAGCAAGAGGGTCAGTTTGGTTGGGTTGTAGAGTACAGGAAGAGCAGTTATGTATAACAAGAAACTTAGTAAGTCACAAATGTTGACAATCTTCTTGACAGCCCTCCCAAATAGAGTGGGAAGGGCTTAATCAGGGTTTTGAAGGATAGATGGAATTTGGGAGTGGCTGAAGACAAGAAGCCATTTCAGACAGGAAGGATGACTTAAGGAAAAATATAAAGGATAGGAACATTCAAAAGGACAATGCATAGACTAATTTTTGGCCAGAGCGATGGGTTTAGGAAGTTCCTACAAGTACTTAACCTATATCCTTTTATTCATGGGGCATTTTCTCTTGGATATGTCTTCATGTGCCACAAACAAAAAAAGGGTCAGAAAGAGGAGTATGTTGAGTACTTTTGGGGTATTCTAGGCTGGTCAAAATGTCAAGGACCTACAATTTATTCAGTGTAGGAGCTCCATCCACCAAGTCAGAAAGCAAACCATCTATTTAAATCAAGTAATTTTGATGAATATAGGTCTGTATGAGCCCTCCTCAGCACAGACAGCTTTTTATTAACACTGATTTTTCAGAGCAATTATACAGCAAGTTTCAGCAACAAGCTGTGCACTAATATTTTCTCCCCCAAGCAGTCAGGACTCAGATAATCAGCCTTGTCATTTGCAGAAGACAAATGGAGCTTATCCCTGGAGTATGGCTTGGAATGTAATGTACAAGAAAAATAAAATCTTAGTATGATACTGTCATTTAAAGAATTTCTTCCTTGTTCCCCGGACAAACAGAGGAGGGAGACAAGCACCATGTTAACAAGAAAATGGAAATTTCAGCCAGAGAGTACTGAAAGAGTTGAAGAACAATGCCATTTCTGAAAATGATGCTCCGGGGTCAGAAATCAAACACTTGAAGAAAAAAATATTGATGTGTCTGACAAGTAATATGTTCAGCAAACTGAGATTCTGCTTCTGATATATCTGGAGAGCTTGGGGAATGACATTTAATTCCCAGGGTTCCCGGTGAGATCACATATTATGTCATGGAGCTGGCCAAAGTAAAATGCTGGAGTTGTAGCCACCATAAGAAATCCAACAGGTGGGAGCTCAGTCCTGGTTCCAGCTGTATGGAAAAATGAAATAAAGGTATCTGGCATATTAGCCCTCAGAAGAAGCATGGTTTTGATGGGGTTCAGACTCTAGGAACCTCCTTGAACTCTCCTTGAATCTTCCCACCTCACCTAGCCTTTCATATTCAAAGTGAATTCTCCTTGAATCTCCCCACTTAACCTGGCCTTTCATACTCAAATCTGTGACCATTATCTGTTACCTCTTGATTGCCCCACTTGCTTCCCACTCAAATCCTCCATTGTCTGGTATCTCCTGATTGCCTCCAGCTGTTTCCCACCCTGGATTACATCACTAGTTATCCCAATCCCATCAAGATTCTCCTTAGATCTGCCTCCCAGACCACTAGATCACCTCTAGATCTTTCCCACGACTTTCTGTGTATAAATTCCATCTCACCTCCATGAAGGCGCTCAGATTCAATCCAGCTCAGATTCTGTCTAGCCGAGATTCTATCTGGCCTGCTTGTGAATACAAGTGTTACAAATGCTTAGGCTCCTTAAGAGTCAACCCAATATGGCGAATCTTTACTAAACTTTGTTTTTCTTTGGCTTTAAGAAGGCTTGAGTCGAATTCATTCAAGCAGGACCCAGTATGTCAGTATTTTGGGTTCCCCAGCACCCCTAAACCTCAACAGTTTCATGTATACTGCTCTTGTCTTAGAGTCAGGAAGACTGGTCCAGACACTTAAAAGCTATGGAAACCTGGGCTAGTCACTTGACTTCTGAGACTCAGTTTTCTTGACTGTACAATGGGGATAATAATGACACTTACTTCTGAGAATGGTTGTGAAGGTTAAATGAGATTTTGTGTCTAAAGTACTTCATAAATTTTAAAACTCCCTCTTCCCCTCTGCCTCTTGGTTTCCTTGACTTCCTTTAAGTGTCAGCTAAAATCCCACCTTCTGCAGGAAACCTTTCCCCATCCCACTTAATGCCAGTGCCTTCTATTAATTATCTCCAGTTTATTATATATATATATATATATATATATATATATATATATATATATATATATATATATATATATATCTTGTTGGTAAGTTGTTTTGCATGTTTTTTTTCCTCAGTAAACTGATTTTCTCCAGAGCAGGGGCTATGTTTTTGCCTTTCTTTGTATCCCCAATGATTTAGCACAGTACCTGGTACACAGCAGGTACTTAATAAATACATATTGACTGACTGAGTACAGGTTTGAAGGACTCGACATGATAAACAGCAGACTGTTGCCCCTCTCTAGCTAATGTTCTTCTTAATGATTTCACAAGAGGCAGTATAGTACAGTGGAAAGTGCCCTGGATTCCGTCAGAAAACTTGGGTTTCATTCCTACTTCTACTAACTTAACCTCCCTGAGACTCACTTTCTTTATCCATAAAATGGGGATAATAATGCTCATCCTTTTTGCATTGTAAGGTTTTTGTGGGTAACAAATGAGATTAATCAATCAACAAGTATTTATTAAATATCTGTTATGTGTCAGATAGCTACCTATCTTGATGTATCTATATATCTTTGTATCACCTCTGTAAGTATGTATCTAACTATCCTTGCTACTTAAATCTATGTTATATGCAAGTATGTATCTATGTATCTTGATATATCTATGTATCTATGTAGGTATCTATTTTGCTCTAGGTATGTATGTATGTATGTATGTATGTATGTATGTATGTAGGCAAGTAAGTGGCACAGCACACAGACTGAATGCTCGTTCTGGAGTCAAAGACCTGTGTTCAAATGAGGCTGTGTGACTCTGGGTAAGTCACTTACCTTTGCTTCGGGTTCCTCTACTGTAAAATGGGGATAATAACAGTACTTGCACTGCAGAGTTGTTGTGAGAATAAAATGAGAAAAAATTTGTACATTGCTTAGTACAGTGCCTGGAAAGTAGTGGGAGCCATGTAAATGCTTATTCCATGCCCTACTCCACTGCTCTCATGTATACCCTCATACATGAAAGAAAGAAAAGAACTTTGAAAACTACAAACCTATTAAGTTTCGTAGTTTATCTTATTCCTTCTCTCTGCCTTTCAAACAAACTTAACCTGTTCAAAACAAAACTCATTCCCTACCTCCAACCCCTAGACCCATCTCTCTTCTAAATTTCCCTTTCTCTTGAGGGCCCCATCATCCCTCCAGTCACTCAGGTTGATAATTTTGGAATCACCCGTAACTTTTTATTTTCTCTCACTTGCCATATCTAATTAATTGCCACAAATCATCTATTCTGTCTTGTCTCTCCCATCTGTTCCTTCTTTTTATTTAAAATCACCATCCTAATTTAGACTTTCATGACCTGTACTATTACAATAAACTCTTAATCTCCCTCTGTCCAATCTCTTTCCTTTCCAATCTTCTGTCTACAAAGTTATCAAATAATCTTTATAAAGCAGAGGTTCCTAAATTTTTTTGGTGTCCTGGACCCCTTTGGAAAGTCTAGTGAAGCCTCTGATTCTAAGCCTTCTTAACATAATGTTTTTAAATGCATAAAATAAAATGCATGGGATTACAAAGGAAACCACTTATACTGAAATGCGTTATTGAAATATTTTAAGTTTAAGAACTTCTATCCTAAAGAGCAGTCTTATCTATGTCATCCTCTTGCTCAAGGAAGGACTTTACTTCTAGGATAAGTACAAACTCCTTAGCTGGGTATGTAAAGGCTTCACAATTTGACTCGAGTTCACCTTTCCAGATGTTTCATATTGCTCCCCTTCTCTCTGTGTATTCCATCCAAATTAACCTGTTATTTTTTTAAAGCACCCCCTCTTCTATCTCTGTTGTCTTGCTCAGGCTCTTTCCTATGCCTGAAATGCATTCCCCGCTTCCTTTTGCCTCTTAGGATCCTCAGCTTCTTTCAAGCCAAGTGCCATCTCCTAAGGAAAGCTTTTTCAGTCCAGTCTCCATACCTCCAAGTTGGTAATGTTGTCTCTCACTGCCTTTGAATTTTCCACATTTGTTTATGCATTTTATCCTCCTGTAGAATAACATGTCCTTACGGGCAGGCACCACTTTTCATTTTTGTCATTCTATCCCTTATCATGACAGGTTGATTAGAGAGAGCTTGCCTTAGAGTCAGGAATACTTTCTACCTCCCTGTGACATATTCCTGCTGTATGACCTTGGAAAAGTCATTTAACTTCTTAGTCACCCAGGGGGCTCTGTGGAGTTCAGTAGTAGGGGCTGATCTACATTGGTAGAGGGAGCTTAATAAAAAGGCTCTGGTTGGGTCAAAAAGCAAACAAATACAACAACAAAATTCCCTGCCGGGCACGTTGTTGTGAACACAATAAAATGGTTGCTTAATATGTTTGTTTAAATAAAAAGACTATTTAAATGCAAAGAGAGGAATAGGAAATAACGGACCAAAGCCTAGCAGCAATAAGCTAGAATAATGACCTTGAAGGGCTCACCTTGGGGAGGAGGAAGGGAGGGGGTGGGGGAAGAGAACAAGCACCTTTATTAAGTTCCTACTATGTGCCCGGCACTGTGCTAGGCACTAGGTAAATATTATCTACTTTTATCCACACAACAATGTGAGGTAAATGCTCTTATGATCCTTATCTTATAGTTGAGGAAACTGAAGCAGACTCAGGTAAAATGGCTTGCCCATGGTTACACAGTCATTAAGTATCTGAAGCTGGATTTGAACTCAGGTCTTTGTTGTTGTTATGTTTGTCCTTTGTTTTTGAAGAAGACCATGACTTTGACTTTCAGGTCCAAAACTCTACTTCACCACCCAGCTTCCTCTAACTAAAGGAAAGAGTCTGGCAGGGCTTTGGGGACATAAAGGGCAATCAGAATCTCAGGATTTAGCTCAAAATAAATCAAATACATCAAAGACCTATGATTTCATTGGTATTACAACTCCCTTCACCAATACAGATGGCAGTCCCTCTATAACTGATAGTCTTAGAAAGTCGCTGGAGGCTATTATTTGCCACTGGTCATATAGCTAAAAAGTATGAGGGAGAACTCGAACTTGGTCTTTCTAACTCTCATTCCCAACTGTCCTTCTACTCTACAATGTTGTTGTTTTCCTCAGCATTTTTTTGGCTCTCATTTACCAAGCTACTGACTCACTTTTCAAGCTCTTCTATGGCTTGAATCCATTTCATATTCATTTGGAGGTACTGGAGGCAGAAGTCTTGACTTCCTCTGACTGTATTCATTGTTCTTTCTCATCCAAAAGGATGGAAGGAGATCCCTGTTCACCAAGAGAGTAACCATCTATGGTCTTATTTTTTTCCCTTTTTTGGGCATTTTCCTGGCCAGTTACTTGATTTCTGAATCCTTTGTCAAGAGGAGGGTCCTAGTGTTCCTTCTCTCCCCAGGACTGTGCTCAGAGCTGAGATTCAGATCAGCTGCTCAATTCCCCCAGGGGCTTTTGGTGGGGATGGGGCCATCTCTGAGGGCTGAGGTTCAGATCTCCTGCTCAATTCCCCCAGAGGCTTTAAGCTGAGCTGCCTGGACAATGGACCCAGGCTGCTTCCACAGCCACTGTAGCTACTGCTGCTGCCTGGGGCCACTGCTGGGGGGACCCTGCTCCCTTCTTGCCCAGCTGGGAAAGCCCTCCCACACTGACCTTTGAAGCTGTCTTTGTCTGGGTTGAGGGATCTGGGACCCTCCCTGCTGGGGATTCTGCCCTAGAGGCCTGTTCTGGCCTGGTTCCTCCTGGTGCCACTTGGCCAGGGCTGGGCTCTGCTCCACTCAGTGTCCTGTGGGATAGACCTTTCCTGTTAGCCTTCCAGGTTACCTTTGGCTAGAGATCTTTTTCACTCTGTCGTTCTGTGGCTTCTGCTGCTCTAGACTTTGTTGAGAGTCATTTTGTACAGGTATTTTATGGGCTATGGGGGAAGAGCTATAGCATGTGTATCTTTCTACTCTGCCATCTTGTCTCTGCCCCCATGAACATTTTTTAAATAGGAAAAGTTAACGGTTTTTGTTTTGTAAAGTGTTTTTTCTCACTGCTATCCAAATTTGGCAGCTAGAGGGGTTGTTATTAATTCCACTACATTATAACATGGACCCCTCTAGCTAGCAAGTCTCTCTGAAGATCTTTGCTTGTCTTCTGAGAATTAATTAAGCTATTTTGCATCAAGAGTTTGCTAGTTACTGACTTTTTTTTTTTTCTGTTTTTCTATTACAATTTCCTTTATACTTTAGTCCAACGAATCCCATTTCATTTTGGGCTTGAATGATCTTTGAAACTTTGAACTTTCTCACTAACAGCCACTGTAATATCTTCAACAGTTACTGAAGTGTGCTCT
Source organism: Notamacropus eugenii (assembly GCF_028372415.1). NCBI lineage: Eukaryota > Metazoa > Chordata > Mammalia > Diprotodontia > Macropodidae > Notamacropus > Notamacropus eugenii. The sequence continues at coordinate 92,994,242 of NC_092872.1, forward strand.
TTAAGAGGTACAATTTTTGCATGCTTCCTTGGAGTAATATGCTTTCTTACAAAGACAAAAATAAAGAAGGCAATGAAATATATGTACAGCATGGATTCCAATGTTCAACTGACAGGATTAACTAGAGGTGAGAAAACTAGTTCAATATAGTTTCATTTGGTCTGAGTCACTTTCTAAATCAGTCTAGTATTAGTAGAAGCAAATATGCATAATCATTGCTGTCACAAAATGAAATCACATAAAAATTATTGACCATCCCTGGTAATCTGCACATCAACCTACATAATATATTAGTGTAGTACAGAATGCATGTAATTTATGAATAAGTAAACATACACATACTGGGCATACATACTTCAAAAGCTTTTTTGATGATATGAATGTTTGGATAACATTGCCTCAAACAAGTAAAAAAAAAATGGCTTGGGGAGAGACTACTGCTTTTTTCGCATTGACTGTCTTGTCCAATTATGTGAAACTTCTTTAACTTCAGCAATGGACCTCTATAACTACCCAAGTGTATTTTTTTTTTGTACATTCCTTGAGAAACAGAATTCAGTGTTTTAGAACGTTGTGACATTTGCCTATTTCTTTTTCCCTTTGTATCTTTAAAGGCTATGAGTCCAAAAATAAAAACCCTGTTGATTAAGTACGAAATCTTTGACTGTAAAGGAAATCTTGTAAGTGTCTCAGCCTGGGATCTTTCAGACTTGAAATTTGTATGCAAAGAATGTGTCAAATGTGAGAATGGGTGATATTCAGTGAATTCTCTGAGAAGATTCATATTTTCTCTGAGCTGATTTGTCTAAGTAAATCCCCAGAAAATATCATTTGTCTAATTTTCCTTCAATCCTTTTGTCTAGGTTCTAGAGGAGACTTTTAAAAAAATTCTCTTGATTTTGGTTATATAATAGTACAAAGCAATTGCCTTCCCCTGAACAAAAGTCTCGAATGAATAGGCATCAGCTATAATCCCAATAATTAACAGTTCTTCTCCGTAGTGCATGTCTGTAACTGCTCCTATTGGTTTATTTTGCCTCTGTTTCATCATACATATAGCACTGTTTTCTGCTCTTCTGGAAACATATGCTTATCTCCTTTTGATTCTGACAGTCTATGGTCTTGTCTTTGAGGCTGGTAACTCCTCAGTAAGGATGTGACAGCAGATGAATGAGGAATCCAGCACCTCTGGTTGGAGGCTGATGGAGGCATTTTGAAATTTGTAAATGGAGTGTAACCATGAAGGATGACGTGTGAGTAAGAGTGATGTGGGCCTTCTCATTTTGAGTATTTAATCTGCTGTGTTGTCTTGTTAGTTTGCTATTGATTCCATGCTACATAGTTTGGGAGTGGGGTTGGGAAAAGGAGGCAGAAAGGACAGTTAGACCATGGAAGTATTGATTTGGCAAATTAAGTGGGTCAAAGAAAACAGTGGAAGAAGTCACTGGTCTGACCTACTTGGTCTGATTTAGAATGCCCCTGGCTTGTTTTCCTGGCAAAAAGCATCAAGTAATGCCATTTTCTTTTTTTTTAAATAAAGAGAAGGAAGTGAGAACCCATGTAACCAACACTGGGTTGAGTTAATCTCTGCGGTTTCTGGAAGATTTATTGTGCTCCCCCTAGTCTCCTTTAGGAGATGCAGTGACTAGTGGGGGCTCTGAGTGTCTCAATGAGCCCTAGTTTGTTTTTTTTTTTCAACGGAGGGGAAGAATTAGAGAAATGGAAGGAGAAGATGAACGCATGAATCTTTAGGCTCTTAGGGGGTGACATGAAAATTAGAAAGTGCTCTGTATATAAATATCTAGCTCAAAGCAGATAGGAGTAGGAGTAGAGCTGACGGAGTGGACAAGGCATGCAGCCAGTAACATTGGCTTTACCCATTGACCTATTATTACTAATAGCAGAACCATCCTTCTGTTATCTCCATGGTTGAGAGGGAGAGGAAACAGGGTAGACAGGAAAAATGCTATAGACCCTTTTGGTTGTGGTGAAAGCCTTAGGAATAGGGTTTTAGAGATAGAAGGGGGACAACCAAGATGCAAAATCAGGTCCAGGCATGTTCACATTTTAAGTTAGTGAGAGATCCAGGACTCCACTTTAGATGTACTGAGTCATAGAATCACAAAACCATAGAGTTGTAAAAGATTGCAAAAATCCATCTTCTACCTAAGCAGAAGCCCCATCTATAACATCCAGATGAGTTATTATCTGGCCTCTACATGGAGGCTTCCTTAGTCAGTGGGGAACTCACTATCACCCAAAGTAGCTCATTCCATTTTTTGGACAATTTTAATCATGGGTAAATTTTTGCTTATGTCAAGTAAAAATCTGTCTCTCTGCAATTTCTATCAGTTGTTTCTAGTTGTACCCTCGGTGGTCAAACAGATCAAATCCAGTTCCCCTTCTATATTTGAACAGACCTTTGAAGACTTGAAGACAGTTATCATGGACTCCCTTAAATCTTTTCATCTTTGAGTAAACATTCCCATCTCTTTCTGAGCCTTTTTGTCAGCTTGGTTAATTTCCACTGGGCTCCAGCTTGACAATATCTTTCCTAAAATGTATTTAAGTGGGAAATGAGCTTTGAGCTAGACAAAAATATATATGGCCATGTCCTACCAATTCTACTTATCAAATAGCCCCAGAAGATGGTAGGCAAGAGCATTTATATGACCACAGTAGTACCAGGAGAAACAACCAAATATAAAGCCGTGATACAACATGCAGTAGAAAATGGAGATATAATACTTGAGGCCCAATGGAGGGCAGTAAGATGATATACATCACCTGAGCACACTGGCAGTCTTCTGCCATTGAAAATGTGATCTGCCCTGGCCACTTGAATGCTCTGATCATATGTGTTCCTACATGCTTATCTTCCACATGTGTGACCTGGTCACGTGAATTCTCAACATGGGCCTCTTAAGGCTTGTTCCCTGGACATACACATTCTCTCTCTATATTCCATCCATGTGTGTTTCCCTGCTTAACACATTCTCTGCAAGACAGTTTTACCTCATTAGTTATGCAGGAAAGTATATCCCATATGTAAATAGGTAAGGGGAGGAGGGAATCTTTCTTTGTCATTTTATTTTTCTGTGCTATGTAATTAAATGTCTTTTGCTTTTTTAATACTATGTTCTATGATTGGTAAAAGTAAGAACACTGATGGGGGTTCCTGAGCTATGATTTTGAGTGGATGTTGACCCAAAGACTACCTCAAATATGAGGAAGATTTTCTTGAGGCCCACATGTGAGAGAGGCCACACCTGCTATATGTATTATCAGAAAAATAAACGATATTATTGAAAGAGCATATCTATGTATCACATTAGCTTTTTGGCCTGCCACATCAGAGTATTGATACATATTAATTGTATAGTCTATCACCTTACTCTCTGCCCTGTCCTTTCTCTCCTTCTTCCTCCCTCCAATTTGCCAGGGTCTTTTTCATATGAACTTTTGTCTAGTTACATCTCTATTATTTCCTATGTGAGCAGTTGATTTTTTATTATAGCATAAGAATTCATATTTTCCTTATTAAATATCATCTTATTCAGTCAGTCAGTCAACTAGCATTTATTAAGCACCAGTTGTGTACCAGGCACAATTCTAAGCTCTGGGGATACAAAGAAAGGCAAAAAACAGTACCTGCTTACCGTCTAATAGAGGAGACAGCATATAACCATTTTTAAAAATTTTATTTATTTATTTATTTTTATTTTTCAACATTCATTTCCACAAGATTTTGAGTCGCAAATTTTCTCCCCATCTCTCCCCTCCTCCCACCCCAAGACACTGTGCATTCTGTTTACCCCTTCCCCCCAGTCTACCCTCCTTTCTATCCTACCCCTCGTTTCCCTTATCCCCATCTTCTCTCTTTTCTTGTAGGGCAAGATAGATTTCTACATCCCATTACCTTTATACAAACAATTATTTACCAAGAAGATGCACACACACACACACACACACACACACACACTCACGCACAGAGGTATACATAAGGTCAAGGAGGACTGGGAAAGACTTTGCAGAAAGTGGCTCTTTAGTTGAAACTTGAAGGGAGTTAAGGAAGCAAGGAGATGGAGATGAGGAGGGAGACAGCTCTAGGTAGAGAGTACAATTAGTAAAAATGTTAAGAGTCAAAAGATGGAATGTCCTTTGTGGGGAATAGCAAGGAGACCAGTGTTACTGAAATGCAGTATACATGGAAGGGAGCAAGGATTTCAGTGTATATGGAAGAGTTGTTCACTTGTTTAAGCTATGTCCAACTCTTCATGACCTCATTTGGGGATTATCTTGACAAAGATACTGGGGTGGTTTTCCATTTCCTTCTTCAGCTCATTTTACAAATGAGGAAACTGAAGCAAAAAGGGTTAAGTGACTTGCCCAGGGTCACACAGCTAATACATCTTTGAGGCCAGATTTGAACTCAGGAAGACGAATCTTCCTGAATCCAGTCCTGGCACACTTTCCACTGTACCACCTAGCTGTCTTATATGTAGAAAGGAGTAAAGTATAAATTAAAAGACTGGAAAGGCAGAAAAGGGTCAGGTTATGAAGTCAAAAAGAGGATTTTTGTATTTGATTTTGGAGATTATAGAAAACTATTGGAGTTTGTTGAGTAGGGAAGCACTATGACCAGACCTGCATTTTAGGAAGATCAGTTCCAGTTAATTAATGGTTCTAACCTGTGAAGAATCTTTTGAATCCCCTGCAATGAAACATGTAAGCTATTCCTGTTGTCCTGAATGTTGTGTCATTAATATTTTGATAAGCATAACATTAATGTTTTCATCCAAGTCACGATTGAATATGACACGATCAAGGACAAGACCTCTCAAGATTTTAACTGGCTGTTCTCCAGGCCTGGGATTCTCTCCTTCCTCATTTCCACCTCTTGGGTTTATTTCCAAATTATCTTGAATATATCTTGTTTGTGTGTAGTTTTTTTATGTTCCTTCTCCATTAGAGTGTGAACTCTGAGAACAGAGACAGTCTTTTGCCTTTCTTTGTCTCCCTAGCACTTAGCATAATGCCTGGTACACAGTAGGTCCTTAATAAACATTTATTGACTGGTAACTGACTAAAGACTTCTCTTCATACTGACTCAAATTCATTAAAAACTGCCTTTTGGGTTATGTCTTTTAACAAGTTCCAAATCAGTGAATTTATACCATTATCTATCCTCTCTCTCTCTGTCTTATCAGCAAGGATATCCTAGGAGTTTTTGCTAAATGCTTTACTGAAATCCAGGCCTATTACTACATTTACAAATGTTTCCTGATCTGATAGTTTAGTAACCCTGTCAAAAAAGGAAAGGAGATTAGTTTGTCATGGCATGTTCTGAAGATATCCTGGCTCTTAGTGATGATGACTGCCATTTCTAAATGCATACAAATCACCTCTTTTATAAGATATTCCAAGTATACAACAGAGAAAAGATCTCTAGTAGAGAGGTCTCTATGACAGAGAAAACAGAAGCAAAATAGCAATTTAATTGTTTTTGCCTCTTCTCCCTTGTCTGTCATTCTACTCTCTACTTAGTATGCTTCTTTGATTCTCCACTTGCCTCCATCATAGCTACAGGAACCTTCTTTTTGTAGTTCTTAGCATTCATGGCCAACTTCAGCTCACTTTGAACTTTATCACTCTTAAGACTATTCTTATAAAACCATGTCACTATTTTGTATTCATCCTCAGTTACCTATCCCATTCTTCTATCTTGTAGATATGTCTTTTTAAAAATTGAAGTTGGTTGATGAGTTCCCTGTACATTCATATCAGTTTCTTTAGACTATTTCTCTCTTTTCTTCCTCATCATAATTGATTCTCCTTGTGTAATCAGAATTTTGTTCTTTATTTCCTTTCCATTCCTCTTAGACAGACTTCTCCCATAGAATTTTGGCCCATAGGATCCTACTTATATTCATTCTGAGCTCTTTGGAATCTACTCTCCTCATAGCTAGGGTATATGAAAGGCAATGCCCAATTTTCCTTTCCTCTGTCATAAACTCTCAAATTCCTCCCTTCCCTGAAGATCTCCACCATTTCTGTTTCAGCAAAGAAGTTATTTCTAATTGCTCAGGATATGGTCCCGAATAGACTTCCTTCCATCAACTATTCTATTTGTTTTTGGAAAAATGAGATGATCATTAAGTCCAGTCAAAAATTTATCATCTGTTCTGCTTTTGGCAGAGAAAATAGTCAACAGACATTTATAAAATACCTACTATGTGGTGGGCACTGTGCTAAGTTCTGGCAGTATAAAGAAAGTCAAAATGGAGTCCTGGCTCTCAAGAAACTCACAGTCTAATGGGGGAGAAAACATGCAAACATCTATGTATAAACAAGCTAGAGACAGGATAAAAAGGAAATTATTAAGAGAGAGAAAGCATTCCAGCAGATGTCCAGATAGTGGAAGATTCATATCACTAATATGTGAATCCAAGTTTGTGATCTAGTTCTTTAACTCTGAATCAATTTCTTTCTTGTAACCACAATGTGCCTTCCAGACTTTTTCTACTGATCTTCATTCAAATGCTTTTTACCATATCATCTGTCTCCCGCTTGTGATTTCCTTACAGGAGTGTATCTTTTTAATAAGCAATGTTGTTTTACTGCCTCTTGATTTAATGTTTATTTGGATTATGTCTCTACTTTCTGTTTCAAAGTCTAGTCATGTATTCTATTCCACCAAATCTCAAATATCCTTGTGAGATTGCATTTAACTTTACCTATAGAGATCTTTAATTCCCTTCATTACCCACACTCTGTAAATGTACATATTCAAACTCTCTTCTTAGATATTGTTCGATATGAATTGTTGCTCCTTTCCACTGATACCTTTTTCTTATGTTTTTTTGCCTACCTGCCACTCTTTGTAGCATCTGGCTTGATGGTATGTATTGACCAGGCAACTAAGTGGCATAAGGGATAGCGTATTAGGCGTTGAATCATGAAGACCCAAATACAAGTGTTGCACCTCAGACATTAGCTACGTGACCCTGGGCAAGTCACTTAACTCTAACTTACTTTCTTCATTCATAAATGAGAATAATAATGATAGCACCTGCCCTACAAGGTTGTGGTGAGGATCAAATTAGATAATATGTGTGAACTGCTTTACAAACTTTCAAGTGCTGTATAAATGCTAGCTATCATTGTTATCTTCCTCCTGCATTTAAATTTAAAATTCCTTTGATTGACTATGGAAATATCCTGATAAATATATTCTTCCTATTCTTCATTAGATGGACTCCATCCATGGTCAAGAGTTTTTCATTTTTCATTTTCTTTTTCCACATCTGAAACCCTGAAATTCAAATGATCATCTAAGCTAAATTCTAGTAACCAAATACTAGTGCAATATCTTTGCCATTGTATAATACTGCCTTATGTTTGAAGCAGACCTAGTTGGTCTGATTGAAGTTGATTGAAAGCTGAAAGAACTGCCATTTCTTTGGTCCTCTGTGCTTTCTTCTTCCCTGCTCATGCCTTTCATGGTCCTAGTATAATACCATATCAACCTGTACGGGGCATGTGTACAGGATACCCTCATCCTGGCCGATTTAGATTCCCAGATATATCGCCATCACATTGTTACACTCAAATTCTCTCAGAGTATTAGGGAGTCACTTTGTTGAGGGAAAAAATACTTCCCCTACTCTCCACTCAAATTCTTGAGCCCCTATTAATGTATTAATATTTACCCAATCAGCTACTAACAATAATGAAACTTTTAGTTCTTAAAATAATCATTTGCTTGGCAATAAGGCAAAAGAAATAATATCATGGATACTTATATACTAAAATAAGTGCATAAATGATTGAATACATCAAAGTTCACACATTAAGCTTGATAATCCTGTCTCATTAGTGCATTCAGAATCTGTGAGAGTAGGGAGTGGGCACACATTTATGGGAACCTAGCACTGATGCACATGAGGGCATCATAACTCACAACTTTGGACTATAGCTTTCTATGTCATTTGTCCACTGGGAAAAGCCACACCATCCAAAATGGCTTCTCTGTTCACAACTTATATCTAGGTCCTTACTACTCTTCAGCTGGATGTACTGTCTTCTCTTTCACACTCAGACTTGGCATTTAAAAGCTCTATTAACTTACAATTACTCTTAAGGTCATTTAGCAAGTGTTCTCTCTTAACGTGACTATCAGTTCCCTTTAAACCAGAAAATTTCAAACCTTATCAGACTGGTTACTGTGCTATATAGACCAGCCTAGAGTTATTTAGTCACCTGGATTCTGTATTGCTTAACCAGAACAGAGCTCACAGCAACACAGTGGAGGTTAACTATCTAATGGAAGGAGAAGCCTAGGCAGTTCACAAGGATATAAAACAGAGACAAAATGTGTCTTCCCCTCAGTTTTTATTTCTCTAGAGGTGGCACCAGAAAGCAAAAAGCACTTATGAATTTTCACCTCTCTCCAACTTCTAGGTTGCTGGGAATGCAATATCTGTTACTGAACTTACTCAGGAGAGAAAAAGAGTTGCATGAATCAGTGAAGGAAATGAGAAGTGGTCAGACCTGTAGGAGGAAAATTAGAAATAAGCAGAAGTCAAGGTAAGTGAGAGTATCTCAGGAGAAGGTGCTGGCCAATACTGTAGAAAGGTCAGATTTTGGATAAAGATGAAATTTTTAGTTTTAGAAATTAAGAAGTCGATTTTAACCTTTGAAAGAGAGTGTCAGTAGCATGGTGGGGTTGGAAGCCAGTTTCCAAAGGGTAAGGAGTAAGAGGGTGATGAGAAATTAGAAGCAGAAAGAACAAGATACTTTTCCTAAGAGTTTTAGCAATGGAAGGAAGGAAAGACAGAGAATGTAGGAAAGACTCTGAGGGAATGGTATTGTATTATGCAAAATTCTGGGTCTTTTCCTATAACTTAGGGAATACCTAAGAGAAGTATAGAGAAGTAGGAGTTGATGCATTGGCTTTGCAAAACCACCAGCAGTACTGTTTGGTTGATATGTCAACTATAAAGGGACATGGTGTAAAGGAATGCTGGAAAGGTTGTTTGGAATCATAGAGTCTATTAAATAATGGGATGGGGAAAGAGTCAATAGAGTAGGAGAGTTAAGATGAAAGAATAAGAGGGAATATGATTGATGGGCCAAATTCTCAGGGGAGGTGGAAGAGGGTGTGAATGAACAAAGATAAAGCAGAGAGATGAACATGTCTTGGTTTATCCCTCTGGAAGTTGTAGATGGGTTTTGAGATGTACTTGAGGGGGAGGGAGGGTATGTTCTTAGCAAATGAGCTCAACCTTCTCAGAGATGTAGGCAGTGAGTTACCATTGAGATAGTGAATATATGGGTGGAGTTGGGGGATTGAGAAGAGAGGAGGAGTTTGGAACAGCTGTACATGGAGTAAATTAGAGATAAATGGAGGGATTGATGTGATGCAAGGAGAGCCCAGTGGAGGTTTGAGGTGGATACAGTTTGCTTTTCTTCACTCATATGACCACTACCCTGGTTCACGTTCTCATCCCTTGCTTGGATGATTTTTTATAGCATCCTTATCACACTCATGATATCCTTTCCCCTCTCCAACTGATTTTCTTTAAAAAAAAACCTCTTTTTCTCAATTCCATGCAAAGATAATTTTTAACATTTGTTTTATTTAAAAAGTTATACATTCTCTCCCTCCCACCCTCCCTTTCCCTCACCTTGAGAAGGCTAGCAATTTTCTATAGATTATACATATAAGTCAGGCATAACATATTTCCATATTAGCCACATTGCAAAAGAAAACAGACAAAGCCCTCCAAGAAAAATAAGGTAAAAAAGAATCACCAATTGATTTTTCAGCAAAGTGACTAGAATAATATTCTTAAAACACAAGCCCAACCAAAACATTCTCCAGCTCAAGAATTTTCAGTGGCTTTCTACTGCATTTGGATAGGCATGTAAAATCTTCATGATCTGATTTTATTTTTAATTTTTAAAGGTGTTATTTTCTTCAGCATTTTTTGGGGTCTCCTTTAGCAAGCTGTCCACCTGCTTTTCATGATTTTCTTGTGTCTCTTTCATTTCTCTTCCCAATTTTTCCTGTACCTCTCTTACTTGATTTTCAAAATCCTTTTTCAGCTCTTCCATGGCCTGAGACCACTGAATATTTATTTTGGATGTTTGGGATACAGAAGCCTTGACTTTTTTGTCTTTTCCTGATGGTAAGCATTGTGCTTCCTCATCAGAAAGGATGGGGGAAGATATCTGTTCACCAAGAAAGTAACCCTCTATAGACTTATTTTTTTCCCCCTTTTTTGGGCATTTTCCCAACTAGTTACTTTGCTTTTGGGTCCTTTGTCAAGAGTAGGGTATACTCTGGGGGTGTGTAAGATCTCAGTTCCTCCAAGGTGGTGCAATCAAGCATGTACACTGGTCTAGGAGCAAGCAGAAATTTTTGTGCCCAGAATCTGAGTAATAGAATTTTGTCTTCATGACCACCTCACCTCCAGTTCAGCCAAGCCAGCACTGGGGGCTGAGATTCAGATAAGCTGCAGGGGCAGGGACTCCATTCAGTGTGAGATAAAGATCAGCTGCTCAGATCTCTCAGGAGTATCAGGTGGGGGTAGGGCTTCTACACAGGGCTGAGGTAAGAATCACCTGCTCAGTGCTCCCAGGGGTTTTACAATCCAACAATGGATGCAGGCTGCTGTAGGGGCTGCTGTGGAAACTGCTTCAGCCTGCCCTGATGGGACCTCTGCAGACACAGCCTGAGGCCAGAGCTATGGGAAGTCCCTTCTCCCTTCTCAGCCAGCTGAAAAAACCCTCTCACTGACCTTTGCACTTGTGGATTGAGGGATCTACAAACCACTGCTACTGGGACTGGAGATTCCACCCCTGAGGCCTGCTTGTGTCCTCCTCCCAGAGCCATGCTGTACTGCCAAGGCTGGGCTGGGCTCCACTTGTGTCTGGTGTGGCAGACATTTCTGTTGGCCTCTCAGGTCACCCTGGGCTTCAAATCTCCACTCTGTTGTTCTGTGGCTTCTGCTGCACTAGAATTTGTGGAGATTCCTTCTTTACAGGTATTTTATGGGCTGCGGTGGGGGAGAGCTAGCATATGTGCATCTTTCTACTTTGCCATCTTCAAAGTGGATTTCCATGATCTGATTTTAGATGAACTTTTTTAACCTTGTTGCACATTATTTCATTTTATATCTTATGTTTTAGTCAAACAATTTTTCTTTTAATTCTCTAAACTAAAACTAAAACCTAGCATTCCATTTCTCACCACCACACCTTTGCCCAGGCTACTCCTTCCATGCCTGGAATATATTCCCCCTTCACTTCTACGTCTAAAACTTCCTATTTTCCTTCAAAGTTCAGCTCCTGTACACTTTCTACAGGAAACCTTTCCCCACCCCTTAGTTGTTAATATCTTCTTTTCCTTCAAATGATCATGTATGCATGTGGCTATTTTGCAGGTGATATCCTCATCAAGGGTGATAAGCTCTCTAAGGGAAGTTACTTTTTCTTGTTTGCTTTTGTACCTTAAGTGCCAGCACAGTGAATGCTTATTGGATCAGATAGGATTGCTTGGATAGAATGGATGACCCAAACTGGAGAGATAAACAATATTTTGTAATATTTTGTCTTTAGGAGGAAGTTAGATCTCAGTGAATGTCAAAATATGGAGAAAATGTGAGAATAAGAGATCTGGAATATATATACATATATCTATTTATCTATCTATCTATATCTGTATAGATATATACACGTACATATGTTTGTTTAACAATAAAATGGTTTGTCTTCCAAAGGTCATAATCTGAAGAGGAAAGTAGGGGATAGTGATTGGAGGTGGATAAAGACAAATTGAATTAAACAGAAATTAAATTTTGGAAAAAGATAGCATAGGGCAGAAGTTTTCATTAATGATGATGGTTCCTAATGACAGAAATTAGAGAAACAGTTGTAAAAATTTGCTACCTGTAGGTCAGGGAGAATACCCAGTATAGAGAAGCTTGTAGACAAATCAGTCCAAAGTTTTTCATTGGAAAGTTAGTGGGAAGGTGTTTTTCTTGATAATATCTCCTATGTGAAGCCTCCATAATTCATTGAGTGAGGGCAGAGAAGGATAAGGTCTATGACCTCCAGGAAGTTCCTGAGGTGAAGGACTCCTCTGTTTGTTCTTTGTCCCAAGTGGAGCCCCTCATTTGCTTGCAGCAGGGAAGGGGAGAACTGCCACGGAATCACCTATTTTCTAGTATAGAATTGGGCCCTCTTACAAATCCATTTCTTTGCCTCTGAAAATAATTTTCCTTTTGTTTTTACTGCTGTCTCCAGACACCAAACTTCTTTTGATAAAATTTTTCAATTTGGTGACTCGGTAGATTATACGCATAGGAGCGAGATGTCAATTTAGGCAGAACACCCTCTTCTTTATATTAATCCCTTGCATTTGTATATTACAATTCAGAAGGCATACAGGTGTGTGTGTGCGTGTGTGTGCGTGTGTGTGCGTGTGTGTGTGTGTGTGTAATTTGATGAGAACCTTGCAAGGTGGACAGGTCAAGGATTGTTGTACCCATTTGAGAGATGAGAAAATTGAAGTCAGGGAGATTAAGTGGTTTATCCAGGATGTCATAGCTGTTTAGGTGATAAGTTACTAATCTGGCTGTCCTGATTCATGAATCCATTATTTAGAGTCGGACTCTGGAGCAGACGACAGCATTTGGGGCACAGTGACAAAGGATAAGCAAAATAGATGTTGTTGCTGCGGAAAGTGGGGAGGCAGAGTATCACAGAGTATCCTCAGAGTTTTATGTAATATGCCTGGATTTGAGCATGTGTCTCAGCCTCAGCAGCTGGTGGTCCAGGAATATGACAGTGGCTATGATAACAAGATCATAGAACTCTGGAGCTACAAGAGACCTCAGTGGTCATCCAGTGCAACCCTCTCATTTTACAGATGAGGAGATTGAGTCTTACAGAGGTGTATGAACTTGCCCAGGGTCACACAGATAGCATACAACATAGGTGAGATTTGAACTCAATTCCTGCAATTCTGCATTCAGTGTTACTTTTGTTGCTTCAAGGTTAATACTTACTCCTTGCCTGTCCTACTCCCACAGCTTTACCACCTGAAGAACCCCTGAGGCTGCTATCTCAATAATTCATAGGAGAATCAGTAACCCCGGCCCCCTGGCATGCTTTCCTCTTTTCGACTTGATTTTGGAATTTGTTTGCGTCCTTATAGGTTGGCCCTGGCTATTTGGCTCCCCTAGCCTGACTCCTTATTTGGCTGACAATTACCTTTATGCTAGGCCCCTTATAGTACTTCCCTAAGAATATTGGCATGGAGGATGCATGTTAAATGCTCATAATTAGAAGCCACATTTCTGTTGTTTTCCTTTTGGGAAAATTTCTCCTCGCTGTATCTGGTATTCCCATGGTGACAAGGGGAAAATTCATATCTGGGAGCAGGCTGTGGTATCAGACATAATGGCTGGAGGCAGAGGGAAAATGTAATCAATATTTACCTGCTGAGAGGTCTCATGATGGGATCGAAATTGACTCTCTTCCCCACTGTATGCATCCCATTTCTAGGCTGGGCTTTCTCTGTGTGCTCAGCAGAGAGGAAAATGCTTAATCTCTGTTTTTCATGTGAAGAAATATCTTCAGCCTATGTGGGGCAATCCATTACCTAAAGAAGGGATGTTTAAAATATCTGAGCAGGTTCCCTGATCATTACCTTGACTTCTATTTGTTGGTGTATATACTAGTGAAGCATGGAAATTAAGCCATCTCTCTACCTCTGTCCTCTAACCCAGGACTCCCCAACTGCCTCTCCATTTTCTTCCTAGGGCAAGGAACAACTTATACCACTCCTTTGATTATCAGTGTTACTTCCCTGAGGGAGAGTGTGTTCATCCTTTGTTGCCAAAGAAGACCATGTCATCAGAGAAATAATGACACTTGACTTTGTTTTGATTGAGGGAGGGCTGTGCAGGTCACCAGCCTCACTTCTCCAGAGCCATCTGAATCCAGTGACCAGATATTCATCAGGATGACTGGAGATGACCCAGGATGAGGCAATTGGGGTTAAGTGACTTGTCCAAGGTCACACAGCTAGTGAGTGTCAAGTGTCTGAGAGGAGATTTGAACTCAGGTCCTCCTGACTCCTGCACTGGTGCTCTATCCACTGCACCACCTAGCTGCCCCTGAGGAAGTGTAACCTGGGAAAAAAAGTATCTAGGTGTACAGAAAAGTTGGAGATGTTGCCACATGGGTAGTATCCAACACCTCCAAATTTATGACCTTCCTGCATGTTCTTGGTAGTATAACTGTGCATTTGAATAAAGTTAGTTCTTCCTAAATGTCATGATGTCAATGTGTAAAGCAGGGTCTTCTAATAATCATTCATTTTCAGTGCAATAAGAAGAGGAAGCTTCATCTCCACATTCAGCATCCACTGCCCCAACCCTTTTCTTCTACCAGAAGTTGACATTTCCTAGCCAGGATCATTTGACTTCCGTCTGAATCCAAAGTGAGATGTAGTGGCAGCATCAGCAGTCTGAGAACCTGTCATGGCTACGGGCGGACTCTTTTCTTCCCATTAGTATAAGGGAAGGAAGAGAAGGGATTGTTTGCTCGATAACTTCTTTGGGAAAATGTCATGGGTCACTGCGCCTTTGGAATTTTTTTGAGTCTTAACAAAGTCTTTTAAGTTGCCTACACATGACACTCCTAGAGCCAAGGGAAAAGTGGTAGAGAGCCGCATTGTCCCAGGATAACCTCTTTGAGGATCAACAAGGGCAAGTGCAGGCACAGGAGGGCATGGCCAATAGTGTGGCTGTGTTTGCCAGTGAGGCCAATGCTTTATTCATTCAACAGATATGTGATGTTACCACCACAGGAGTTCCTTCACTTCTTGGTTTTCTCATCCTAAAATTGAGGATTTGATAGCCTCTGAGTTTTTTTCCAGCTTCAGGTCTGTGATGATGATGATAAATCCTATTTTTTCTAGTTTAATATTGATTTTTCATTTTTTTGTTCTAACTCCATGATGACTATAAGGTTTGCAAAGCATTTTCTGAACATCTCATTTTATCCTCAAAATAACCCTAAGAGGTAGACGCTATTATTATCTCCATTGTATAGGTGAGGAAATTGAGGCAGGAAGAGGTTAACTGATTTGTCCAAGGTAAGAATAAACTAGTAAGTGCCTGAGGCTATATTTGAACCCAGGAAGACTCCTACCTCCAAGTCCAGCACTCTGTCTACCCAGCTACCTAGCTATTTATTTTTCTTAAATTGGAGCCATAATTCCAACAAGAATTTTGTCATCCTCGGTGCCCTGAAGTCATCAGCTATCAAGGCATGTATTGGCTTGTTTTGGAGAATGCTGTCAAGCTTTTCCATAGTGTCTCTCTACTTCATCTTCTGCAAAATCTGTTGAGGCATAGGCCATATGGTTGTATAAGTTGTAATTATCTTCATGGTGCTCTCCTTCCTATTCAATTTACTTCCTTTCATCATAAGCTCCGCAAGATGAGATGGCCAAGAATCCTATGAAATTGTGTTTCAAAATGGAACACAGTTTGATACAGTGGAAAGAGCAGTGGCTCTTGAATCCGAGTTCCAATCTTGGGATCCAGTTTTGGGTTGTTGGGTTGTCTCTGGTGTTTGCTACCTGTGTGACTGCGCAATTCTTTAAACTTTCCTTGAAGAAACCTTGGTTTTTTCATTTGCAAAATAAGTGAGTTAGACTGGTCTCTAAGGTCCCATTCAGCTATAGATCTGTAAGTCTATGTCTTGGTGGGAGGTGGGGGCATGATGAAACCAATTGTACCAATCAATTCCTTTGTTTGCCTCTCCAAGGAGAATCTGTGAGTCATCCTTTTATTTGGATGCAATTTTAAAAAAATCTTCTGGTTTCATTCTTCAGTGTCAATATTGATATTGTACAGTTTTTCCAAAATTATATGAATTCATTGGTCATGTGAGCTAAGATCTTACCTTTGGAAAATCAAAGGTTAAATTTATAGGAGGAAAAAGATCAGTATGGATGCTTTCAAGAACAGCAAAAACCAAGCATGGTGGCACATCCTTGTGATCCCTGCTGGCTGGAGACTGAGGCTGGGGTTCATTTGAATTTAGGGATTCTGAGTTATAGTACGGCTAAAGCTGATTGGGTGTGTGTGCACTAAGTCTGGCACTAATATGGGGAACTCTGGGAGTGATGAGGGGGGTGGGAACACCAGACTACTCAAGAAAAGGTGAACTAGCCCAGGTCAGAAATGGAGCAGATCAAAGTTTCCATGCTGATTATCTGTAATATTAGGTCTGTGTCTACTATACTTCCAGCCTAGGTGAGATAAGGAGATCCAATCTTCCCCCTCAAAAAAACCCTACATGTAAATCATAGAGAGACAGCTTCACATCTGGACATTTAGAAAATATGACATTTCATGGTTTGGAATAGTGCCAATCAACATGAACTGCCTTCCTTTGCAGCTGTGGCAGTCACAGCAACCAGACTCACACTAGGGGAGATGGCTTCTATGGGGTCAGTGACAGGGTAGGATGAAGAAGTATTTTTGGTTCTTCATTGTTCTTGTGCTTATTTGAAACTTCAAAATGTGACTGAATAATAATCATAGCTCACATTAAAAAAATCTGTTCAAAGTTTGCAAGTGAGGCACTGTGGTTTAGTGGATTTGGGTTCAAGTTGAACCTTCATCACATACTATCTGCGGGGCCCTGGTCAAGTAATTTAATCTTTCAGGATCTCAAAAAACTCTCTGAGAATATAAATAATAGAATATTCATCAGTCTTCCATGGTAGAGGGAATTTTCTTAACAGTAGTTCCCAACACCATTGCAATTATTAGTTCAGTCTGGGGTGGGAAAGGGTTATAAAATACTTGGGTCATAATATCCCTGTGATAAAGGCAATTCAAATAATCATTAACTTTATTTAATAGATGAAGAAACTGAGGCTTAGAGGTTGAAATTACCTTTTAATACTTATATAGCTGGCAAGTAGAGGAATCAGGATTTGACCCCAGAAGGACTCTTTCTTGTATGCTATATTGCCACTTATGACTGAAACCATAAAAAAGATTGACATCCTGCAAGAGTGTTGTTTAATGAGAAAAGTCATGAATCCATCCTTGGTGTGACACATCAGACAATTTTAGGTAAAGTGATTTGAAACTACAGCCTTTTTGTTTCCACCCACCCTCAAAATATCAGGACAACTGTAGCAACTACTGTCCCAGTCCTTGTCCCATTTTAAGAGAGTTCTACCTTCACAGTGGAAAGTGAACCTCTTCAGTTGAAAAGGGGCATAAGAAGCAGGCATTGTTGGCTAAGCTCTTCCAGGGTTCTACTGTTGATTGGCTGAATAAACATAAAAGTTCAGTTGTATCTGGCTTCACATCATAGATAGGCTTATGAAAAACCGTAAACAATTTGAAGAGTATTCCCATCGACACACATCCTGTGATTTATAGAGATTACATTCTTTGATGATTGATGGACAATTGGCAGTGGACTTCTAAGTTTCATCCTCCCAACAATGGCCCCAATCAATCAACCAATCAATGCTCTCTAAATAAGTTCCTAAATGCTTTGGAGATCACTATTTAAAAAATCATACGAATACTTTCTTAAATGAAAAAATTCTTTAGAAATATAAATAAATTCTCACTATTTGTGTTCTGTGTTTTGTGTGAGTTCGGATTTTCTTTTGTTGAATGTTTTAAAAACTGGATGCTCCAAGTTATCTCTAAGTCTGACTTCAGTCATATTGACTAGCCTGGCTTTGATTAAAGGTCTGATTGAGTATCCTGTTGTACTGAGAGAACTGTACAGTCTGACTCCTTTTTGCCTTAGGGGCTTTTGATATTAGGTGGGAAAGAGGACTACTCCTAGACTAAATCAATGCCCAACAATCAGCGAAAGAAAATCTGACATGAAAATCCTCAGACACATCCATCATACGTACATATCCTCATACACATATCCATCATATCCTCATTGGAGAAAATTTCTAGAAAGAAGTGAAGGAGAGGGGCTAGAAAAGATGTTAAAAACCACCGTTTCACTGAAAGTCTGAGAGGCTGCTTAGTAGGACAAAAGCATGGTGGTGATGGGGTTGTCCTCAGAGTTAGGAGTACCTGAATTCTGAATGATAGAAAGCAAATGCCTTAGCCTCTCAGAGGCTCTGGGAAACTTCATGAACTGAGGTGTGTCTATATTTTTAGAATAAGTTTCCTCACTGGGAAGTCATGATACAACAGAAATATCAGGTCCACATCCAAGAGAGAAGTCACACACACACACACACACACACACACACACGCACACAATCCTGGAAGTTCTAGGGGGTGTCCTTTCTTTTCCCTTTATCATGGCTGTCTAGGCCCAAACTCATGAATCAATAGTCTCCCCCCTTTCTTCCTTCTTCACTCCAAATATCTTCACTGCCACTGGCATGGGGTCTGAGATTTCCATACTACTTTAGTCATTCCTTTCTGTTTAAGGTGGAAGACCTCAAATGAAATACAAATGCCATGCAGGAAAGGTAATACTGTAAGCCATTATGGGCTATTACTATCTTGGTTCAGATAAATTTATCAAATTCAATTCACAAATACTTATTAAGCACTTACTAAGTATAAGGTACTGTGATAGGCTGAGTAGCTTTGAACCAGAGCTACCAAGAGTATAGGGAGCTTCTGGCAGAAAATCCCCTCTGTCAATGTAGATGACCACCTTCTCTGCAAGACAAAGTCTTAGAGTCCCCTGAGTTACTTGGAAGTCACACAGCTGGTGTGCATCAAAAATAGGACTTTCTCCCAGGTCTTCCTTACTGAGACCACTCTCTGTATACTGTACCACCTTGCCTCTCATCATTTGGTTGATATCATGAAGACAAACAGTACTTGTCCTCTAGGAGTCTATACTGTATGGTAGGGGTGGGAGCCGTATTGGTAGGGATACAACATGCACACACGCACACCCAAGTAAACACAAAGTGATTTATTTTTCCTTCCAAATCAACCCAAAACATTGAAGTGCCTACTCGATGTCAGACATACCACCTTGCTATTCTTTTAAAAAGCATTCAATACAAAGTATTTTCAATAATCACATTAATAACAATTCATGGTATTTATATAGTGCCTTAAATATTTGCAAAAGTTTGTAGATATCTCATTTGATCCTCACAAGCCTGTGAGGTAGGTGTTATTATTATTTTACAGATGAGGAGACTGCATCACAGAGCTTATTAGCTTTGCATATAATAAATGCCTGAGGCAGAATTTAAACTCAGATAATCCTAACTAGAAGTTCTGCACTCTATCTGTTGAGAGTGCTAATACATGATAGTAGTGATGCTGGTGGTGTTGGTGTTGGTGGTGGAGAATCAATAAATACCTGGTTTAGGAAGTAGCTGCCTGAGTAGCCAGTCACTTAGCAGTGTTGGAGGTAATGCACTTAGAACAGGTAAGCTTCAATGGGAGAAAGGAGAGAATACATCAGAATTCTGATACTGTGGGAGTTCTGGGTAGCCATGGATTAACGAGCTTACCTGGTGGAGGGTGGCCAAAACAAAGCAAAGCAGGCTGCTGAAGACAGATTTCACCTATTTTTACAAAAGACAGTCCAGTTGTTAAGCTCCCTGGGGAGAGAGAAGGGCATCTGACCTAGAGGCAGAATCCTATTACTTTATCATGGGAAATGAAACAGAATATTTCATCCAGTCACCTAGCCTGTCTCACTAGGCAAAGTAACTTGGGTCCTGTGGCTAGGAGTTGGAGCTGAAGGGCCCTCTTTGCCTCCCTCGGGCCCATTTCTGACTTCAGAACAATACTTTATAGGCCCAGATGGCTCTCAGGGATTCCCTGCATGCTCCAAGAGAAACCTGTGTCTCTGATGAGTCGATGTTACATTTTGAGGGATTTTTGGCAAAATGCTGGGCGGCCAGCTGTTATAGCACCCTCCTGCAGGGAGTACGTTTCCCACAGGGTTTGGCGTCTGAGGGGATTGTTGGCTTCCCTACTCTGAGGGTAAAGATTTCCCAGAGGGAGGCCCATTGCTCTACAGATTTCATGGGGTTCCTGGAGATGAATTGGAGAAGCAGTTTACTCTCTAGGACAGATGTTTCTATAGTTTTAATGGGGGTTATTAGCCCTACTAATCAGACATTTGGAGATTTGGTGGAAAACAAAGATCTAGGGAATGGAGAAAACATTTAGCAAATCAGAAACAATAAAGATGTGGAATGAGAGCCTTGGGAACATAAGAATAAGTAAAAGCAAAATAAATAGTGAGAGAAAAATATTGAAAAGAGCAAAATTTGAGACTATTTGAAGACTCAAAGAAAATGATATAGCCTTAGAATGAGACAAGCATAAAGGGTAAGCCTAATGCTGTACATAAGAAGGGGAGAGGAGAAAAATACTGAAACTAGAAGAGTCATAGCAAGGAGAAGGGCTCAATGAGTAATGTGATAAATCTTTAGTGAAAAATGAGAGAGCGAAGTAATGAGAATCTCATATAAGACAATACTAGAAATGAAACCAATGTTAAAGAAAAGCTAATGGACCAAATGCAACCAACAGAAAATTAGGTAATAGTTGGGGATAAAGATCATGAATAAAACAAATTCAGGAAGAAAGAAAATACCTCTGCTGCTGTGTGTCAGATGGCTGTCATAGGAGAGCAAGATGGACAAAAAGAGAGTAAGACAGAGGAAAAAAATCTCTCAGCCCTAAGTCATGCTACATTACAGGGATTTACTCAGTGGTGCATGACCTCAACTCCAGTATGTAATGGACATTTTGGGAGCTAAGGGAATCCTAATTTAGGCAAGAGAACAGGTGCCACATATCTTTCTCTTCCTCCCTCCCTCCATTCCTTCCTTCCCTTCTTTCCTTCTTTCCTCCTTTCCTCCCTCCCTTCCTTCCTCCCTCCCTTCCTTCCTTCCTTCCTTCCTTCCTTCCTTCCTTCCTTCCTTCCTTCCTTCCTTCCTTCTTTCCTTCTTTCCTTCCTTCTTTCCTTCCTTCCCTCCCTCCCTCCTCTCCCCTTTTCCTTTAAATAGTGATCATTCTGCTATCGATGGGTTATAGTTTGGTAGCCTGTCTCTTAAATGCTTCATTACAATGATTTTTACTACCTCAAGGTAACATATGTTTTTCCTTCTTCCAATAATCAAATTCATCATGTTCAAAAAAAGAACTCATTTGTCTTCCACCCAAACTGGTCCTCTTCCTAGATTTCTGCTTCCTGTTATTTCCCACTCCCTATCCAATCAGTCATAAATGCCATGAGTTCTACATCCTCAATATTTCTTACATCTGTTCCCGGAACCACTATCCTTGCTCTCCTCCTTATTATCTATCACTAAAATAGCTTTCTATTTACCTCCAGTTCATCCTAAAGAATGATGTTAGTTTAATCTTCCTAATGTGGAAATCATTGATCACATCACTCCTCTCCTCAAAAGTCTTCAATAGCTTTCTATTATATATGGGAAAAATTCTGAACTCAGCCTTATCTTCAAGGTCCTTCTCTAACCTTTTCCAAATTTATTTCCCACCACTCACTTATGTATATTCTAGTGCAGTCAAACTGTTATTTAATATTATTCTGCACTTTCATGTCTTCATGCTTTTGCCTACATGAGCCCCTATCCCTGGAACCTACTTCCAGGGTCATCTCTGCCTTTTGAGCCTGTTTTGAAGACCCAGTTCAAATGCCATATCCCCTTGAATGTTTCCCCTGTTTGCTCTTCTTTCCCTAAGTCAAAAATGATTTATCTCTCTTAGGAAACTTTTGTGATGCATTTGGTATCTCTCTTAGGCACTTACCACATCCTAATTTATAATATGTTTTTTTTTTTTTGCATCTCTTATCTTTCCTAATAGACTGTAAACTTCTTGAAAGTTTGGACTATATCTTATTTTCCTCTTTATTTCTTTCAAACTCTAAAAAATACCTGATATATAGAAGACACTCAATAAATTTTGATTTGAATAGATATTCCACCTTTTAGGGAGAAAAACAGGAACTCTTCAACACTAGTCATAGATGTGATCCCCTTGGTAATTTCTTTTTGAGCAACCTTGTCAGTGGACAGTTCCTTACTTTGTGATTGTATTTCTCTAATTGTCTTAAAATATTCTCTTAATTTTTTAATAGTTTTTGCTGCAAATCTTTTACATAATTAAAAATTTAGTGTGCAACAGAGTAGAGGTGATGTAGTATGCATAAAAATAGCCAATCTATGTGATTGCAAAAAAATTATGGAACGTTAGTAAACAGCAAAAAGTAGTTTTGAAATTAGATTTAGAAAGGCCCATAGACACTGAAGACAAAGAAATATGAGAAAATTGATCTGAATAGAGAGATGTTGAAGATGAGAGGTAGAAAAAACTGACTCCAGTTAAAGGCATGAGATGTTTATTATTGATAAATCTTCCAAATCTGAGGTCCATTTTCCTTGAGTCAAAATGTTGGCCAAAATTGATTGTCAAGTTATTTTTACTGTGCCTTAAAGTTGGTTACATGTTTCAATATTTCCAAGGAGTTATAATTTCATTGGTGGGGGTACTCCCTTCACTGAAGTGGATTGCAAACACTCTATAAATCAATATAAAAATTTTGAGAGTTGCTGTCTTTGAAAAAAAAAATCACCCTGCACTCAACTTAGTATGAGCCTCTAAATTTAGCTGAGTCAATCCTTGGTCATCTGAGGCCACTAGGTATGTGAAGCCTTTCTAGCTTGTGAGAATCTGCCAGAACTTAACCTTCACAAGCATAGCCTTTGAGTGTTCATACCATACTGAAATATTGGAGTGCTACTTTAGTGGAAGGAGTCGGTTACTCTGTCCACTGATCCCTAGCCTTCTGAAAGGATGCTTGTGTAACTCAAAAGAAGTGACTTTGTAAGGGTTGATCCTGTGGTGCTAAGCGATTTCTATGGTACCATGGACAGCATTGTGTCTCAAATCTTTATTTTGTCGTTTCTTTGTTTTGTTTTGTTTCATTTCGCCCTCCCCTATTTTGTCCTTTGTAACCTGACCTATATTCAGTTTTGGTCCTACATTTATCTTTAACATGATTGCATAAAAAGAGTAACCTCATCATTTCTATTTGGTCAGGGACTTTCTTCAATTTGTATCTCCAGTGGTTAGCACAGTGCTTGGCATGTAAGAGATACTTGAATGACATTCATTCATTCTTTCTGAAAAACTACATGAGCCAAAAGGCTGCTAGGTGCCATAGTGAATGGAGGGCTGGATTTAGATTCAGGAAGACCTAGTTCTATTGCTGTCTCAGACACTTAGTAGCTATTTGACTCTGGGAAAGACAGCTAAGTTCTTTTAACCTCATTTTCCTCATTTGTAAAATGAGGAAAATTATAACACCTACCTCAGAGGGTTGCTATAAGGAATAAATGGCATAATAGAAACAAATCACTTTGCAAATATAGAAGCAATACCCCAAAACAACAACAATTTTATTTGCTTTTCCTGGCAAACGTGCTCTCTTTTACTCTTCTTGTTTCCCTAGCTCTATTGATGGCAATGACCTTATTAGATTGTCTCTCTACTGCCTCTCCCTTTGGGAGGCAACTTCATTTTAGAGCTGTGAGTCTTCTGAGCTGCTAGATCTGTACTTGGGGATCGTTTGATGTTTACACAGTCAGGTTGATTAGCAGATGGAGGATAGAAAAGCCACTAGTGTTAGCAGATGAACCATGGGACCTAAATCTTTATACTGGGTGGGTGAAGGACACAGTCCCTTCTGTATTAGTACAAATGTCACTTTGCATTCTGAGATCTTCTGGGCCTATGACAGGTGACAGCTTTGGTCATGGCCCATCTTTATCGTATCAGCCTCTCGGCACTTGTGCTGCTGCCGCTGTTGGTAATGGCCTTGAAATGCTAAGCACAATTAAAAGTTTTATCGTCAAGCCTAGATGACAGTTCACATCTGGTTGAAAGCACTTTCTACCCTGAAAAACTTCAGATTATAGCATTCAAAGAAGCTAGTGCTATTTTCTCTGCATGAGTGTGTATCTTACAAGTGTTTTCTGATACTAAAGTTAAGAGGGTTACAATCCTATCAAAATTATTTAAAAATGTAATGCTTTTAGGAGTCAGTGTGGTGTAGTAGAAAGAATACTAGACTAGAACTTAGGATGCATGGATTCCAGTCTCAGCTTTGTTATCATCTAGCTGTGTGGCTTTGATAAAAATTATTTTGCCTTTCTGGGACTCGATTCTCTTCATAAAATGAGGAAGTCAGATTAAATGATCTTGAAGATCCGTTCTAATTTTAGTATCTTATGATTCTATAGATGGTATATTTTTATAATTCTTTTATTTTTTTTCAATGAACAAGCATTTATTTTTTTCCCCTCTTACTTCTTCATCAATGGGGAAAAAAACCAAACCAAACCAAGCCAAGCTATCATAATAAGTATACAAAAGAAGTTTCCACGTTGGCCATGTGCAAAAAATGTCTTTGAATAGTATATTATTGACCTCCTTTGTGATTTGAAGCATTTCTCTAATAGTGGTAATGGATTTGTTTGTGTCCGGAGGGAGTCAACATCCTAAGATGACTAAGAAGAACTCTAACTCTGGATACAAAAAGCTTGGGTTCAGATCCCCCTTCTGGCACCTGCTATCTGTATGATAATTGGTGAGTCCTTTAATCTTCCTAGGTCTCAGTTTTCTCCTCTCTAAAATGAAGGAATTGGATAATTTAGCTTCTGATGTCCCATCTAACTGGAGATCTAATATCCAAATAGTCTAGTCCTAGGAAGCTACATGGTGCAATGGATAGAGTGCAGAAAAACCTAATTTAAAATCCAACCTCAGACACTTACTAATTATGTGACCTTGGGTAGGTCACTTAACCTCCATTTGCCTCAGTTTCCTCAACTATAAAATGAGGGTAATAATAGCATCTACCTCCCAGTGCTGTTATGTGGAACAGATGAGATAATATTTGTAAAGCAGTTAACCACAGTGCCTGACATATATCAGTTACCATGTATATGCTTTTCCGCTTCCCTTTCTCCGTATACTGGGGAGTAGTTTTGATTAATTGATGAGATCTTGAAGTTAGGATAATCCAGGTTCATTTTCTGTCTATTACATATTAATTACACGAACATGAGACAGTCACTTAACCTTTACTTCACTTAACCTTAACTGCCTCCAGTAAGTTCTCTAAAAGTAAGATACAGATGACTTGCTGACCTTGAGCAGCTGAAGTTCTAATACTGAGAGTTCACTAAAAAATTAGAGCTGGACCAAAAATCCCCACA
The DNA here is from genome assembly GCF_028372415.1 of Notamacropus eugenii. Taxonomy (NCBI): domain Eukaryota; kingdom Metazoa; phylum Chordata; class Mammalia; order Diprotodontia; family Macropodidae; genus Notamacropus; species Notamacropus eugenii. The sequence continues at coordinate 93,019,566 of NC_092872.1, forward strand.
TTCTTGCCTGACTTCACCTAGCAGCCATTGATGAGGAGATGGCTGGTCAGGGTCAGAAGTGGGTTAGAAGGAGCTCATTGAGTGGGACAAAATTCTTTTGTACCTGATAAAAATTAAAACCATTACCTTGACATTATTAAAATAGTTCTCTTTCCTGGTTGAAAGACCAGAAAACCTGGTTAACCAGGCATAGACCAACCTCCAACTATCAAATAAATTCATCGTATGCTTAGAGAGAAGAAAGGGGATGGAAAGGAATAAGCATTTATATAGTTCCTACTGTGTGCCAGGAATGTGCTAAGTGTGTTACAAATAGCATCTCATTATATTCTCATAGCAGCCCTGCAAGTTAAGTGCTTCATTTTCTTCATTTAGCAGTTGAGGAAATTGAGGCAAACAGGTTAAGTGACTTGCCCAGGATCATATAGTTAATAAGTGTCAGAAGTCAGATTTGTGTTCAAGTCTTCCTGACTCTAGGGCCTGTACTCTCTCCACCTCCAACTCTGTCGGAATGAGTATGAGGAAAGTCTCTTCAGAGAAGTGTCATTTTTGCTTCACAAAATATGTCATTGGGGAATAAGAGGAGGCCACTGAATCAAAGATCAAATAATTCTCTTATCCTAGGAAAGGTGATGCCTAGGCCTGGAGAGTTCATTGGAATGATTTCATTTAACTGATGTTTCACACATAGGCATCTTGGGGCCATCAAAGCTGTAATTCATTGAATGATATTTTTCAATAGGATATGTAGTTTATCTGGAGAGAGATGAAATCTTTGTCTTGGGAAAGAATTATGAAGACAAAGGCACTAATGATGTATCTTGTTTCAATTATTCAGGATTCCCAAAGCTGTTTTGTACTCACTCTCAAGATGGTGTTTATCTTTTGGCCTTTGGGGAGATCAAATGACTTCGTCCTTCTTTGGGGTAGATGAGTGTTTGTGTCTTAAGAACACCATAAAATAAAGTCATCACCTCCATCTTGATCCAAGCTGATGTAACCTTTTTGAATTACCTACGACATTTTAAAGATGGGGAGAATGTACATATTTGGAAGGACTTTCCCCTTCCCTGCAATCCTCTGCCCTCAATGAGCATTAAAAGCCATAGACGGTTTAAATAAACCAATGACAGCAACTGATAAATGATTGATAATTGGCCTGAGCATCATAGGTCATGGCAACGGTAAAAGAGAGAAGAACTAAAAGATGCAGTCTTTTCTAAATGCTACATGATGGGGGCTGCTGTATATATACTCTTAGAGGTTGATATTTTTGGTATAGAACCAAACTGAAAAGTCCCTTTACTGTGTGTGTCTTTTCCATAATAATACTAGCGTAGCTCACATTTATTTAGCACTTCAGAGTTTACAAATCACTTTCTTCCCAACAACCCTTGGAGGTGAGTACTTTGTATTATTATCCTTACTTTACAGATAGGCAACCCTTCTGAGACTCAGAAAAGAAAGTAAGGGGCAAGAGACAGGATTCTAACACAGGTCTTTTGACTACAGGTCTTTTATTCCTTCTTCTCTACCCTGCTAGGACAGACCAGTCATTCAAATGCAGGATAAGATCACTAAAAGTGAGGTATTCACATTTTAATCCGTAGCCTAGTCACCAACATAAAATGGTATACCATATATTTATAATGACCAAGTTTGGCCTCAAAGAAGGGATCATCATTCTGGAGATAAAAGAGTTATCAGAAGCTATCTTATCTAACCCCCTCATTTTAAATGAAGAAATGGAGGCCTAAGGAGTTAAATTACTTGCATAATATAGAAAAGGCAGCAAGAATCAGATGTTAGGTTTCAACCCTAGTCGTCTGATTCAAGAACCAGTTCTCTTTCCATGAGGAAGGAGGTATATATGAGTATGGAATATTCTTAAGTTGCAATATACACTCTGTATGTTGGTTGGCTTTGTTTAACTGTTTAAAGCAAATAGACAAAAACCCTCTTTGTTATAAGAGAGGCTCCGTGGGCAGTGGAGAAGATGGAAAACAAGTCTCCATGCAGAGTGAGTGTCATAGGAAAGCAAAAGGCTTTAATAAAACTTCAAAAATTTCCTTAACCCCTTAATCACTTTCCTTGGGCCTGCCACTACCAACCTCTGTTTTGAAACCTGAACAGTCTGCTTTGTGGACAGCTCTATCAGTTTCCTCTATGAAACAATAGCTGAAGGTCTCTGTTCTTTTTCAGGGTAGATGATATGATTTAAATTTAATTATAGCTGACCCATAAGCTGTGTCATTAGTATTTTCATATCATTTGTGAGAATTTTAAATGTACTTGCACTAGCTTCAGCACACACTATTCACTCAGGCTGAGGTGAGATGATTGGCTGTCCCTGTGATTGACATGCAGTGACAGTTAGATTTTAATGGACCAAAATTTACATGCATATTGATGTGCATATATAATTCCCTCATTTGCCCACACAAATTGGGCACTTAGGTACACAATTACCCAATTGTCTGATGTCAGTTTCTAATTGTAGGGGCAAATTTGATAATTGGACCCTCAAACGGTATTACATACACAATTTCTGCTTCCATTTAAAAAAGTGTGGCACTTTCCAATTTCTTGTTAGTGTCCTGACAGCAAAGGTTCCCTTCTCAAAGAGGATGATGGCATCATTCCAATGCTTTTGGAGCAGAGCAATGCAGGCACCGTAGCAAAGTATAAAAACAGTGACTACAGCAGACAGATCTGATATTGCCACGGAGGGTCTATAGAGGTTCATATACAAACGATGTTGAGATTGTTGGTCCTGTGATGTGAGGATAAAATGTCAAGAAGCTTGGATCTTCCTCATAGACATATGAGACATATAGCCATATATTCTACCTGGACAATTCTCTAACTTTGCTAATGCAAAGCTTACATACCATTTTCTTTCCAACAACTTTGGGAGGTAGATGATGTGTATTATACTGACTCTTCAGATAAACTTGACTTGATGCAACAGGTCTCTAAGGCAGATAGAATTTTTCCTTTTTAATTTGATGTTGCTTTTGTGGGAGTATTGCTGCCTATAAAATATATAAATATAAAAATAACTATATTTTTATCAGAGTACACAGAGGGGGCCTTTTGTCTATTAGAGAAAGTAATAACTTGGTGGGATCAATGGATGGAGAGCTTTGCATGCCTAGTTGAAGAATTTGGACTTAATCTGATAGGTTCTGGAGAGTCACAATAGGTCTTTGAATGGAAGAGGAGTGTTATGTGATGAAGCTGTTATTTTAGGAGCTTCGATATGTTAGGGGATGTTCAGGATATTTCAGAGGAGGAAGAGACTACAAGCATTGAGATAGTTTAGCAGGTTATCACAGTAATCTGGGTTGTGCTCATGATTATCTATATAGTGGCATTGGTAGTGAGAATGGAGAAGAATCTAAAACATATTTCAAAGGAATAATTGAAAGAATTTTGTGACTGACTGGCTATGGCATTTTGTGTATTCTATTATTTGGAGATGTGGACACCCACATAGCAATTATGCCAGTGGAAACAGAGGTGCAGGCTTATTCTATCCAGACAGGCTCAACATGGGAACACCTGAGATCATAAATCATGATGAGAAGCAGCTTGTCATCATTGTAGTTAGAGGCAGCATGGTGAGGTAGAAAGAACACCAGAGGAGGCAGGATTCTAGCTTTACTATTAACTGACTATCTGATATTGGATAGGTCAGTTTCCCTCTCTAGAACTCAGTTTTCACAATTTTAAAATGAATAGGTTTACCTTCTCTGATCTTTGACACATCATTCAACCTCAGTTTCTTCATTTGCAAAATTAGGGGGTTGTACTCTGATACTCTTTCAGTTTTAAATCTATGATTCCATGATCCTGATCATACCTTGTCAATATTGTACATGGGTGAGAATCCTTGACTTGAAGAACTGGGTTCAGTTCATGCTTTAGCCATTTACTAGCTGTGTGATATTGGGCAAGTCACATAGCATCTCTGGACCCTAAGCTTCTTTGTCTGGATGAGTTGGACTCCATGACCTCTAATGTTCCTTCCAATTTGTGATCTCCCTTCTAGCTTTAAAAAATTTCATGATTCTAAAGGTAACTATAAGGCTTTAACTCTGGGTGACCTAGAGAAGAGTGATGTCAATGAGGTAAATAGGGGAATTTGAAAGCAAAAAACAACTGGGAGCTAAAGGAAGAAGACAAGTTGGATTTTTCCAAGTGCTATGCTTGAGATGACGGTGGGATATCTAAGTGGCAATGAATGGCCAGTCATAGACTAGAAGTTATAGCTAGGGATGTAGATTTGAGCTCTATCACCATGGCAGTGACCATTAAAATCTTGAGAGGAGATAAGCTGAGGGCCTAAGAATTAGGTTAAGTCACTTAAAGGAAGAGAATACAGTTAAGAAAATGAGAAACCATAGTCAGAGATATCATAAGAGAGTTCTCATACCTAGAGACAAGGTAAACAGAGGTTTCAAAGGTTATGAGGCTAGAGTCCCACATAATGCAGAATGATTGAAGGGGAGAAGAAGAAGAGGCTATTGGACTTGCTACGTAGGCCCTGGTGACCTTAAATGACAATGAGATTTTAGGAAGGGAAGAAACCGAGGCAGCAGTTATAAACTATTCATTGGATTAAGGCTACAAAAGGAAAAAGAAGCAGTTGCATGGGTTTAAGAAAAGATTTTTTGTTGTTGTTTTGTTTTTAAGTCATCTCAATTTCATCCTCTTTTGTGCAAGTTTGAAGCTAGAATGGGAGAGGATAGTGAAAAGAGACTGAAGATATTGCAGAGCGAAAATGTGTGTGAAATCATGCTTAAGGAAATGGGAAAGGATGGGATTCAGGATATGTGATGGAGAAGTAAACTTTGAAAGCAAAAAGTAGGGTGAGAGGATATATATAGAGTTAGAGATAAATGGAATTGAAGATGAGAGGCGTAACTGGATAATTTTGTTCTGAAAAAGTGTGAGATTAATGTCATCAACCATGAGACAGACAAGTGCTTTGAGGACTGTGTAGAGGGAAACACTCTAGAAAAGGGGAAGGAGGCAGGAAGTCAGTGAGGTGATTATTGAGCTAAGGCAAAAATAAAAGTGAACACTTAAATATGTAGTGGGCTGGTCTGCAGAGAAATGCCCTGGATGGCAGAATTGATTCAGGGAGAATGAATGTGGAAAGAGCATTGTACTAAATCCCACCTGTCATTTGGTACTTGGATGACCATGGATAAATCACTTACAGTTTATAAGCCTCAGTTTTCTTAGCTTAAAAATAGGGATAATAATATCCCCATTATTTACTTCACACTTCACTTGATACTTATTGGTATCAAATAAGAGAATGGAAATAGTACAGAAATGTTAGCTATCATTAAATTGCTGGAGAGATTAAAATTGAGGTAATTGATCCAGCACTTAGCACAGGGTCTGACACACACTAGGTGCTTTATAAATTCTAGTTGACTAACTGTATTGCACAGTGGGAATGAATCCTGTATAATCAATTAAGTTAATTAAATTCAATCCCAGAAACATTTAAACATGATCCCATTGAGATTAATGTACTGTGTTAAGCACTGGGACAAAATAATGAAAAACAACACCTGACTACATTTTCAAAAAGTTGATTGGAGTGAGATAAGACATGTACAAATGGAAGATGGTGCCTCGGAAATTTCTGAGGACTCTACTTCTTACTGTCATCATTTTTTTTTCAGATTTAAGATTGTTCTTTTGAGTAACACATTGTGAGTAATGGACTAAGCCCTTAGCTACTGCAACACCATTTCCATTCCATGCAAGAATCATAAATCCAATAGTCAAAGCATTTAATCAGGATATCAGTTATAAAGTAGCAAATCATAAGATCATAGATTTAGAGGCAGAAGGATCTTACAGGCTATCAAGTCCAATCACTCATTTTTCCAATGCTAAAGTGCCTGGAGTGGTTAAATGGTTAAATGGTTTGCCCAGGGTCATACTACTAGTGTTTGAGGAAAAATTTGAAACTTGGTGTTCCTGACTCCAGGTCAGATCATTCACCATTCTATACATAAATAGGTGCAATCTTCAAAACATCCTTAGACGAAAGATGAAATATAAACCTTCCATGAAAAACTGACAGTTGTAAAAGGAAAATGTTCTTAAATGAGTAGGCAGATAGAGTAAAGATATTTTCAGGCAGTTCCTTGTTGCATCTCAGTGGTCACCTTGGAGATGTGCTGGTCTATTTGTTAGAATCTATTGAAGCTTTTTTATTGACTTCATTGGATTTTACAGGGATCTCCTGAGTATGGGGAAATTCTGGCAACCCCACTCCACATGTTCCTTTCTCTTCCATTTCTCTGCTCTCATAGGCTGCAGTTTGCCTATCTACAGTAACTAAGGAATAACCTCAAGTTTTCCAGGATACTCTTCTCTTCAGGCATATCTCTATCTTTTATTTCCTTCTCTTCTGTCTTTCTACTCCCCCTTTCCTGGTGATTTTTTTCTCTCCCCATTATTTCCCAATTTCATGTCACTTGACACCTGCTCCGTTCTGGTACAAGTGTCCTAGGATTCTCATATCCTGTACTTTCTTTAATGAATGGCAGCTCCATTCACTTATCATTTGTGATTCCGTGTGTACACCAGAGAGTTTTCATTAAGGATAGCCTGTTCCCGGTTGTATCTTCTCCCTTCTAAAAAGTTATTGTCTCTTCAAATTACACCTAATGTACAGGTCATCTGTAAATACATATAAACATTTATGAATTGGAGCATAACATAGTCACATGCATTGTATGTATACGAATTCATAGTATGTAGTATCCACATTAGAGATATTTAAAGTTAACCAGACACATAGATCATATACAATGTGACCTCATATTTTGAGGTTGAATGCAAAGTACAACTTATATGTATTCCCTCAGCAGCTGTTGTATGGATATTTGTATAATCCCTTCCCTGATTTCCCCTAAATCCTTGATATGTCATCATGGTCACTTGCTAGATTCTTCTGTCGTGATCTACAGAATTTAAGGATGCAGTGGCTTTTGCACCTTTAGATCCTCTTAATCCTGATCTTTTACATAGTTCAGTTTCCATTGTGGTTTCCAAATGAGGCTATATAGGTAGTCTCCATATAGGTTATACTTTTGAGAAAGAAGGTTAAGAGTTTAGGCTTGAATATATTGAGTATGAGATATTGTTGGAACTTCTAAGTAGAGAAGTACTTCTCAAGAAGTTAGAAATGCTAGGACTGAAACACTACGAAATCCCAGTATTGATCAGGAGAAGGCTTCTTGTCTGAATGTGAAATAGGAGGGACTGAATGATATCAAGTCATGGAGAGGGTATAGAGTAGGAGAGTCAGCAGGTATAGAGATTGTGGTCAGAAAAGGGGAATCCTAAACAAGACTAAGAAGTGTAGTGCAATAAAATAGAGGTTTGGGTCATAAGTTGGTAGGCCTGAGTTTGATTTTGAGTTCTATTACCTGTGTATTAGAAGAAGATGAAGAATCATGAGGCCAAGGTTGTCTGATGCGTCATCAACGTAGTACTGACATAGCTAGAGAAAACTAGTAAGAGACAAGCTGGAAAAAATGAGAGATGCCAGAGTTGTTGAAAGAAGGGCACAGAGTCTTGGGTAGATTGTGGAGGTGAGGACAAAAGGGCTGATTTGAAGTAGGTTGCAATATGTGGGTGACGCAAACACAGACAGAACTAATATTAGCCTGCTGTCTTTCAGTCTCAAAAGGAAATTTTTTTCTTCCTCTTCAAACATCCCTCAACTAATATCAGTCTCTTTATTACATCAACTTTGGGCATGCTGTGAATTTCTTCATTTGGAGATGCAGACAGCGAGACAGCAGTAGAGACAGAAGTGCAAGTCTGACCCAAATAGGCTCACCCTGAGAATCTCTGAGTTCATAAATCATTACGGAGAAGCAGTTCATCATCATAAAGGGAAACAGCCAAAGTGGCCAGAACCTAGCTTTCTCAAAAAGCTCTTTATGTGATAAGAAAGAAGAGCAAAGAAAAATGAGTAACAAACTCAAAGCCAACAAAGAATCTAAACCTTTTTTAAATGAAATCTTGATACTGATGTTTCTTATTTCCCCCTGTTTTTCCTCTCGCAGTTTTCTCCCCGACATTACAAGACAATAAATTTGCTTCCACTCCATTTCAGAGTAGAACAATAGGATGTTTCCCCCCACCTGATATTTGAAAATCCAGAAATGTAGTTCTTGGCAAGCACTGATTCTTGTGCTGTGTCTGACAAACACAGCGATGCCCCCCTGATGCTGATGGGGTATGTGTTTGGGTCCATGCTGCTCTGCATTCTGTAGCACTGGAGCACATCCTGGATAAATAGGACTTGTTTCATCTGCAGTCATTTGCAGTCATTAGGAGAGCCACTAAGATGGCATGAAATATTAAATGACAAGGGTTAATTTCATTCTCCATGAAGAGAACTTGTCTAATTTCCCCTAAGATTTCCCAACAGGTCAGGATGCCACACTTGAAATGATGGCCTGTCCTCCTCCACTTTCACCAGGAACACTTGCATGGAAGACATGTTGATGAGGCTGATTTTGCAGGGAAAGTAAATTTGACGTTTGCCATGGGCTTGATGAATCCTTGGCATTAGCGCTGGGAATCTATGCTGCCCCCTGTCTGGGAATTTGCCTGTTATAGCTATTGCTTTTGTGTTTTCAGTTGGCAATTTTAAAAATAAGTGGGCTCATTAGAATGGCCACATTTGAAGATGGGGGATGGCTCTCACCTTTATTTTTCTCCACTTTTCTTCTGGTGCTTGGTATGTGTATATGTGCTTGCACAAGTGAATGGGCTGCCATTTCAAATTACACTGACGTGTTATTAATAAGTCAATGATCATGACTCTAGATGTATTCACTTATTATAGAGCATCATGCACTGCCTTAGTAATGAATGAAAGCACTTTACTTAAAGATTGGCCTATAAATCTGTTGTTTAAAAGAAGTCATTGTTTATTTACAAGGTCTGGGAAAGGAGCTATAGACAACAAACCTTACAAACAGTCCTGTTCTGAAAACCTTATAAAACATTGATTATATGTTTGCGTTAAGTTTACGTTCTTGCTACCTCATGTTCCTGATTCATTATTCATCTTTCTTAAGGGTTAAGCCTTTGAAAGATGTTTTGAATGAAAAAGTGGCAAGCTTTCCCTGCGCTACATGATAAGGTCAACGTAAGTAGTGGTGTGGTGTTGGTTCTCATGTCAGAAAGAAGGCACCTAGAATTCAATTCAATCCAGCAAATGCTTATTAAGCTTGTACCTACTGTCTTGCAAAGAGTGGGCACTATGGTCGGGGGATACAAAGACAAAAGTCAAATAACCCCTGCCTCAAGGAGTTTACAGGCTATTGAGGGTGATGCCATGTGGACCCTGATAAGTAATTATGTGGTAATTTGAGGTGGGTGAGAACACTAATGGGCATGGAGATTAGGTATAAGAATTCAGGTAGTTCGTGGTAGCACAGGGTTATAAGAGGTAGATGTGAGTGGGGAATACATTGCAATCATGGGAGACAGAAAATGCAAAGGCAAGGAGATGGTTATGTAATGTTGAGGTTGGAGAACAGCTTCTAAGCCATTTGACTGGAATGTAAAGCCAGTGAAGGGAAATAATATGAGATAAATCTGGAAAGGTTGGTGGGAGGTGGATTATGGAGGGTTTTAAATTTTAGATGGATGAATTTGGATGCATTTTCAGTAACTTGCACCAGCTGATGACTTCTCTTGGATGATTTACAGGGAATGTTTTTATTTCATTGCCTAAGGCCTACCCTTAGGTATGGCATGCCCATATCTTTTATTTGTTTGCTTTTTTTTTTTTTTTATACTGCTAAACAAGGTTCAGAATACTTAATGACTGTTGGGGGTAAAAAAAACAACCCTACATAGAATAAAAATAAAAAAACCAGGGCAAACAATGTCTAATTCTTTCATGGTCTACCCTGGTTACCTCAAGATGCATGAGGCAGTTATGTTCAGTTACATCAGTCCCGAATAATCCTTAATGTAGTGGATGTGAGAGAGATTAAGCCAGTTTTGGAATTGATCAGGATGCCAGGATCCTTTTCCAAATGGGACTCAGAAGGCTTCCCAGTTACAAATAAAAATATTTCTGGTAGCTCTTCTTGTAGTATCATTGAATTAGACTCTAAGGAAGTGATTTAACAATGGAGGAATGGTTGAGCAAATAATGGTGCATGAATGTAATGGGATAATATTGAGCTTTAAGAAATAATGAAAGATGGTTTCAATGGAACCTATGAAGACTTGTGTGAACTAATGCAGAGTGAAGTGAGTAGAACCAGGAGAATTATTTTTATGATAGGAATGACATTATTGATGATAACTTTGAAAGACTTAAAAATTCTGATCAAAGATCTATCAGTCATAGTTCTAGGGTGTTGATGATGAAGCATGTTGCTTATCTTCTGGAAGGTAAGTGATAGATTCAGGTTGCAGAAAGAAACTTTTTTTGAACAAGGCCAATGGCAGAATTTGTTTTGCTTGACAATGCATATTTGATACAAAATTTTTCCTTTCTTTCAATGAGTATATGGAAGAGAAAGGAAATAATTTTTTGTTAATTGAAAATAAGAAAAAAATAGATTTTCTAGTCTTGGATTTGGCCCATCTACTCCATCATGCTCAACTTGGCTGGGACTATGCCATCCTCCAAAGGTGTTGTTTGGGACAGTGCGTGCCATTTGTCAGACAAGGATTTTATCAATCCATTCCTAGTGATGAGAGCTAATCACCATCAGTTTTCTGCACATGGGTTTCCTATTTTGTCAGAGTCATAACTAGCAACTTTGAGGCAAATGGGGAGAAACATATCATCAAATTATTGTTATAGGCTTAAGGTTGGAAGAGACCTCAGAAGTCATCTAGCCCAACTCTTCCATTGTATGGATGAGGGAACAGAGACTCAAAGAGGTGAAGTGACTTGTGCAAAGTCACACAGGTAGTAAGCGACAGAGCTGGGATTTGAACCCAGGTCCTCTGACCTAGGTATAGCATGCTTTTCACTGCACCAACTTTTTAAAAAAATTAATTTATTTTTAGTTTTCAATATTCACTTCTATAAGTTTTAAATTTTCTCTGCTTCCCTCTCCTCCCCAAGACAGTGTGCAATCTGATATAGGCGCTACATATGCATTCTTATTAAACATATTTTCACATTAGTCATGTTGTATAGAAGAATGAGAATGAATGGGAGGAACCATGAGAAAGAAAAACAAAACAAAACAAAAAAGAGAGCAAACAGTCTGCTTCAATCTTCATTCTGACTCCATCGTTCTTTCTCTGGATGTGGATAGCATTTTCCATCCTGAGTCTTTGGGAGTTGTTTTAGGTCTCTGAATTGCTGAGATGAGTATCAAAGTCAGTGCTTATACAATGTGGCTGTTAATGTTACAATGTTGCTGTTACAGTGTATAATATTCTCCTGGTTCTGTTCCCTTCACTCAGCATCAGTTCATATAAGTCTTTCCAGGTTTTTCTGAAGTCCATCTGGTCATCATTTTTTATAGCACAATAGCATTCCATTCCATTCCTATGCCATAACAAATTTTAAAGACAAATCTAGTTGGGTGGTAACTTTCATAGAGAGAGACTTTGGCACCCTACAAGACCGCTGCCCAGGGGCCACCATCTTAGAGGGGACATATAATGAAAAAAGCTTATGTGGAGAATGTTCCCTGTGGGGAAGAAGCACTTCTGATTTTAACTGATTAATCTTTCTAACTAGAGGTTAAGCTCAATTGTTCCTATGCTGCTGAAAGCCAATGAACACTGTTAATGTCTGTGAAATTCTGGTAGTCTGAATAAAGAACCAGATGCTTCAAAAGATTTTATTTTTTTCCTGCTGCTCAATAAATTTCTGAATTACTTCCATCTTTGGTCAGTTTGTATGTTTTTATGAGGGGTACCTAGGTGGTACAGTAGATAGAGCACCAATGCAGGAGTCAGGAGGACCTGAGTTCAAATCTCACCTCAGACACTTGACACTCACTAGCTGTGTGACCTCGGGCAAGTCACTTAACCCCAACTGCCTCATCCTGGGTCATCTCCAGTCATCCTGATGAATATCTGGTCACTGGATTCAGATGGCTCTGGAGGAGAAGTGAGGCTGGTGACCTGCACAGCCCTCCCTCACTCAAAACAAAGTCAAGTGCAAGCCATCTCATTATTTCTCTGATGGCATGGTCTTTAGCAACGGACGAACAGACACACGTTTTTATTTTTGTTTTGTTTTGAATGCCCCAGCCTGCTCATTCTGTACTACCTTCCCTTCTTGGTGTTTCCCTTTTCTCCTCAGACACTCCATGTCATTATGATCTCTTTGTTTTACTTTAAAGATCTACTTTGAGTTCTTCCATTGATGCTAAGGTGCAACTGACTAATAATAGATGGGAATGCTATTTGCAAGTAAACTGGGAACAAATTCAAAGGAATACAATTCTAAGGGTAGAGGTATGGATGTCAGCAAGCAGACTTAGAAGGATTTTTTTGGGGGGGATGTCAGGCTTTTCCAGGGTTCCTGAAATTGCATTAATGGGTCACCTGCTCTACTCATATAGAATATTGGCTTTGCTCTATGCACCTCTCTTTTGTATATTTTTACTTCAAGTCAATGCAGCGACTGTATTGTCTCTTATGCAACACATTGAATTTCATAGAAAATGTAGTATCTGTTCATTCTTCCCACCCTCTGGAAGGAGCTTTTATACTCTCCAGATCTCTATTGCCATTTTCAGTCAATTGTACAATAGAGAGTTCGGGTAACAACTTGAAGGTTCAGAACAAAGAACTTAGTTATCCTAGTTCAGGTTGAATGAGAAATAAGAAAAGAAAGAGACAGACTGGAATTGGGTTAACCCAAGGTGCTCCAAGTGATTATCACTGTGCGACACATACAGAGGATGTAATGAAATGAGTTTTATAGATACCGCTGAATTCCCTAGACAGAGTGGAGGGAAATTCTTCTTCAGCACAGTGATTTTCATTTATTTCCATGTAAAAGGAGATGATATAGTTTCACCCTGGGAATTTTTTTCCAACCTTACATAAGGCAGGGTAGAGAATACAAATCAAGAAATCTGAAACATTTCTATCCTTCCTATGATTCCAGGAGAAAGTATTATGAAGATAATCAATAAATGCCCTCACTATTGAGTAATGAAGTATAGGGGTAGTGTTAGAAGCACTGATTTTCTTTGGATAGGGAGAACATTCTTTTAGAAGCCCAATAATTGACACTTGTTTGGACGGGTCAGCCAATAAAAAAGAATCACTAAGTTTTATTCTTCATTAGTGCCTTGAATTAGAAAGTTTTCTCCTAGTGATGTTATGATCATTGTATGTTTGTGTGTGTGTGTGTGTGTGTGTGTTTGTGTGTGTGTGTGTGTGTGTTCTGGAAGGACGGTATCCATAGATTTGCCCTCTAAAAGACTTTGTTTTGCCTTCCCTTGTCAGGATTCATAAAATTATATGTTTAGAACTGAAAGGGACTTTAGGTATCACCTAGTCCAACCTCCTTGTTTTATAGAAAAGGAAACTGAAACTCACAGAGGTTAAGAAGTTTATCTAAGGTCACACAGGTAGAAAGAGGCAAAATTGGGCATTGAACAGAAGTTTGAATTCATTTTCAGATTTGAATTCATTTTAAGAAATAGAAAACACTGAATACATATATACTCACATTTGTCAATGATTCTTCGTTAGAGCCAGCAAGGAGAAGGTTAACTCTAATTAGTGACAGCTTGATCTTTCGATGTAATACTTATACTCATTTAGACAAATAGTTCTTATCTCAGTCTCCTTGCTCTGGTCTCTAACTCCTATGGATTTGTCCTGGTTTGTACCGCCTGTGCTCCTTCCACTACTGTATTTCTTGGTATGGCTAATCAATCTTTTGACTTTGTATTTGAACTGGGGCCTCAGATGTCACTCATAGCTTTGTTTCTTTCTGTTTTTGCTCCTGTCACTTGGCAACCCTCTCCCTTTCCTCAATTGTTCTCCTATGATGTTTCAGTTGTGAAATTGCCTGGCTCCCTTGGTTGGACATGACAGCTGCTATTCATTGGACAGAAGTAAGTGGTTCTGATTCAAGGCATTTGGCCTCTAGTGACATAAAATCAGAGTTAGAGGATGTTTTACAGAGTCATGGCAGAATTGTAAGCTTTCTATTTAGTCTTTATGTAAGACCTGGCTTGCACGTAGTAGATATTCAATTAATTCTTGCTGTTTTGTATTATATTAGATGGAATGTAAGACCTGGAAGGAACCTTAAAGATACAGTCTAATCCTCTTATTTTACAGATGAAAAAACTGAGTGATTGGGTCTAAAATAGTACATTAGGTGTCATTCTTATTAGGCAAGCAACAACCGATATAATCTGAGCTTATTCCACTTGTTTATAAATATCACTATATTTCTATTTCTAGAGGCTTTAAAATGATGCCATATTACAATGGTATATATCTTTCAAAGTGCTTACTCGCTCCGTTATTTAATTTGAATCTCATGATTACCTTAAGTCAGATAGAGCAACCCTTGTCCAAATGCAGCATCACTGCTGGATGAGCCCTTATTGCAGCTATCTTTAGGTTGGATCCGGTGATGGCAATCAAAATAGGATCTTTTGCTGTTTTTGTTTTAGTATAATCAATGTCTCTGATTGAATCTTGCCTTTATCAACCAAGAGTCTTTACTAGGAGTAAAGTACAGAAATTAGTTTCTTTGACTAGAAACAGTATATGTATTTGTATTGTTAATGTGATTAAAGATCTTCCCCACTTATTAATGAGTCTGCCCATTAAGGGGAGTTTAATTAGATTTGTAGGAACACCCACAGCTTTTGTTAATGAGGCACTGGCTCTCAAGGGTTGGGATGCCCTCTGGCTCTCAAAAAGGTATAAATATTCTGAGGGTGAAGTTTTACTTTGGGACTTAGTTTTTGGTTTGAGCGCCAGATGAGGACTCTGGGAAGCTGCAAAGGACCCCACTCCCCCTCCCGGCTTTGAGAATCCAGATGTCATGCTTCCCTCTCTGGTAACTATGTATATATGGTCAGATAGTTATCCTTTGATCTGTTGAATTCAGAGAGAGGAAGCCATGTCTGTTGACTTTTAATTCCTCTGTATTCTTTGAAGTTCAGGGTGTAGACTCCCCTGAACTAGGTGAATGAAGGTGCTTCAGTAAAGGACTGATACATGTTCTTGATTTAAGTGATTGTTAACCCTTCAAAAGTTGCCTTTCCTTTTATGACTGCAAATGTAAGAACCTGCGATAGCAGGCCCCTCATGTGTGTTGGGGTGCTTACTGCTACAGATCCCAAAGGTTACTCCTTGTTCCTCAAGGGATTGATACTGGGCTGGGATAGAAAATTGGCCTAGGTTCCAGTCCTGGATTGGGTTGCTTTCTCTTTTGACTTTCAGAAACTCAAAAAGTCTTACTATTCAATCTCTTTCACCTCAAATGAGAGAATAAATACCGAGGCAAAGAGTATCCATTGGCTATATGTTGGCATCAGACCGGGAGGTTCTGGCCTCTGCTTTGTGTCTTTTATAGCATTGCTTTTTTTCTCTAACCAAAACATTGCTAGACAGGAAGAAGTCTGCCAAAGGGAAGAGTTACATGTCTTTCCAAAGAAGGTATAGCTCACTGATAAAGAGCTCACTGTGATCCTATGAATTTCACGTTGTTGTCTGTGTCAAGATTAATTCAGTAGCATGCATACCTTGAGGACAAGAGCAGGAATCCAATGGCTTATGGCTTGAGATCTAGATAAAAGATTATCGTTGCCCCAAAGAACCCCTTTGGACAGACTTTCAAGTCGTGGCAAACCCCTTCTAGCTCATTTAATAGAAGTGTGAACAGGCTTTGCCCAAGGCAAAATCTTGAAACACTGATTTCTGATGTCGGGGGTATGAAATGTGTTGTGACTAGTTCCCAATTCTCTTTATTAGTAAGACTCAGATTATGTATTATCAATCAAATGACAGAGATAGTAATGTGTATAGGAAATGGAGGCCCAGAGGACCTGTGTTTAAGTATTAGCTCTGCTGTTTACTATCTGTGTGCGACTTTGGGCAAGTCGCTTAACCTCTTTGGATCTCAGTTTCCTCACCTGTAAAATAAAGTTTTATTAATTTTAGTTTAGAAGACTTTTGGAGTTCCTTCTTGGCCTAAATCTATGATCCTGTATTCACTCCACTTGTCATATGTATAGAGAGGGTATTCAAAAGGTATCATGTCTCAGGGTCTCTGAGGGATAGTTTCCACTTTCCCTTAGCCAAGCACCAGCTCCAGTCCCTTTGTGGGTCTTGTTCAAGATTCTTACAGTTATCAGAGATTCTTAACCTGGCTGGGCTCCATAAACTTGTTTTTTTAATTAATATTTTAAAAAATGTTAAAAAGGGGAATGGCTTAACAAGTTGTGGTATATGATCATGATGGAATACTACTGTGCTATAACAAATGATAAGCTGGGTGATCTTAGAAAAACATGGTTAGACTCACATGAAATAATGAAGAATGAAATGAGCAGAACCGGGAGAATGTTGTGTATGTTAGCAGCAGTATTGTTTTAAAGACAATCTTGGCCAAATAAGTCATTTTGACTATTATAAATACACAAATTAACCACAAAGGACATGTAAAGAAAGACTCTATCTGCATCCAGAGAAAGAAGTGATAAATGGAAGTACATATAGAATGATTTTACACATGCATGAACAAATACATCTGTGTCTAATGGTAGCTATTGTGGGGTGAGGGAAAAGAAAAAAGAAAAAAATAAATTTATATGATAATTTTATTATGTATGTAAAAGGAGTAGTGGCAAGTTGTACCTAATAGATTTGCAGTTGTTTCACGTGTAATTTTTTCTTTCTTATACTATGTTATGGAAATGCTTGTTTTATTCCATAAAAACAAAATAAATAAGACATAAAAAATTAACGTTTTGATAATGACATTTTAATATGAAGTGGTTTTCTTTATAATCTTATGAATTTTATTTTCTATATTAAAGAAAATTTTTGAGAAGTGGTTCATAGCCTTCACCAGACTGCCAGAGGGGTCCATCACCCCAAAAAGATTAAGAAAACTTTCTCACGGGTTTTATTTTATTTATCAATCAAATCATGAGTTGGAGCACCATTCCTACTAGGAACATTTCTTTCCTCCATAACAATACTGTGCTTCTATTAACAGTCACTTACAAAATGTATTGCATACACCTTAAAAAATTCAATAAACAACCATCTATTTTCTCTCCTTCCTCCATTAGAAAAAAAGAGAAACATAAAACCCTTATAACAAATTTGCATAGATAAGTAAAACAAAACTCACAGGGCCCACATCCAAAACTCTGTCATAAAAATTTAATTAGAATATTAACACGATATCAGAAGAAGATAGCATCCGTGAAACTAATGTAGTTTGCGTGATTCTTCCCAGACCAGGTAAAAATCCCCCAGTGGTTGGTTGACTCCAAACACTATGTAATCAATTTCTAGCCTTAGTGGCCATCACTTCTGCTTCTTAATCCCTAGAACATTTCAAGCATGCTGATTTAATTCGCACCTCTGACCTGGTAGCACTGGGTATCCTGCCAGGCTATCACATTCTGGGTCAGGTAACCAAAGATAAAGAACACACAGTCTCTCCTAGAAGGATGCCAGTGCCATAATCTTTCCTCTCCCATTCAGCTTAATCCCTCTTTTAAATCTCTGGTCCAAGCATCCTCTTCTATCATTATCATTACCATCATCATCATCATCATCATCATCATCATCATCATCATCATCATCATCATCATCAAGCACTTCTGTGTTTACCATGTGCCTGGTACTGTGCTAAGCATTGGAAATACAAAGAAAAGCAAAAAACAAACAAAGAACAAAAAGCAAAAATGGCCCTGAGGAAATGACATTCTACTTGGGAGATAACATGCAAACAACTGTCTCCATACAATATTAGGTTGGAAGCTCTATAAAGAGACAGGGGCTGTCCTTTGCTTCTCTTTGTAGCACAGTATCTGGTACACAGTTGGTACTTAATAAATGTTTATTGATTGAATCTATAAATAGTATAAATGAGGGGCATATCGTTACTTGGCTGAATGGGGTCTTTAGTCATACTTACCCAGTAGTTATAGGGGTAACAGCAGAGGTTATCAGCTAGCTTGGCTTTCAGCATGTGTCTAACCTTCTTTTCCATACCCTTATCCCATTTTTGTTGATGTGCTGTCTTTATTTTCCTCTCTTATAAATACAAAGTATTCTCATGCTTTGGGTTTTCTAGGTCCCCCTCTACCCCAAATATCCCTGACTGTCAGCTCTATTTCTGAAGTGCACTATATCCCATCAACTGCTCTGTTTCCCTTCCTCATACTCATCATCAATGCTTACCAGACTTGAGTCTGGTTTCGTCATGGCACTTGCCCAACCAATTTATGATTATAGGGTCAAAAGAATAAAATCCTATTGATATGATACCTTCTCAACTAAATTAGAATATATTTCAGTTTCTTAAGGAGCTATATGGAAAATATGGAAATCATGTTACAATGCCAGACTGATAGAGAGGAATTATTTTTGGCAGAAAGGACTTTTAGTTTCCCCTGTTTATACCCATGCAAATGGCATTTGACCTCTAAGATTTGTTGTGACCATAGGAAAGTTAGCTCCTAGCATAGTTGTTTTTTTTTGTGTGCATGTGTTTGCTCATCAGTGGTCTAGCATGACCCATGGAGTTCTCCTGTCCTGATTGATTATCTTTTTCACAATAAACATGAAGGGAAATCATTACAGCACAAGCACTTTTATCATTCCAGCTGCCGCTGCCTGTGATAGATGCTTCCTATTTGTGGAGTCATCAGTGGGAAACCTGCAAGGAAATGATGGCTGTCTGGTTTTCACCTACCTTGAGTTCCTCATTACACAACTCCCATCTTTCCAGGGGCTGAACATCCATCTTACTCTTCCTTGTTTTGCTAAGTAAGAACACGATTTCAGTTTCAAGTCTGGGGAAATTGCTGCTTAACTGCTCTGTTGTTCAGGGACTATTTTGAAGGAAATGTGTCAGAGAGATTGTCATCAAATTGTTAGCTGCTTAAAGATTATCTATAAAGAATGAGGGGCTCACTGATGCTGTGGGGCTCCTGAGTTAAACACTGAAATGCTCATGCAGCACTCACATGGAATACCTTCTCCTGATACATCAATAAATACTTATTGGTTACTATGTACCAGGTACTTTATCAGAGTAATGACATAGGTATTAGTCATATGTCATAAACCAGTGACATAGAAGGATTCTTTGGTATTTGCTTTTCTTCCCATCAGTGTTTTATACTTCCTTGGTCAGGGTGATATAATGTGTAGAGTAATTGGCTTGGAGCCAGGATGAAGTGAGACAAATATATAACCTCTGACACTTATTAACTGTGACCCGAAGGAAATCATTTAACTTCTGTGTTCCTCTGACAATCCTAGGATGTATCTACTAAGTCATGGATGATTATAATGTTCAAAGAAGTTCCCATACCCTGGTACCGAAAGTTCCCCTCGGGTATTTGATTACTTTGTGGGACAATATGCATTTTCTCCAGTTTTAGAAGTGGAGGTAGAAATGGTAGAAGTAGAAATGGTCTGAGTCTCTGACATTATTTTTAATGGCCCAGCATCAGAAGGGTTGACTCGCAGGATCGCAGGGAGTTTTTCCTACTCTACCTCCTCAGGGTGAAGTGCTAATATTTAGGGCTGGTTGCTGGAATTATGGTTATGGGTTGCTGGAATTATCAATAACACATAGAATTTGAACAACCTCATCTTTCCTACTCTAAAATATCTGTTACCTGGGACCTGAAATTTCACCATCCCATCATTATAAGGGTAAAGGGTAGCCCTTTTCAAGATCTTCTAATGCAAAGATCTCATAGAAGAGTGATATATTAAGCATCCCTAATTTATTCCTTATGTCAATCCCTTGCAACAGCTATTTCAAACTCTGCTTATCTGCTCAAGTTTCCCATATCACCCTTCCCTATTTCCTCATAGTTGAGAACATCATTTCTTACTTT
Organism: Notamacropus eugenii; assembly: GCF_028372415.1. Classification (NCBI taxonomy): domain Eukaryota; kingdom Metazoa; phylum Chordata; class Mammalia; order Diprotodontia; family Macropodidae; genus Notamacropus; species Notamacropus eugenii. Next base: position 93,039,689 of record NC_092872.1, read on the forward strand.
CCTAAGAAAAGTGATGCCTCTGCAATGAGCTCTTTGTTTCCCCCATCCACATATTAAAACTCCCCAATATCATGCCCCATCCTTTGCTCCAGTCTCTGATAAAGAGGTAATGCCTTATTAAGGTGATCCCCATCACATGTAACCTTTGATCTCTTCCCGCCTCTTTCAGCTTACTACTTCCAGAATCACACCTTTCCCCTCTCAAATTTTCAATCTCTACCTATCTGTTGATCCCTTCCTATTTGTCTACAGATGTTTCCAGATCTCCTGCATCCTCAAAAACCCCTCACTATCCCCTAAAGCTATTGCTCTACATTGCCTCTCCAATTCAACACCAAACCAATAAGAAAAAAGTTGTTTATTTTCTTTCTCTCCATTTTCCTTCTATACTTACTTTTCAGCACTTGGCAATCTGGTTTCCAAACTCATAATTCATATGAATCTTCTCTTTTCAAAGTTATAAACGGTCTCTTAATAGCTAAAATGGATAGCCTTTTTTTTGGATTCTTATGTTTCTCCAGTATTTATTACTGGCCCTTTTATTGAGATTCTCTCCTCTTTGGTTCTTGTGTCTTTACTTTTTTTTTTTTTTCAGCTTTTTTTTACTGCCTGTCTGACTGTTCCTCAGTTTTCTTTCCTGGATTGCTCTCTATGTCATGCCCCCAAACTGTGGGAATATTCCTCCAGTTTGTGTCCTAGGTTCTCTTCTCTTCTTTCTGCTTACTCTCTCAGTGATCTCCTCAGTTCCCATTGATGTAGATGATTCCCAAATTCATATATCCAGCCCTACTCTCTCTCCTGAGTTCAAGCATCCAATCATTAACTGCCTATTGGATATTTAAAAAATTGATAACCTATATGTATCTGAAACTCAACAAGGTCCTCAGAGAATTCATCTTTTCCTCAAATCCACTTCTCATCTAAACTTCCCTATTTCTTTTGAGGATACTAATATCTTTCCAGTCATACAGAGGGTTGCAACCCCTGAGACACCTTCAAGTCCTCTTTCTATATATCAAATTAGTTGCTAAGACCTGTCATTTCTACCTCCATAATACCTCACATCTGGTCCTTTCTCTTCACAGAAACACTCTTGCTTGGTCCTTCAACCTGTCTCATCAGTAACCTCCTAATTGGTCTCTCTGATTCAAATCATTTTAGTCTCCAATCCATCCTTCACATAGCTGCTGCCAAAGTTATTTTCCTAAAGCATAAGTCTGGCTGTGTCACTCCTTTAGTCAGTAAACCCTAGTGGCTCTGGTATTGCCTCTAGGATACAAAATAAACTTCTCTGTTTGGTACTTAAAGCTCTTCCTCTCCAAGCTCTTATCTATCCTTCCAGTCTTACCATACATGGTTTACCATCTGTAATCTGTGGAAGAGCCAAACTGACTTTCTTGAAGCCACTCACATGGAACACTCTATTCTCCCATCTTTGTACCTTTGAACCAACTATCTCTAAGCCCTGTAGTGTACTTCACACCCATCTCTTAGAATCCCTAGTTTCCATCAAAACTCAGCTCAAGAATTGCTTTCTAGGGGGGCAGAGACAAGATGGCGGAGTAGAAAGACGCATGTACTCTAGTGCTTTCCCCACAGCCCACAAAATACCTGTAAAAAATGACTCTCAACAAATTCTAGAGCAGCAGAAGCCACAGAATGTCAGAATGAAAGAGATTTCCATCCAAAGGTAACCTGGAAGGCCAACAGGAAAGGTCTATCTTACGGGACATAAAGTGAAGTGGAGCCCAGCCTTGGCTGCACTGCCCAGGTAGGAACAGGACCAGAACAGGCCTCTAAGGCAGAACCCCTAGCAGGGAAGGTCCCAGATCCCTCAACCCAGCTTCAAAGGTCAGTATGGGAGGGCTTTCCCAGCTGGGTGAGAGGGGAGCAGGGTCCCCCCAGCACTGGCCCCAGGTGGCGGCAGAGGTGGCAGCAGCAGCAGTGGGTGGCTACAGTGACTGCAGAAGCAGCCTGGGTCCATTGTCCAGGCAGCTCAGCTTAAAGCCTCTGGGGGGAATTGAGCAGCTGATCTGAACCTCAACCCTGAGCATGGTCCTGGCTGGAGGAGGAGAACTAGGACCCTCCTCTTGACAAAGGATTCAGAAGTCAAGTAACTAGCTGGGAAAATGCCCAAAAAAGGGGAAAAAAAAAATGAGACCATAGATGGTTACTTTCTTGGTGAACAGGTGTCTCCTTCTATTCTTTCAGATGAGGAAGAACAAGGCATACTGCCAGAGGAAGTCAAGGCCTCTGCCTCCAGTACCTCCAAAATGAATGTGAAATGGGCTCAGGCCTTAGAAAAGCTTGAAAAAGTGAGTCAGCAGCTTGCTAAAGGAGAACCAAAAAAATGCTGAGGAAAATAACCCCTTTAAAAATAGGCTAACTCAATTGGAAAAAGAGGTCCAAAAAGCCAAAGAGAAGAAGAATTGCTTTCTATAAGTCTTTTTTGCCTTCCTCCCCTTCTCCCTTGCCCCCTCCCATCAGGTACTAGTGCCTCCTTCCCTCTCCCCCATATCATGTCTTTACATATTTGTCTTGTATATACTTGCATATGTTAGAATATAGAATTGTTAGAATTTAAACTGTGTGAAGGCAGGGATTGTTTAATTTTTGTTTTTGTATCCTCAGTGAACAAATTCTTTCATTTATTCAGGGCCTAGCATAGGACATGACAATAAACGAATACTTGTAGATTCATTAATTCCTAAGCAGAGCTATAACCAAGGTAGGGCAACTGGGGCTTTTTACCAGGGCACTGGCAGTTAGAGATTATCAATAGCATGATCCCAAGGTGCCTTTCCTTTATCCCTCCCCTTTAACCACATGCTTCCCCCATGCCACACCCTGCTTCCTTCACAGCAGGGGCCAATTCTTTATTTTCTAGCAACTGCATCTCCCTTGAATCCTTCCCTACCCTTTCCTAAGGTCCTACACCCTACCATTCTTGGACCAGGTGCAAAAATTCCTACTTATGGTGCAGGTGTTAAATCACAAATATCTTTGTGTGAACTGATTTATTAAATCATTTCTTCCTGTGCTGGAGATGGGATGGGTTAGGAATGGGAAGGGGAAGATGCCCAAGGGGGAGAAGAACACAAAAAGTTGAAAGAGCAACTTTTCCTGCCATACTGAATCACTGAATTTAAGAGTTGGAAGGGCTGTCAGTGACCATCTAGTTTAATCCAAAGCCAAAAGGAATTCCACCATAACACACATACTGGAAAAAGGCTCATCCATCATTTGCTTGAGAACTTCCAAGGAGGGAGCACCCATCACCTCTTAGGGCAGTTCATTTCACTTTGGGTAGCTTTAATTGTTAGATCTTAGTCCAAACCCAATATACCAATTTCCCAACCCTACCAGAAATTTCCAAGGAGGAGGAAAAGTTTCATATACCTTAAGTTGCAACATCATATGGTCACGTCTGTTTCCACTTCCCCCAAATACCAACACAGGCATGTTGACTGCATCTGGATCAACTATTATCCTTCCTTCTCCAAGCCCCATTTCCATACCTCTGAGTAACTCTGATTTGAAAGCCCCAAAACATCATAAAGCAATATCATTTTATACAGGCACTAGCAAGAAAGCATTTAGTGGGATTATTCACACAGAATAGAGAAAAAAATAAATTTTATTATCCTTTTCCATCTCTCTCCTCCTCTCACTCTATCACTCTAAGATTCAATACTGAATCACCTCTCACTGAATGATCTGTCCTTGCTGGAATGAAAATTGAACAGTTTTTGTAGCCTAGACTGTAGTATCATTATTTACAACAGCTGTGTCTTATGCAGCACATTTTAATCTTAACAGTTCTTTCTTGTTATGTGGCAAAATTTTTTTCAAAGGGGCTAGCAGAGAAATGGTGCAGGATAACAACTAGTTCTGACCATACTACTCTGGGAGTAGAAAGGCAGCTTCCCAGGAGATAAGCATTGAGCCTCAGATGAACTCAAGAAAATATAATGAGAGCCAGTGTTGATAGAGATCTAGTCTCAGAATCAAAGCACTCCAAGTTCAAGCTCCACCTTGATGCATCCTGTTTACATTATCCTGGACAAGTCACATAACCTCCCAAAGACTCCAGGGCACTCTAAGTTTGCCAGTTATATAACAGCTGCTGATCTACATCAGGAAAAAGAATTATTTCCACTTGAAGTCTCCTACATTGGTGAAATCACAGGTTCCTGACCTCCCCTCTCCTACAAAACCCTCTGTCCCCCCAAAAGATCTAAGTGTCTTCTGTGTGCAATGCACTGGGGATACAAAAATGAAAAATGATGCAATCGTATACCTTATCAGTATGTTTCTCTTTGCAAAGGAAAAACCCTTTTATCTTGCAAATGTTTAGTGGAGTGGAGTTAATAAAAATTATAATAGCCAATATTTATAAGGTAGTCTAAGATTCACAAAGATAAATTAAGTGAAGTCTATGGTGAATCTCGTAGTTAGGCTTATATTGCTCTGGTCTCACTAGGAGTTCTTGGTCTTTAGGGATGCATCTTCCCTAACATTTTTAGAACTTTTGTGTGTATGTGTGTGGGATTTAAAATACAAATATGCACAAACACATACAAATACATGTGGGTTTTAAAGTACAAACATGCACAAATATACACAAAGTCCAGAACACATCTTTGTGGCCATATTAACAGGACCTGCACAGAGGAAAGGGAATAAAAGCCAGTGGTCCCTGAATGAGTCTGTTGCCCCTTGGACTCTAAATGGAAAAAAAAAATAGGTCAGAGGGAGGGCAAAATCAATATCCAATCCAGTCCCTCTGCCATCTTCACTTACCTCCAAAAGAAAAACAATGGTATACGGGCCTTGACATAGTTCCAGACCACATAGAGCTTGTGCTGCGGCAAATACATTTAATAAGATGCTTTTTTCTGCACTCCTCCCTTGATGGCCTATTGATAGCACCATGATATGGTACAAATAAAACCAGAAACCACCCAGAGGTTGGCTCCTGCAGCTCCCTCTAGATCTCCCACTGGGCTACTGCCCTCTGGTGTTACCATGAAAGGCTCATTATCAAACACAGGCAATCAAATTTACATTGCTAATTTAAGAAGAAAGTTACTGTAAGCATTAAAGTGAGAGTTATTGGGTAATATTGAGGAAAAACTTCCCAAAAAGCCCATGGGGCATCAGCATCCGGTATCACAACTGCTGTGCAGGCCTTTTGCTAATAAAAGGAAAAAAGCTTGACAATGTGTGCTGAGAATTAACATGGGAACTCCCGAGGCCCCAAATGAGGGTTTCTGGTGTGGGATTTGATATATTTCTTTGGAATGAACCATTGGATGCAGTCTAGGTCAGGGATCCAAATGAGCCTTAATATTTGGATGGGTTCTTCTAAGAACAAATCTATGGACTCTCAAAACAGACCTAGTTATATCCAAATTGCAAAGTGACCTAATTAAATTAGAAAAAGAAAATGCAACATATTTCTTTTTAGCAAAGGGGATACCTTCTTGCTCTGGTCTGACATTCATCCTTGGTCTTCTTTTAACCTAAAACAGGTATTCTGAACCATGTTTTGGTCCTAGATCCCTCTGGCAGTCTGGTGAAGCTGATGGACAATGTTTTCAAATGTGTAGAATAAAATGCATAGAATTATGAGGGGAACCAATTATATCAAAATATCATTATTAAAATATTTTAAAAAACATTCATTGACTCAATTCAATTAGTTGTCTATAAAGGATACAGACGAAAAAAGTACCAGACAGAGTCAGGAGATCAAGATTCTAGTCTCATCTTTGCTATAAAACTTGTCTGTCCTTAGGCCAATAACCTTGACCTTAATCATGCCCTCTAACTGTAGATGTCCCACAATGAGGTGATATTTGTAAAATGTGCTTAGCACAGTGCCTGACACATAGTAGGTGCTATACAAATTCTTGTTCCCATTCCCATTCTTTACAGGGCTCTGTCCTCTCTTCTCTTCCCCCTCTCTACTACTTCCCTTGGTGATCTCATAAACTCCCATGGATTTAAATATGATCTCTATGTTGAGGATTCTCAAATGCATGAACTCTTCCCTAACTTCTCTGCTGACCTCTGATCTCACATTGCCAACTGTCTTTCAGATATCTTAAACTGAATGTTCGGTAGACATCTTAAACTCAATGTGTCCAAAGCTAAACCCATTACCTTTCTCCCTAAACCCTCCCCCTGCCAAACTTTTGTATTACTGTGGAGGACACTACCATCCTCCTGGTCCCTAGACTGTGAAGCTCACAATCTAAGTGTCATCCTCAACTCCTCATTATTTCCCCTCCCCCCATATCCAATCTGTTGCCAATACCTGTAGATTTCACCTTTGCAATATTTCTCAAATATAAATGCCTCTTTCTCTTCTCTGACTCTGTCAACACTCTAGTGCAGACCCTCATAACCTCTAGTTTGGGCTATTGTAATAGCTGGCTGGTGGCTATATGCTTCAAGATGTTTGAAAGATAGTTGGGAGTGTGGAACTACTGGTCGGCAGAGAAGGTGAGGCAGGTCTACCTGTCTTAAGTCTGTTTCCATTCTAATTCATCCTCTATTCAGCCACCAAAGTTCACTTATCTGACAACATCACCTCCCTAAATATGGCTTCCTATCACTTCAAGAATCAAATACAAACTTCTCTGTTTGGTGTTTGAAACCATTCATATTCTGAGATCCTACCCCACCTTTCTAGTCTATTTACACTTTATTCCCTGTCATGTATATTTTGATCTAGTGACACAGACCTCTTGGCTGTTCCACAAATGAGAAGCTCTGTTTCTTGGCTCCAAGTATTTTCTCTGACTATTCCTCATGCCTGGAATGCTCTCTCTCCTCATTCTCACCTCCTGATTTCAAGTCCCAAGTAAATTTCTATCTTCTATGTGAAACCTTTCCCAACCTCTCTTAATTGCAGTACTTCACTTGCTGATTTCCTATATATCATCACATATATAATTACTCTCTACATGTACATACATGTTTCCTAATTAATATACATGAGTATATATATATTGTTTGTACATATTTGTTTACTTTGTCTCCTCCATTAGATTGTGAGCTTCCTGAGGGCATAGGAGGTCTTTTGCCTTTTTTGTATCCTTGGCACCTAATATGGTGCCTGGCACATAGTATGCATCACAGTAGCTTAATAAATGCTTATTGACTGACTGACTAGCTTTCTTATCTAAAAATAAGGAGATTCTAATAAATAATCTTCAAGGTCTCTTCCATTCTGTCATTCGGTCCCTGACAGCCTCATGCAGTTACAGAGGCAATCACAGATTCCAAAAAAGGACAAAGCAAAAACCAAAGTTAAAGGGAAAACAAACAAAGAGAAGATGTGACCCTATGAGAGTCCCTGCCTGTCTGGACTGCATGACAGGGTAAGCTTCTCGAGGAGTGTTTCTGTGTCCTGCCGAGCATCTGGTACAATGCCCTGAATATGAAGACATTTGAAAAATATTGTTCAACAAGGACTAAAGAAGTCAGAGTCACAAGATGACAGAAAGGGAAAATTCTATCTTCCAAATCAGGTCTCCATGTTCTGTGAAGAACACAGAGGATAGATGACATGGAAGTTTACCTTTTTCTAAAAAAAAAGAAAAGTTGATTGAATTTGGTTAATTATTTAAACCTACACTGTAGAACAAGGTATTTGGATTTCCATTCCTGAAGCCAGGGAAAGTTGCTTTATCTCTCCTTTCCCTTCAACCCTCCCATCCTACAAGGAATAAATTGCCTATTTATGTCTGAATGAGACTGTCAGGCTAGCGTTAACTCTGGCCTGAGGGCAGAGAAGGTGAAAAGCAAAGAGAAAAGCTCTATTCAGAAATGAAATATGTTTCTCTCTGGACAAGTGAGTATAAGTAGGGTTCACAGCAGAATCCTTGGCATTCCTACATTCCAGATTGGTACTCACCAGCAGCACTGGTATCCTGAGAACCTGCCAACAAACAAACATAGTTAGAGATCACAAGTGTATTAAAAGCCAACCAGTTCTACATAATGGAGGAAAGATTCAATATTTTTGAGCTGGTAACATTCTTGAAGTCAAATTCATATAAGCAATAGGAAGAGAGATTCCATTTACATGGCTGATGAGCATGCTTGTATGTGTCTCCGGCTAGAGTGAACACATCCCACCTAATTTAAAAAATATTCGGAATGGAAGATGTATGTAGATTACTTCTGCCTTGGAAACAGCTACTCATCTATTTGCTTATGGTAATTATTAATCTTTGACAGATAAATAGAAAATATTGTTGACTTTAATTTCTTTACTATACTTCTATAGTATGGTAAGTCACTTATCTAGCTTGTTGATTCTTAACACTTGTTTATAAGACTGGTTCAATATACCTTGGCCCAGTTGGAGGCAGTTGTTTTCCCAGCAGCGGTGGCCACCGTGGAAAGCAACAAATCATGACTCTCTCAAATCCTTCACTCCATTTGGTTCAATGAAAGCTGAGTTACTTCACTTTCATAGTGTAATTAATTCAGCATAGATAGTATATGGAGTATGGAAGTCAGCCCAAATCAGAAAGCACAGATTTTATTAACAAACTCCCTTCAGTATAGGACAGTAGAATAAAAGTTTAATGAATGAAGAGTATGACCATGTTATTATAGAGATCTAATCTATTTCCTTAAGTGGAAATGATGAAACAACTCAGTACCATTGACAATGTTAACATTATAAACTATGTCATAATCCAAGGAAAAGTAAGTAAATACATATGTGCTTCTTAAATAATGAATGACAATATTGTCAACAAAGATATTGGTGGGAAGAAAGAAATATTGTAATGGATGAAGGGTAGAATATAATTAAACGTAGATAATGAATTAATTATTTAAGGAAATTTGATTGTCAGCCTTAGATTAGACATTTTGAGAGATGAAAAAATCCATATTGACTTAGGAAATGACAAATCAGAGAAACAACAAACACAGAATCTAACATTTTTCTAAAAGGTAAAAAAAATTGAGAAAGCAATGTTATCCACTTTGGTAGAATATGATATAGGATATATGATATATATCACTCAGTCGCATAGACATATTGTCAGTTGATTTAAACCTCAGTGTATTTGAAAAATTATTTTTTATGAACACTAAATAATGAAGATTGTTTCATGGGTCTACTTCTTTCAATAGGTGATTTTGGAAAAGAAGAGCCCAGTAGAACTTTCACTGTTTTGATGAGAATTACTGTGTGTCTCTAGGTTAACATTAGCTCTGATGAGTTCCTAGGATGTTGGCTATTTGGTTATTCCAAAGACTTGTCTAAATAATCTCAGACTCCTGCCATTTTAGTATTCTCTTAAATGTACTAGAACCCAGTCAACTTAGTCTCTTGAACTACTAAATTTGTTGGATGCTATCTTACCCTTTAGCTGATTTGATGGTTTGACTAACTGATTATCCAGATGACCTTTGTTCACATTTTGTTCCCATTTATTATGTCATTGTTTGTTTTCTTTATTTTAGAGTCAGTTTCCCAAATAAATTATGGTTTCCTACATAAGTTTCCCTACAGCTGCATAATTTATTCTCATGTTAGAAGGAATAAACTTAACTCCAGAAAAATTGGCTTGAAGCAAGTGTATACTCTATAAAAATGTCAGAAATGCTATAATTATATTTTATCAGGTGTAGTTTAACATTTTAATAGGTAGTATCTAGGACTGATCTGACAGCATGTTTTCAGAGGGTGAAATGAATGCTCAAAATAAGAAAACACACCACTCAGAATATAAATGAATCTTTCCTGCCAGAGGAGTATTTATGAAAAGTAAGATCAGAGTTTATTCTGAAGTGGCTATATAATTTTCTGAAGTACTGTCCTGTCCTAATATATGTTCATTAAATGTGATTTGGAAGGTTGGGAAAATCATCCCTATGTGACTTGTTAATCATTAGAGAAGAGGAGTGAGTATTTGGCTAAATTCCAAGAGAAGTCCTTATCCTGAGACTTAGCTCATATATCTGTGTATAATTCAATGAATTTGCTTCTATTATATCTTTAAGAAACTTAGAGCGGCTTGACAACTCTATCAAGTCCTTTGTGCGTCAAGCTCTGAAATCAACTGAACAGGACTAATCTGTACGTTATACCAATATTATTTATTACTATTATTTCTTTCTGAAGATGAATTTAATTTACTTTGATTTTTCTGCCAAGTGTTTTTAAATGAAGAAAGCCACAAATCCTTTGGATTAAGAAAGGAACTTGAGTGGAAGGCTAATTTTTACACATAAGCTAGCAAATCAACAGTAGTGAAGTTTGCATTGAGAGAACGGTATCACCAATATTCCAATCAATCCTTTCCATGAAATGTTGATTTTTACCTCTAGGAAATCTTGTTGTGGAGGAAAATCAACATGTAATTTTATGAGAAAATCATCAATTTTCTGTTTATTTTGTTAGTTGGTTGATATCACAATTGAGAATTCGAGGGGAAAATGAATTATTGCATTGGCGGCATTAGCATCTCAATTCGTTCGAGGGTAAAACCATAAGAGTCAGAGAGCAGGGAAAAGGAAATGAAGAATGACCATTTAGCCTGAGCCTCAAATGTGACCAATAAAAAAGAAAGTTATTCCCATTTTACCGGGGGACAAGGATTTCTGAATGGCTTTTATCATACTTAATATCAGCTGCAACACTGGATGATAACTGGGTTTTTCTTCAATAATCAAGTTAACATAAGAGGAGGCACAGCACAGTGAACAGACTGCTGACCTTGGAGTCAGGAGGCTCAGGGTTCATCTTGTTTTTGACACATATTGACAAGAATTAGTACATCAGTATATAAAATATTTGTCCAAGTTTATATCATATAATATCAACTGGGCCTCATTGTGACAAGGCAATTTTTATTCATCTCCCTAATTAATTATTCATCTCCCACTAATTAATTTTCTATGCAACTAATCATAGCTACTTTTTCAATCCTTTCCATCTCTCCTCAAACCTTCCCCCCCCCCCCAATTTGCTCCTCCTCCCTCCATCCTTTTAGTTGAGAACCTTGCCTGATATTTTAATGGAAAAAATTGAGACAAGCCTTCAGGAACTTCTTTTCTCCCCGTCTTTCTCATCTCAGATGTGTCCTGCCACTATATTTTCTATCATCCTTGTCTCTTGTGGAAAAGTATCTCTTATTCTCACCCAGGCTAACCCCTTTATGTGTACAAGTGCCCTCTCTAGCATCCTTATTCTCTCACTAATCTTCAATATCTCTACTTGTTGTTTCCTTACTGTCCACTGACACACCCATGTCTACGTCATCCTTAAAAAGGGATCTTTCCATCCCTACTAGCTAGCATGCCATATCTATTCCCTTTCATGGCTAAACTCCTACAGAAGGCTTCTATAATTGAGGTCTTCATTTCCTTTTTCTTAATCTCTTCTTAACGCTCTGTAGTGTGGTTTCTGTCCTCATTATTCAACTGAATACTCTGCAAAGGTAAGGATGATTTCTCTTTTTGAAAATTTATTGTATTTATTCAGTATTTAATTTTCCCCCAGTTACATGTGAAAACATTTTTTAACATTTGTTCTTAAAACTTTGAGTTCCACTAATTCATTGTTGGTGGAGCTGTGAGCTCATCCAACCATTCAGAAGAGCAATTGGGAACTATGCCCAAAGGGCTACAAAAATGTGCATACCCTTTGACCCAGCAATATCGCTACTAGGACTGTATCCCCAAGAGATCATAAAGATGGGAAAGGGTCTTACATGTACAAAAATATTTATAGCAGCGCTCTTTGTAGTGGCCAAAAACTGGAAATCAAGGGGATGCCCATCAATTGGGGAATCGCTGAATAAATTGTGGTATATGAATAGAATGGAGTACTATTGTGCCATAAGAAATGATGAACAAGAAATCTTCAGAGAGGCCTGGAAGGACTTATGTGATCTGATGCTGAGTGAGAGGAACAGAACCAGGAGAACTTTGTGCACAGTAACGACCACAGTGTGCGAGAGTTTTTTTCTGGTAGACTTGGAACTTCATAATAACACAAGAGCTTAAAAAAAACAATTCCCAATGGTTTTCTAAGGCAAGATGCCTTCCACACTCAGAGAAAGAACTATGGAATTCATTTGCAGAATGTAGCAGATCATATTTGTGTGTGTGTGTGTGTGTGTGTATGTGTGTGTGCATGCGTGTGTGTATGTGTATTATGTTTTGATTTGTTATATGAATTCTTCCATTTATTTTAGTTAGTCTACACAGCATGACTATAGTGAAAACGTATTCAATAGGAAAGTATATGTAGATCCTATATAGAATTGTATGGCATCTTGGGGAGGGAGAGGGGTGCTGGGGGGTAGGTGGGGGCGCAAAAGTATAAGTTTTTTGGTAGTGATTGTAGAACATTAAAAAAAAAAAAATAAAACCCTCAAAAAACTTTGAGTTCCAAATTCTCTCCCTTTCTTCCTCCTCACCTCTTTCATTGAAAAGGCAAGCAGTTCTATGTAGGTTATATGTGTGTAGTCATGCAAAACATATCCATAACAGTCATATTATAAAAGAAAATGACAAAAAAAAATTCGAGAATAATAAAGTGAAAAACCCCCCAAAAGTTGTTTCAATCTGTATTCAGACATCATCTGTTATTTCTCTGGGGAATGAATAACATTTTTCTTCCTAAGTCCTTCAGAGCTGTCATGGATAGTTGTATTGCTGAGAATAGCTAAGACATTCACAGCTGATCATCTTACAATATTGCTACTACTTTGTACTCAGTACATATTACTTTGCGACAACCTATGTAAGTCTTTTTAGGTTTTTCTGAGAGCATCTTGCTCATCATTTCTTATAATGCAATAGTATTCCATCTTAATTACATACTACAATTTAATCAGTCATTCCACAATTGATGTGTATCCCCTCAATTTCTAATTCCTTACCTCCAGGAAAGAGCTGCTATAAATATTTTTGTTTATATAGTTCCTTTTCCTTTTTGTTTTTTTAAATTTCTCTTGGGATCCAGACCTAGTAATGATATTTCTATATCAAAGGGGATGCATAGTTTTATAGCCCTTTGGGCATAGTTCCAAATTGCTCTATAGAATGATTTAATCAATTCCCAACTGACAATAGTACACTAATGTTTTATTTTTTCCCATATCCCCTCTAACACTTGTCATTCATCTTTTATGTTCTATTATCTAATCTAATAGGTAGTACCTCAGAATTGTTTTAACTTGCATTTCTCAAATCAGTAGTGAGTTAGAATATTTTTTTCATATGGCTGTAGAAAGCTTTAACTACTTCATCGGAAACCTGATTATGTCTTCGGATCATTTATCCGTTGAGGAATGGCTCTTATTTTTATAAAATTGATACCATTATCTGTATGTTAGAGAAATGAGACCTTTATCAGAGAAACATGCTTCAAAATTTTTTTCCACAGTTACTACTGCTAACTGTATTTCCCCCCATCCTATTCCCCCTGCCCATTTATTTTATTCTTTTTCTCCTTTCACCTTGCCCCTTCTCCAAAGTGTTTTGATTCAGATTACCCCTTCCCCCAGTCTATCTTTTCTTCTATCACCTCCCCTTCTCTTATCCTCTTTCCCTTCTATTTTCCAGTAGGGTAAGATAGATTTCTATACCCCATTGCCTTTTGTATCTTTTTTCTAGTTACATATAAAAACAATTTTTAGTATTTGTTTTTAAACTCTTTCCTTTCCTCCCTCCCCTCCTACCCTCGTTGAGAAAGCAAGCAATTTGATCTAGGTTATACATATGTAGTCATGAAAAACACTTCCATAGTAGTTATATTGTGAAAGACTAATTCTATTTCCCTCCCTCCTATCCTGCCCAACCTTTATTCTATTCTCTCCTTTCACCCTGTCCCTCCTCAAAAGTGTTTGCTTCTGATTACCCCCTCCTTCAATCTGCCTTCTATCACTTCCCCTATTCTTATCCCCTTCACCCTACTTTCTTGTAGGAAGTAAGATAGATTTCCATATCCAATATTCTTTTTTTATGCCAATTCTGATGAGAGTAAGGTTCACTCATTCCCTCTCACCTATCCCCTCTTCCCCTCCATTGTGAAAACTTTTTCTTGCCTGTTTCATGTGAGATAATTTATCTCATTCTACCTCTCCCCTTTCCTCCCAGCACATCCCTCTCTCAGCACTTAATTTTACTTTTTAGATATCCTTCCTTCTTATTCAACTCACCCTGTGTCCTCTGTCTATATATATTCTCTCCAACTACCCTAACAATGAGAAAGGTCTCATGAGTTACAAATGCCATCTTTCCATGTGGGAATGTAAGCAGCTGAACTTTAATAAGCCCTTTATTATTTCTATTTCTTGTTTACCTTTTCATGCTTCTCTTGAATCTTATATTTGAAAGTCAAATTTTCTATTTAGCTTTGGTCTTTTCTCAAGAATTCATTAAATTCCTCTACATCATTGAATATCAATTTTTTCCCCTCATGGATTACACTCAGTTTTGCTGAGTAGGTGATTCTTGGTTTTAATTCTAGCTCCTCTGACCTCTGGAATATCGTATTCTAAGCTCTCTGATCCCTTAAGGTAGAAGCTGCTAAATCTTGTGTTATACTGATTGAGTTTCCACAATTCTTGAATTGCTTCCTTCTGCCTGCTTGCAATATTTTCTCTTTGACCTGGGAACTCTGCAATTTGAGTATAATATTCCTCAGAATTTTCATTTTGATGTCTCTTTCAGGAGGTGATTGGTAGATTCTTTCCATTTTCATTTTTCCCTCTCATCCTAGAATATCAGGACAGTTTTCCTGGATAATTTCTTGAAAGACTATGTCTAGACTCTTTTGATCATGGCTTTCAGGTAGCTCAATAATTTTAAAATTTTCTCTCCTGCATCTATTTTCTGGGTCAATTGTTTTTTCCAATGAAATATTTCACATTGTCTTCTATTTTTTCATTCTTTTGGTTTTGTTTTATAATTTCTTGATTTCTCATAAAGTATCTTCTATTTTTTCATTCTTTTGGTTTTGTTTTATAATTTCTTGATTTCTCATAGAGTTATTAGCTTCCATTTCCTCCATTCTAATTTTGAAGGAATTATTTTTGAAGGAGTTATGTTCCTCATTGAGCTTTTGGACCCCCTTTTCCATTTGACTAATTATGCTTTTTAAGGCATTCTTCTCCTCATTGGCTTTTTGGATCTCATTTGCCATTTTGTCTAATCTATTTTTTAAGGTCTTATTTTCTTCAGTATTTTTTGAGTCTCCTTTGCCAAGCTGTTGACTCATTTTTCATGATTTTCTTGCATCACTCTCATTTCTCATCACATTTTTCCTTTATTTCTGTTACTTGATTTTCAAAATCCCTTTTGAGTTCTTCCATGGCTTGAGACCAATTCATATTTTTCTAGGAGGCTTTGGATGTAGGAACCTTGACTTTGTTGTCTTCTTCTGAGTGTGTTTTGATCTTCCTTGTTGCCAAAGTAAGTTTCTATAGTCATTTTTTTCTGTTCTTTGCTCATTTTCCTAGCCAATTACTTGACTTTTTAATTTTTTGTTAAGGTAGGGTTCTACTTCTAGTGTGAAGGGTATACTATTCCAAGCTTCAGGGATTTTGTGCAGTTTTTTTAGAGATACTTCTAGGAACCTGTAAGTTGTTGGTTCTTCCAGGGTGGTATGATCTTAGGACAGGTAATTATTTGTGCTCTGATTTGTGAGTGACCACAGGCACTCTTTTTCAGCCCAGGAATTATTCAGAGAGTTCTCTCTCTACTGCTGCCACAAGCTCTGCTTTGCCAGTGCTCCTCCTTGTCCCAGGACTTATCCCACCCAAGATTGTGACCTGGATCCAAGTATGAGCAAAGTAACAGAGTCCTCCCTCATTGATAGCAAAGAGACCCCTGTAATCTCCTTCTGGCCAGTTGTTCAATCTCCTTACCATCTGTGGGTTGGCAGTTGCTGTCAACTCACCCTGTGTCCTCTGTCTATATATATTCTCTCCAACTACCCTAACAATGAGAAAGGTCTCATGAGTTACAAATTGATATTTGTAGGGGAAAAAATTGATATTCAATGATGTAGAGGAATTTAATGAATTCTTGAGAAAAGACCAAAGCTAATTGGTAGATTCTTTCCATTTTCATTTTTCCCTCTCATCCTAGAATATCAGGACAGTTTTCCTGGATAATTTCTTGAAAGACTATGTCTAGACTCTTTTGATCATGGCTTTCAGGTAGCTCAACTGCCACAGCTGCCAGTGATTCAGTCCCCTAGGCCTGCCTCTCTGTTTGCTGGGGCCCAGTCTGTGCTAGCATGACTTGCCCTGGACTACACTCCTCTTCAGCCTGGTACAACAGACTTTTCCTATCAACCTTCCAGGTTGTCTTGTGCTAGAAATTTGTTTCACCCTGTCTTTTTGTGAGTTCTGCTGCTCTAGAATTTGTTTAGAATAAATTTTTACAGGTATTTGGAGGGGTTTGGGGGAGAGCTCAGGCATGTCTCTGCCTTTACTCTGCCATCTTGGTTTTCTAGTACCAGTGATTTTTTAATTGCCATTCTAATCACCATTTCTCAGTCCTAATCCTTTGTGACCTCTCTGAAGCTTCTGACACTGTCAGTCATCCTCTTCTCTTTGACATACTCAACTTTCTATGTTTTAAAGAAACCACTCTTGCCTGCTTCTCTTGCTCTATTTCAGTCACTGTTTCTGGATCTTCATCCAGGTCATGCCCACTAAGGGTAGATATTCCCAGGCCTTTGTCATGGACCCTTTCATCAATTCCCATTGGTTTTAATTATTTATTTGCTGATGATTTGCAGATGTAATTAGTCAGCCCTAACTTTCATTCTTATATCTCTAATTGCCAATTAGACAGCTCAAACTAGATGTTCTGGAGACATCTTATCACAACATGTTCAAAAATTTACTAATTTTCTTTCCCCTCAATCTCTCTCTTCTTCCTGACTTTTCTATTACTATTGAGGACACTGCCATCCTCTGAAGACCCCAGGCTCTAAAGGTTACCCTTGACTCCTCCCTCTCTTTTACCCTCTTGACCCCCATACACAATCTTGCTAAGGCTTATCAATTTTACCTTTGTTAAATTTCTCTAATACATTCCCTTCTCTCCTTTAATACTTCCATCATCCTTCATTTTTTTTCCACAGGGACTATTGCAATAACCTTCTGATTGGTCTCTTTGGCACATAGTAGGCATTTAATAGATACTTCTTTACTCCCATTCCCTTTGTTGCTACTGCTTTTGTCTGTTGATTATCTCCAATTTATTCTGCATGTAGGTTTGTATATGGCTGTTTACATGTTGTCTCCCCCATCAGACTGTGAACTCCTTGAGAGCAGGAACTGCTTTTTGAACCTTTCTCTGTGATGTCTAGTACATATAATGTTTAGTATCTAGCACATATAATAATGACTAAATGTTTTCTAACTTGAATTTACTTGACTTGTGATTTTGTCAAATAAC
Organism: Notamacropus eugenii; assembly: GCF_028372415.1. Lineage (NCBI taxonomy): Eukaryota > Metazoa > Chordata > Mammalia > Diprotodontia > Macropodidae > Notamacropus > Notamacropus eugenii. Next base: position 93,057,152 of record NC_092872.1, read on the forward strand.
TAGCTAGCATTTACATAGCACTTAACTTGTATTTCTTTTAGTGCTGACATATACATCCATACTATATTGCCTGCTCCCTGTAATGAATAATGGCACATGGCTGTTGAATGCTTAAACAGAAGCAGAACTCCAATCTATGACCATAGGAAAAGAAGCATAGTATACTGGAAAGAGCACTGGCCTGAGAATAAGGATATAGAGTTCTGGTTCCAGGTTTGACACCAATTTGCCCTGTTACCTTGATGTAAGTGCAAACAAGGTGGGATTTTTATTGTTTTCTTTTTGAAGTTGTTTCCTGGACTCAGGCTGCATTGTAAAAATCTGAAGGATTAATCTCCTTTGAACCCTGATAACTCACAGTTGTGCTGAGTCATGTAGGTTTCATTCCTTCTTGCTCCGAGTCAATCAGGGACCTAGTCTTTGTTATATGTTCCTTGAAGTTGGCATTTATTAAGAGTCCTCTGACTCCTCAGATGTTGGTGCTCTCCCAGTATGATGGTGTATGTAGGTGGTTGTATTATTTTGTTTAGGCAATTGGAGCCTTATCTCTTGGATTCTTTCTTGAATACTTCTCTCTACTTATACATCTTTGGCTTTCTGCATTGTTTCATTAAAGTAAGATTATTAACCCCTTTTGGGCTATCTTTCCTTTAGAAAAGTAGATTAAGAACTTGTGTTAGCAGACCTCCTGTGTTCTGGTGTTATTGGTCTTACACCTCCACAGCAGCTACTACAGTTGCATTTTTGCTACGTTTGGGCAAGTTTATTTACTTCTCTGGGCTGTAGTTCTTCATTTGTATAATGAGAGAATAGGAAGAGATGATCCAACTTTCTATCCACTCAACATCCTTTCAACCTCTGAGTTGAGGTCCTATGTGATGTTATTTGGAAAAGTAACTCAGTCTTTGAAATAACAAACTCATGATGGATGAAAAGAATTTTCCAGGCTAACAATATATGAGTTGAATTAATTTTTAATAGTCATTCAGTGATTTTATTGGAGGCCAGAATGCACCTGAGAACAGGAGAGAGTCTAGGGTGTAGCTCTTGCTATTGTGGGTAGGCATGGCAGAAGTCCCGAACTAGAGATAAAGTTTGTTGTATGGTTGCTATGGTAATCCATTTTGAGTGCATCAAGTGTCCTCTATACTTTTTCTTAGTCCTTTATTGATTTAAATTAAAACCTCATCCTATGGCTTTTAAGTACATTCACCCTAGCTTTGTATGTGCTTAAAAGGAAAGGGAGTAGAATCTTTTATGTTTCTAGATCTTTGTGTATGTGTGTGTGTGTGTGTGTGTGTGTGTGTGTGTGTGTGTGTGTATGTATGGTTTAAGTATTTTGTCTGAATCAAGGTATGTCTGAGTCAAAAGCTTAAAGCTGTTAAGATCTAACTGTATTTTATACAAAACAGCTGATGTTCTTACAAGATAATGAGTTGTTTTGAAGGCTAAAGGATGGAACTTTAGATGTCTCCCTAGGGCAAACTGTATGGCTCATGTACTGTGGATGGCAAGATCTAAATGGGCCTATTGCCAAGACCATCATTTCCAATTTGAGTTGGGGTTCTGGTTTCCCTAGACTGAGCTATTTTGCCTTCAGTCACCCTTTCCAAAGGACAAGCAATCCTTGGATCCATATACTGAACAAAATACTTGGCCTTAAATTTAATTCAGCTCTGTAATTCCCTTTTGATCCTATGACAATCCATATGGATGAATAATCTGTCTGCTTTTCCCAGATAAGCATGTTTCATGAAGGGTGACTTAAATCAGGTGGTGCTGAAGGCACTGCTTATGGGCACCAGACTCCTATTTTATTTTCTATCTACTATTATCTGGTAGCCAGCTAAATTGAAGAGACAGCACCAAATATTGAACTAAGCTTTGTGTGGTCTCTAGAGCAATAGATTAAGGCATAGACTTTTAATTCTTTTAGTTCATCAGCAGTGGGCTCAGGCTTTGTTTCTTGCTCTTTCCTTGGAAGTTATAGTAATGGAGGCTCATTTGATCATCTGATCCAGTATTCTGAGTACTGAGGGCAGGACTTTCACTATTGGAGCAAAGACTAATTTAAAAAAAAGATGGGCCTCTTCTACTATGCTAATTTATGACCATGATTTAGAGGTAATTGTAGCTTCTCTAACGTTATACCACTAGATTGAAAATTTTGACCAGGATCATCAGCTTCAAAATGCATAAAACATAGGCTTACTGGGATCAATAGTTGTCTGTTAGTAGGCAAGTTTAGCTAAATTTAGAGGATTACTACTTTTGGATAATTTTTCAGCACCTCCTAAACCATCTTTTATGTTATAAAGGGATTGAATTGGAAGAGGGAATATCCACAGTAACAAAATTATCGATCATTGAAGGATCATAGACTTAGAGCTGGAAGGAATCATATTTCATCTAGTACAATCCCTTAATTTTACAGATGAGGACCTGAGATCAGGGAGGTTAATTGATTCACCTAAGGTTATTCAAGTAATATGGAACAGAGCAGGAATTTGAATGTAAGTCCTCTGATACCAAATCTAGCTCTCTTTCTGGCATGCCACATTATTTTATTGATGTGTTCCTTATGTATAATAATTCAGTTGATTGGTAATGCTTCATGGAGTTCACTATATTTAGGCAGCACAAGCCATGTTTCCCTTTATTCTCAAGTCATCTTCTCACTAGCTGCCCTGCTGTGTCGCTCTCAAACCAAAGACCATGCTCAGGAAGGATTAACTCTTTGAGTTCTACAGCTTCTACCTTGGGGCTCCTACTGTTCTGATTGATGAATACTTCACATAGATCAATATATTTAGGTAGATGCAGCAATACTTGTTTACTCTAAACCATTTTCTTGACAGCTTTCTTGCCACTACATGTGTATCCTCTGCCCCCCTTCCTCTCCCACTCCTTTCCATGATCAAATCAGTGCAGCCATTTCTTGCTAGAAAGGGTCTCTTAGCTACTCCTCTGTGACTCCACTTACTATTCCTATAGCTTTCAAAAACAAAACACTTCTCCCTGGCCATTCCTCCCTACATGCATTGTCTCCCCCATTAGAATATAAGCTTCTTAAGGCCAGTGACTGACTCTGATTTTATATTTGTATCACCAGTGCTTCATGTTTGGCAATAATACTCTTTTAATAAATACTTTTTCACCCATCCTTCAATCATTCTTCTTCTTCATTATCATTGTCATCGTCATCAACATCATCATCACCATCATTGTATTTCTCTAAACTCAATGAGAGCAGGGAATTATCTTAGGCACTGTTTTTAGACTGTGTCCCCTATTTGCTTCCAGCAAAGCATCAGGCTTTACTGAAGTTCAGCACCATGGACAAAGCCCTGTGTTTTGTTTTGTTTTTTTGTAAGAAGCAGTAAGATATGGGGGAAGGAAGCAACTAGTAGCAGGGCTTACTAAATGGTCTGACAAGTGATTGTTTTAATAGTTTTGATCTATCAGAGCTGGAATGGCTCATGGACATCGTCTAGTACAACTTTCTTAGTTTACAAAGGAGGAAACTGAAGCTTGGAGAGGATAAGTGCCTAAGGTCTAATAGTAAATTAATGGCAAAGTCAGAATTAGAATGTAGGTCTCCTGACTCCCAGATCAGTGTTTTTTTTCTACCCACACCACATATTATCTGGATGTTAGTTTGAGCAATATTTTGATTTTTTCCAAAGCCAGATGTCTTGCTGGGTGACTATGTGAGAGCTGAATAATGAAAGTGATAGATGGTCTGTGGGCTACGAATATTGACATGGTGCATAGGCTGTTGAGAGAGTGCCAATCTAATTTATTGTATGGACACAAAGCAGACTGATAAGTGATGATATCTGTTTCATATTACCAGCTGTTACGATTACATCACCCAGCAATTGCCTCTCATATCAACTCTTAGTCAAGAATAAGACAAGTTGCAGGAAGCACAGGTATGCTACATAGAGTTGAAAGCTATTAGAAGGTGATTTTATTTGACATATGTGATATATATGTAAGTTGAGTAGTCTAATTTGGCCAAATTCTTCATATGAAAAATGAAAGGGTTAGATCAAGTTCTTTCAGTTTTATGAATCTATGATTTATAAGAATAATACACATACTTAAAAACTGACAGCAACAACAGAAACCTCATTAAAAGATATTTCCTGTACCTTTAGAAGGATTAGGTAAAATACCCATCCGGTCCAATTTTTTAAAAAAAACTTAGAAAGGCACAGGGAGCTTATATATGACCTCATCTTAGGTCATTCCACAAATCTATGATAGTTGGCTCCCAGAACAACTAGCTAATTAAATGAGACCTTTCAGAGCCTCAGTTTCATGATTTGTTAAATGGTTGATAAGCAAAATCTAGTTTGCTTGCCTCACAAACCTGTTGGCAGATGTAATGACAATAATGGACATTTATGCAGGAAGCTAAAGTTTGCAATGGGTTTTATCATACATTATCTTGTTTGACCCTCATAATAGCTCTGTGGAAACAGTGCTATAGTTATTACCACTACTTCTAGGTGAAGGAACTGAGATTCAGGAGGTTAAGTGATTTGCCCAAAGTGGGATTTAAACCCAGTTTTTTTTCTGATTCCACATTTGACACTGTTCTCTAGGTTCTATGCTTTCTCAGTTTGAGCTATCTGATAAAATATACAGTTTATGTGCAAGTGCTCATTAGGCTATGAGCTTCTTGAGAAGAGGGATTATTTTTTCCCTTTTCTTTGAATCCTCAGAGCATAACACAGTTCCTGGTACATAGTAGGTGCTTAATTACTGCTTGTTTACTGACTGATCTGCAAACTGAAAAAACAAAACAAAACAAAACACCTCACCTACCAAATGAGGGATTATTAACTTATCCTTTGCTCTTCCAAAGAAACTAAGCAGCACTTAATTCCACATTGTGAATAATAAAAAATGGAGTGATGCCTTATTGGAGTGTGGGGAGCTATTTAATTTTTCTAAAGCCTGCTTCTGCGTGGGGCCAGTCCTAGTTTATTGAACAAGACTGCAGAGCTGGTGATGAGCTATTTTTCCCACCTGCCTAAATTCAGGAGAGACTCAAGCTGGTGGCACTGATCCTGAATAATTAGATGGTCTTATTGCCAAGGTGTCTAGACAAACCTTTTGTCTTCTTTGGATCATGATAAATGGAGATTTTGGCAGCAAAGTCTTCCTGTTTCTCTGCCCCTGGTAAGTGTGTCCCTTGGCTGTTTGTGCTCTTATAGAGTAAGTAATGTAAATGATAACCTAAGATGTCTGCAGGTGCTATAGACAATGTTTTTTACGGAGTACAAACCGAAAGATTCTCTTTTAATGGTAATGTTCTCCAAATGTTCTGCTGTTTACAGAAGTCATGTAGCTGCTTGCATTAAGTCCTGGGATACCACAAAAATGCAGTCACTATAAAACCTTATTTTTTTAAAAAATAATTATTTTGCTGTTCTCAATTTAATAAATAAGAAATTGCCAGTGAAGAACAAAAAGAATATTGTATATGACATGGAATTCTTATTATGTACAACATTAAAATAGAATTATTAGAAAAAGATTGGTTCAACTATCCATGCTAGAAAGACAGAGAGAATGAAAAATATGCTAAGATAATGATATACATGTGGAGTTCTCTCTCTCTTTCTCCCTCTTTCTTCCTCTCTCTCAGAATATCACCCTTTACCTGTTCAGATCAGTATCTGCTTTCCAATTTGTATCTTTAGTGTGTTTCCTGGGTCACTGAGATTTCCCAGAGTCATAGCCAATATCGTTGAGAAGTGGGACCTGAACCCAGGGTTTTCTGACCTGGAGGCCTGCACACTGTTATTTTACCCTGTCTCTCCAATCATAAATATTTTCCAAATTCCAATATCCATTCCAATATCTTCTTTTATTTGACTCTGTGTCACCTTACTTCATCTATCGTGACTGTCATATCCACCACCTATCTATCTGTGTATCTATTATTTCTTTATTTATGTTTTATATCTGTGATTCAATTTCTGTGTGGAATGACTAGTGAGGAACCCCCCACTTAACTGGTGCCTGAAAGAATTAACTGAGTCAGCATGGAATAGATAGGTATCAAGGTAAGTCAAAAGACAGACAAATAGATCATGTGTTTATGAAGCCCTATTTGCCAAGTAATGTTTTAGGTGCTGGGGATACAAAAACAAGAAAACAAGGTAGTGTCTACTTTTAATGAACTTATATTCTAATAGAAGAAGGAAAACGAGGGAAGGGGGAAAAGAATGGGATAAAGATATCTGGTATGGAAGTGAAAAAAACTTGAGAGAGAGCTAGAAGTGAAATGAGCAGTATGAATGAGCCTCCTCAAATTATGGTGATCCCAGGCAGGCTTGGACTCAACAATGAGAAGGGACTGTTTAAATTTTTTAAATCTCCAGCACCTGCAATACTGGCAGTCATTTAATAAATGTTTGTTGATTTGATTCTATGTATTTTAGGCAGCTGTCTAGAATTTCTCTATTATGTTATAGGGGTGTTAGAGGAAGTCCCGGATTCTTTGCTTGAGTATGGACATATTCACAATTTTCTCCTGGCAAGATGTCAACAAAAACATTATGATCAAAAAATGATGTGGTCCATTCATGTATCCAGGATGAGAGACAGCAAATAGAGATTTTGAATACTATGTTCACCTGTTAAAAAAGCCCTCAAAACAAAACTCTACTTACTGTAAAATGGGGATAATACTAGCACCTACCTTAATAAATGCTTATTCTCTTACATTGGTACCATTGCAGACGTTTCGATAGTGTTTGAAGGTTTAGGAAGTGCTTTTTTTATACATACAGGGTATCCAAAAGTTTTAGTAGAGTTTTAAGATTTAATACCTCCAAATTATCTCATTTCATCGTTACAACAAACCTTGGAAGAAAGTGCTATTATCTGCTCTGCTGCCACTTTCAGAGATGGGGAAACTCAAGCAAACAGAGTTTAAGTTTCTTGTCCAAGGTCACGCAGCTAAATAAGTATCTGAGGAAGGACTTGCACTCTGGCTCCCCTGACTCCATGTCCAGCGTTCATTGCTCTACCTAGCTGCCTAGTAAAAGAGCCAGAGGAAGGGCTCCTAGTGTATTGAGTGAATCTTCTATAGAGGTATGTAGGACAAGGAAGTGAAGGAAAAGTACACAGACTGAAAAGACATGGAAAAGTTGCATGGTTTGCCAGTTGAGAGAGGACCCCATAGATGAGATGACGGATCCATCCAAGAAATAATAAACCCAGTGCTAAACTCACTGTAGTGAGTGGGTGAATGTTGGTTAAGTACTCAACTATATGGAAACAGGCTAATTGAGTACTAATGGTGGCCACTTTTCTTCAAGCATTTGGGAATTTGAAACCATTCTTTTGGTCAGATTGCTTCCTGATATTTGCTCTCATTTTGCAGTGTTGAGTCTTATTTGGAATATTCCATCGTGAGGGACTCTTTGAATCTACATGCAAAGCTAGATGGCTGGAGTTTGCTTTCTTGCAGTAGATGATCTGAGGCAGTGGTTTATGCTGCCCTCTTAATTGTCATTGGAAACCCTATCTATCTTCATTGAAGTGCTTTTCTAAGTGTAGATTGTAAGTATAGGTGTTCTTTCAATCTCTCTGTATAGTCTACAGTGAGTTTAAATGAGCTTTGGTCTTTTTAGTTAGAAATGAGCTCTCTGGTTGAAATGAAAATACACAACGTCTTTGTAACAGTTGATAGAGTTAATGATGAGGGAAATGTTTGTATCTTTTTTTTATACAGTCTCCACTATGTGACTATCTCAAGCAGTGCTGTTTTTTTAAATTTTAAATTTTTAAAATTTATTTATTTAAGTTTTCAACATTAATTTCCAAAAAATTTTTAGGTTCCAAATTTTCTCCCCATTTCTCCCTTCCCCCCACCCCAAAATGCCAAGCATTCTAATTACCCCTATCACTAATCTGTCCTCCCTTCTAACATCCCTCCCTTCCTTTATCTCCATCTTCTCTTTTGTCCTGTAGGGCAAGATAACTTTCTACACCCCATTACCTGTATTTCTTATTTCCTAGTTGCAAGAGCAATACTCAACAGTTGTTCCTAAAACTTTGAGTTCCAACTTCTCTTCATCCCTCCCTCCCCACCCATTCCCTTTGGGAAGGCAAGCAATTCAATATAAGCCATATCTGTGTAGTTTTGCAAATGACTTCCATAATAGTCAAGTTGTGTAAGACTAATTATATTTCCCTCCATCCTGTCCTGGCCCCATTTATTCTATTCTCTCTTTTGATCCTATCCCTCCCCAAGACTGTTCCCTCCTCCCATTGCCCTCCCTTCCATCATCCCCCCTACCCTACTTATCCCCTTCTCCCCCACTTTCCTGTATTGTAAGATAGGTTTTCATACCAAAATGACTGTGTATTTTATTCCTTCCTTTAGTCGAATGTGATGAGAGGAAGCTTCATGTTTTTTCTCTCACCTCCCTACTTTGTCCCTCCTCTGAAACATCATTAACTTGCCTTTTTTATGAGAGATAATTTGCCTCCTTCCATTTCTCCCTTTCTCCTCCCAATACATTTCTTCCTCACCACTTAATTTCATTTTTTTAAAGATATGATCACATCCTATTCTATTTACCCTGTGCTCTGTGTGTGTGTGTGTGTGTGTGTGTGTGTGTATGTTCCCACCAACTACCCAGATACTGAAAACAGTTTTCAAGAGTTGCAAATATTGTCTTTCCATGTAGGAATATAAATAGTTCAATTTTAGTAAGTCCCTTATGACTTCTCTTTGCTGTTTACCTTTTCATGCTTCTCTTCATTCTTGTGTTTGAAGGTCAAATTTTCTTTTCAGCTCTGGTCTTTTCATCAAGAATGCTTGAAAGTCCTCTATTTCATTGAAAGACCAATTTTTCCCCTGAAGTATTATACTCAGTTTTGCTGGGTCGGTGATTCTTGGTTTTAGTCCTAGTTCCTTTGACTTCTGGAATATCCTATTCCATGCCCTTCGATTCCTTAATGTAGAGGCTGCTAGATCTTGTGTTATCCTGATTGTATTTCCACAATACTTGAATTGTTTCTTTCTAGCTGCTTGCAATATTTTCTCCTTGACCAGGGAACTCTGGAATTTGGCCACAATGTTCCTAGGAGTTTCTCTTTTTGGATCTCTTTCAGGAGGTGATTGGTGGATTCTTTCAATATTTATTGAATATCAGGGCAGTTTTCCTTGATAATTTCATGAAAGATGATGTCTAGGCTCTTTTTATGATCATGGCTTTCAGGTAATCCCATAATTTTTAAATTGTCTCTCCTGGATCTATTTTCCAGGTCAGTTGTTTTTCCAATGAGATATTTCACATTATCTTCCATTTTTTTATTTTTTGGTTTTGTTTTGTAATTTCTTGGTTTCTCATAAAGTCATTAGCTTCCATCTGCTCCATTCTAATTTTTAAAGAACTATTTTCTTCAGTGAACTTGTGAATCTCCTTTTCCATTTGACTAATTCTGCTTTTTAAAGCATTCTTCTCCTCACTGGCTTTTTGGACCTAATTGAGTTAGCCTATTTTTAAAGGCGTAATTTTTTTCAGTAATTTTTGGGTCTCCTTTAGCAAGTTGTTGACTTGCTTTTCATGATTTTCTTGACTTGCTCTCATTTCTCTTCCCTATGTTTCCTCCACCTCTCTTACTTGATTTTCAAAATCCTTTTTGAGCTCTTTCATGGCCTGAGAGCATTACATATTTATTTTGCAGGCCTCTGCTTGTAAGCATATTTCTTCCTTATGTGAAAGGATGGAAAAATACCTGTTCTTCAAGAAAGTAACCTTCTGTAGTCTTATTTTTCCCCCTTTCTTGGGCATTTTCCCAGCCAGTTACTTGACTTTTGAGTCCTTTGTCAAGAAGGGAGCATACTCTGGGGACCTGTAAGTTCTCAGTTCCTCCAAGGTGGCTCAATCAAGGGAGAGGAGTTTATTCTTCTCCTGCCCTGTGCTCTGGCTTGTGAGCTACCTTTTTCTGCCTAGGATTTTCAAGTATAATTCCCTTTCCAGAGCCTCCACCAGCTCCACCACACCAGCCAGCCCTCTTCGTCACTCCTGGACTGCCACTCAGTACTGAGACTCAGATCAATGGCTCAATTCCCCCAGCTGCTTTAATCTGAGGGCTCCAAAAATGGATGCTACTGCTGCTGCTGCTGCCACCTTCTGGGGCCAGAGCTAGGGGAGGATGCTTTCTCTCCCAGGAGAAGAAGCTTTTTCACTGACCTTTGAAGTGACTTTGTTGTTTGTGGGTAGAGGGATCTGATAACTACTGCTGCTGCTGAGAATTCCACTGTTCTAGTCATGTCCCTGTTATATTGTGTGGCCAAGGCTGGACTAGGTTCCATGGCCTGCGCTCCACTTTGCACTCTGTGCGATAGACCTTTCCTGTCAGCCTTCTGGACTACCTTGGGCTGGAAATCTTTTTCACTCTGTCATTTTGTGTCCTCTGCTGCTTTAGAATTTGTTTAGAGTAATTTTTTACAGACATTTCATGGGCTGTGTGTAAAGAGCTACAGTATGTGCATCTTTCTGCTCCTCCATCTTGGCTCCACCCTCATATATTTGCTTTTCTAAAAGGAAATCAACTTTTGAGAGGTCAAAAATGTGCTTTAATCAAGCACATATATCATTCACTTAGTTCAGGGGTAAAAATCAGCACCCTGAACTTCAGAGAAAATACAAACAGAGAAATAAAGACCAACAGACAGGGCTTCCAACTGTCTGACCATACATAGTCACCAGAGAGAGAAGCAGTAACATCTGGGTTTTCAAAGTGGGGGTATGTAGGGTGGGGTGGGGAGGTAGGGGGCTTCTTAGTGCCTACCCAGAGTCTTGCCTGGCCAAACAAACACTTTTTATATGTACACTTTTCAGAGCTAGAGAGCATCACAACCCTTGAGAACCAGTACCTCATTAGAAATTAACAAAAGGTGTGGGTCTTCGTACAATACAGTCCCCTAATCAAACTTCCCTTAATAGGCAGGCCCATTAATGGGTGGGGAGGATCTTTAACTCTCATTAACATAGTTAACATTACACCGTCCTATATTACAATGTGAAAATCTAGCTTCCTGGGACATATCTATGAGTCACCCTGCTTTATCTGCTATCATATGATAAAAGAGCTGACTAGAGTTATGTAAGTGTTTAACCTTTCATATAGATTCAAGGACCAGTAGCAGTGCTTCAGGAGCTGCCAAGAATCCAAAAGCAACTCAGTGGCTGAAGAGCATTTGATTTTCATCTTTTTATAAAAGTATTCTTGATGCCTTTTACCTTTACCTCCCTACCATTTCTGGATTTGCACCCCTTTGCCTTTTGCCTGTTTGAATTGTTGCTTCTAACAAAGCAATTCAGTTAAGCAAAGGTACTGGATATAGCAACCTGATTTCACAAGGTATTTAGTGTTTGGTCTTTGGAGTTCCTGCTTCTCTTTAGGGGGAAGGGATAGTGTTTTGTCATCTGTGCTTTAGGACCGCATGTGGTTTTTCAGTTATTCAGTCTGGTTTCCTTACAATGATTTTAAGATTTGCCTTGCTGTAGTTATTATATCCTTCTGATTCCCCTCTTTTCACTGTGTTCTTACCAATTTATCATTTTCTGTGTATTCCTTATAATTTTCATTTGTAATTGCACAACAATATTCCATTCATGTGCTAGAGTTTGTTCAGTCATTCCCCAATCATTGGGTGTCCACTTTATTTCAAGTTCTTTGCTATGGTAGAAAGCATTTTTATGAATATTTTGGTATATGTTGTGCCCTTCTCTGTGAGTTTTTTGTTTGTTTACTTCCTAGAGAATGTATACCCAACAATGGTATTATTGGTTCAAAGGATTTTTTTTCATAGTTTAACCACTATTCTGGATCACTAACAGTATACTTGTGTTCATACAGTCCTTCCAATGTTGACTCCTTTTTGGGTCATCTTTGTCCATGTTTAGAATGTGAAATGAAACTTTAGAGTCTTTTCAATGTGTTTTTCTTTTGTCATTAGTTATTTGAAGAATGTTTTCATCTGGTCATTAATAGTTTGAAATTCTACTATTGAGAATTGTTGTTATCTTTTGGCTATCCAAAATGTATTAAAAAGATGTTCTTTAAAAATTAAGTTTTAATGAAACTTTAGGTTTCTATGAAATGGTGTGTGTGTGTGTGTGTGTGTGTGTGTGTGTGTATGAGTGTGTGTGTGTGAAGATAGGAACTAAAGAACCAGCAAAGGAGCTAAAGGAAAAAAAAAACACCTAAGTCCTTTCAATGGTTGTTCAGTTTTAGGCCCATACATGAAAGGGAGATGAAAAGTTTGCCTTATTTTTCATTTCTAGTTGTGCTGCCTGTTGGGAAAACTATAATCCACAAGCTAGGAGACATCACAAGGCTGTTCTAATAATTTTTCTGGGCTGGATCAGAGACAGAGATGATGGGAATCTGAAGAGGGGTGGGACAGTGGGGAAAAGCCCAGCCCCAGTCACATCAATTACATCCTGATTGTTTGATTTCTAGGAAAAAGTGGGTTAGAGCTGTCTTCTAAACCACTTGAGTCTTTCCCCAGAGCTGAATCCCCAGAGTGGCAGGATTAATGGGCTGCCAATGGAAAGCTTTGAGTTGTGAGTCTCCACCTTCTGCAGATCTCTTTCTCTCAGACAGGCAGATGCCTAGACCTCCCCGGTGATTTGCTGAGTAGTAGTCATGGTACCTCTTGAAGTTGGTCTCCTTTCATCATACCTTGCCAGCCCACTTGTGTCTCTGCTCCTGAGATCTCTGTGCTTTAAGTTATTGAGGAGGAGGAAAAGAAATTCTCCAAAGTGTGAAAGAAATATAAAAGAGATAAAACTGCATTAGAGAATTGCACAGATTGTCCTTGGGGCAGTGCTCAGGCTGGATAGAATTATCGCTAAGAATTATTACATCTGGGGCAAATGCCAGTTATTGTGCCCTATGGAAGGGCTATAGTAGCACCCTTTCACTTAAATATGAAATCGTGTGGTAGGAGACAAGGATCCCTGAGCAATGGCTCAAGGTTGTTCTGGGGAAGCCGTTGTACAGTGGGGAGGATATTTGGGAGTAGAATGGGAACAGAGTTTATCTTAGCCTGCCATGTAGTAATTTCCTTTTAAAACTAATTCCTGCTAACTCGGTAATAAATTGAGATCCTTCTTTGCTGAAGTACTTCTTGATAAGAGAGGTATTATTATATAGGACACAGCATCTGGGACTTGGAGTCAGGAAGACCTGGCTTTGAATCCCACCTCAAATCCTACCTACAGAACCTGAGGCAAGTCTAATAAGAATTACTTTTATCTAGCACCTACTATGTGTCAGGCACTGTGCTAAGTGCTTTATAATGATTATTTCATTTGGTCCTCGCAACTTGAGGCTGCAGGTGCTACTATTATCCCTATTTTCCTCAGATGAGGAAACTGAGGCAAACAGGTGAAATAACTTGAACAGGATCACAGAGCTAGTAAATATTGGAGTCTGAATTTGAACTTAGGTCTGCCTGATTGCAGGCTTACCACTATATCCAATGCATCACATTGTTACCTAGTCTCTTGACCTCTTAGGGTCTCAGTTTCCTTATGTATAAAGTGAGAGTCTAACCCCTAAAGTCTTTTCCAGTTTTAGATTTATGATCTTACTGCAAATACTGTCAGTACCCTTTAAATTCAGTACCATGGGATAAAGCCCCAGTCATTCTGTCTTAATTAAGGCTGTGAAACTGTAGAGCAATACAGGTTAAATCATTTACAGTCTCATTGCCTGTGACTTTATTTTCTCTTGGATCTACATTTGTTTGGGACTGGTGGTAGCAGCAATGTGTTTGTGTGCATATGCATGTGTGTGTGCTTGCATGTGTGTGTGTGTGGAGTTGATGGAAATGTGTCCTTAGAATCTTGAAGAAGGAGAAAGATTAAAAATTTTTTTCTCATGGATCCAGGGGACAGTGTGGTGTAATGGAAATACCCTGAACTTAGAACCTTCAGAAGATTAGGGTTCCAATGTTGACTTTGTAGGCATGTAATTTAATTTATTACAGTCTCAGTTTCCCCATCTGTAAAATATATATACCGGGGTTGGACTAGATGATCTGAGACCCTTTCTAACTTTGAATCCTATGATCCAATGGATTCAGGCAGCTCCCTCAGTGGTGGAGTGATCTTTCATTCTTTATCTAGACATAGGTTCCCTGGAGTCAGCCTGACAAGAAACATATGGTATATTTTCACCTCCTGACAACACATTCTGCTCCCATTTCAAGCATTCTCTCTCTTGGATAAAGCTGTCACCTTTAATATGATTCTTTGAAGATGACATGTCTGCAGACAGTTGAGACATCCAAGGTTGGGCTTTTTGGTTAATAATAATGATGTCACGTTGTTGTAGCACTTTAAAATTTTAGAATATCCTTTTCCTGACAACAATGCTGGGCTAGCATTATTATCCTCATTTAAATGTTCTTGAGGGCAGAGATCACTCCCTTTCTAGAAATCTTTTTATCCCCAATGCCTGGTGTACAGGAAGATCTTAATAAATGCTTATTGACTGATAGATTTTGTAAACTGGGCCCAACAGAGGTTAAATGATTCAAACCCATGTCTTTAAACTCCATATCTGTGCTCTTTTCCTGATTTCACACAATGGTAAAAAGGAGAAAAGAGAGGTAAACCAAGGGGAAATCCACTAAAGGTAAATTCTCTTATTGGATCAGGTGGGTATCATGAAACTGGAACTTTGGGGGAATTTTACATGGAACCAAATACTTTATTCTAAAGGGATCGGGGGCCTAATTGACATTTCTTATTTTTTCTGGTGGTGATGATACAATTGGTAGGTCTTAGTAGTTAGTCCACTTTGTGCTAAGTCCTGTGCTAGCTGTGACAGAATGTGGATATACTCCCTCACCACCACAATGCACTTGGTACGTAGCAACCTGATTCTGGAAGACCTCCAAGAAGGTACTAGTTTTTTAAACTACCATAAGTCTCCTTTTTATGACCACCATTATACAATACTGATAGGAAAGAAGGAAGAATATCCCTCATTTGATCCTCATGACAACCCTCAGAGATAGGTGCTATTATGATGTCTATTTTGCAGTTGAGGAAACTGAGGCAGATAGGGGTTATACACTAGTAACACCCAGCTACCAGGCTGAGGGCTCTGGATAGAATGCCTTCACCACTATTCTGTTGAGTACCCACTATTTCTTCCCTTTTCCAGATCTAAGATGAATTTCCCAATAATGTGAATCACTCAGTTTCAGGACTTTCCCGTGTCACCAAGGCCTCTTTCACTAGCTCTTCAAGGGAAGGGTCTACAGGTTCCCTTCCCAAGTTCCTAGGGCCCTACAGGCTTCAAAGACTTTTGGCTTTACTAGTGGATGGATGGGTTTTGTTCTTTTATTTGTTATCAGAAGGCTCTTGTTGCCATTACACATTAGGACTGGCTTGAGAGTATTTACAAAGGGCTTGGTTTTTGGTGTTTTTCTCCACTTTGGACTTCCCAATTCTCTCTCAACTAAGGAGGAGATGTCTCCTTGAATCCCAGCCCTCTCCAGCATTTTTGGGTTGCAGATTCATTTGGAATCATGTGACTATGGGTATTTGACTTTGGGAAGTTATACTAGAAATTTTTGGTTCTTCTTAATACTAGATACCTTTTTCAGCTGGTGCCCTGAATCTCCATGACTTACCTGATTGAGAAGCTTGTATGATATTAACGAGAGCATTGGCTAATTGTTTTCAGCAAAAACCCAGAGCCTTCAGAGGTAGGTGCTATTATTATACCATTTTACAATTGAGGAAACTGAGGCAGATAGGGGTCATGTGGCTTCCCCAGCATCACACATCTAGTAAGTGAGGTCATATTTGAACTCAGGTTTTCCTGACTCTAAGTCTAGCATTCTATCCAAAGGGTTACCTAGCTTTCCGTTATACTCATTGGTCTAGCAATTTATGCTTTCAGAGTCTTCTCTCATTTATCATTGTATATGATCTCCATACCAATCCTGGGAGGAATATAAAGTTGGTACATATATTCCTTTCTGACAGCTAAGGAAAGAAAAACCCAGAGAAATTCAGTGCCCTGTCCATGGTTCCATGCATATACTGGAGCCAACTCAGACCAGCTCTAGTTAATTGTTGAATTTTTATGGTTACTATTTACACCTCAGAAATTAGCAAATGTTATAAATCAGGGCTTAATTTATTGTTTTGTTGATTTCTAAAATTAAGAGCATAATTGAGAAAATTTAGTAATGTAGATTAAAATTACTAATGTATAGTAATAACAATTATTATACTATGTTATGGAAATGCTTATTGCATTCCATAAAAGAAATTCTTAGTTCAGCTCAAGTGCTACTTCCAAAAAGAGGCTTCTCTTGATTCTTCCAATTGGTGGTTCTCTGTCCTACCCATCATGAATTTGTATTTATTTTGCATATGCTTTGTGATTACTTATCTCAATACTTGTTACCTTCTCTGAAGAATGTAAACTCCTTGAGGGCAGGAACAGTTTCATTTTTGTCTCTGTGTTCTAAGCACTTAATATGGTTCCTAGCTCATGGAAACCAGTTAATAAAGTCCTGGTGAACTTAGTGTGTCAAACATACTGTCTTCTTCTTCTTCTTCTTCTTCTTCTTCTTCTTCTTCTTCATCTTCTTCTTCTTCTTCTTCTTCTTCTTCTTCTTCTTCTTCTTCTTCTTCTTCTTCTTCTTCTTCTTCTTCTTCTTCTTCTTCTTCTTCATTAGTTGTTAAACATTCACCAGCATACCCCTGGTTACATGGCAAATGAGTGATAGAATCTGAACTGGACCTAAAATCTTTTGATTACTGAACCAGGGTTCTTTCTACTGTTCTCTGCTTAGATCCCATTCCATGCCTTGGAACAATTTAGCAAGTCAAAGCTAGGTGAGCCTTTGTACAGTTAAGGGATGGATGATAGATTTCCTTTCCTTTGGGAAAGAAAAAAAATTGGAGTCTTTCCTACTTCTAAAGGCTAGTAAGCTTCTGTTTTGTGTATAGATTTTAGGGTTTAAAGTTATGTTAAATAGAGGAATCTGTATTTGATCCTACATGCAAAAGGGAATCACCAGAGATTTTTGAGCGGGCAAACGATGTTCCTTCCAGATGCCTTCTTGGCAGCTGTGTGGAGAAGGATGGATCAGATAGATCCCCATGCTCCAAAAGTCTTCCTACCCTGGAAGATATCATGGTCTCTGCAGCCTTCACACACTGAAAGAACCCTCTTCCTCTGCAGCTTCTTTTTCTGACTAGTCAGTTCCTCCTGGAATCTCCATTTTAAGGAAGGTCCAAGGCTTGCCATGTACACTGCATCCTTCCCCTATTAGAATATAAACTCCTTGAGAGAGGAGACTGCGTCTTCCTTTGCTTCTATTTGTATTTCCAGCACTTCACTTAGTACAGCATCTGGTACAGACTAAGCATTTAGTAATGTTTGTTGACTTGTCTCAACAACCCAATGTGGTTGCCAGCCCTGTATAAGTAACTGACTTGGAATAGGGGGCCACCCAACTAATTGAGCTTTAGATAGAAATGAAAGGAAATCTACAATCTCCCCCTCCTTAATATTTAGACTCCTTTATATTAAAAAAGCCCTTGAAATATAATTTAATGTTAATTTATTGTTTTATTTTTTAAAATAAATTTTATTGATTTTTTTGTTTTTTTACTACCTGTATTTTTCCTATATTTCTCCTCTTCCCCCTCCCAGAGAACTACCCCTTATAGTTTTTAAAGAAAATTTAAAGAAAAAATAAAAAGAGGAAGAAAAGAAAAAAACAGCAAAATGAACCAAGACATTAAAAAAAGTCAATATATATAATGTTACACACCTGTGCATCTACCCATCTTTATAAAGAATCAGAGTGTCTTACTTTATAATCTTTTGATGGAAATCATCTAAAGGTTCCTGTACCTAGGTTTGCCCCACTGACTAGGTGTTTGAAGAACCACGCCAGCAGTCCTGAGGATCTTCCCCTTCCCCTTCCAGTTAGATTTTTTTTTTTATTAAAAGGGCCGTCCTTTCACTCACTTCTAAAAGATGCCTATTCACTTAATGGGCATTACCTCATTGAAAGTGAGAATCTGAAAAGATCTTAAATTAAAAGGGCCAGGATCACCCATTGCATCTTGGGTCATCGCCAATCAACCTGATGAATATCTGGCCATTGAATCCGGATGATTCTAGAGGAGAAAGTGAGGCTGGTGACCTGGCACAGCCCTTCCTCACTCAAATCAAAGTCAACTACAACTATAACTACGTCATCTCCTTGTTCTTCAGAACAAAGGACAAACTCAACAGCCTGGCCTCAGATACTTGCTAGATGTGTGACCCTGGGCAAGTTACTTACGCCTTTTTGCCTCCATTTTCTCATCTGTAAAATGAATTGGAGAAGGAAATTGAAAACCATTCAAATATCTTTGCCCAGAAAACCCCAGAGAGGGACACAAAGAGTCAGATAAGAGTTAAAAATGACTGAATAACAACAATAACAATAGCCTATTCAATTTCTGCGGCTAAAATCACCCACAGGACCATCGGAATGATCATTAACAATGCAGCCCTCCTACATCCTCTTGTCCAAAGGGAAACCAGAAGCATTTACATAAGCTGCAGACAAAATGATCTGATGCCCATTAATCCACATTTCAAAGATGATAGTTTTACCTTCTTAAATGGCTGTTAATTATCTTAATACAGACAGGGCAGGTGAGAAATTGAAAGCCTTCTGACACTGAAGCTAAATCTCCAAAATCAAATGGCTTCTCCCATGCCAGGTCCCTTTTCAGGTCCTCCCCAGAGCATCTCATGTATTTTCTCAAGGAGATGATGTTATCCCCACAAAGGTGAAGTATATAAGGTGGACTGCATCTCATCCCATCAAAACACCAGCTGGAAGTGAGGCACTAAGCACAGTACCTCTCTGGGCATCCTTAAAAGCATTTCAGTTTCCTAGATGGAGCAGTGCTAGGACAAGCCCAGGGGAAAAAAATGCAAAATGGTCCAAGTGAATATGTATTAGGGTATTGGAGTCAAACTCATCCTAACAGGTACCCAGTACAACTGGGGAGATTGCTGGAGACTTCAGAGCTAGGACAATCTCAACTACTAACTACCCAGGTCATCTTGGGCAAGTGAAATAAAGTCCTCTCTGGGAGATTTAGTTCACTTACTTGGAAAATGAGGAAGCTAGACTAGGTGATCCCTAAAATCCCTTCCAGTTCTAACCTATGATTTTCTAACCCTTTCTTTGGGTGCATCTACCTAGGCAGACAATATGGTGGCTTGGGAAGAGTGATTGATGAATCCCAACTCCACTACTTATTCTGATGGGACCTTGGGTAAGTAACTTAACCTACAAATAGACACAAAAAGGGGTGTGTGTGTGTGTGTGTGTGTGTGTGTGTGTGTGTGTGTGTGTGTGTGTGTATGTAAAATGACCTCTAAAATCCTTTTCACTTCTGAATGCGTTATCCCATGATATTCTTTCTCTACCTCCATTTCATTTGTTTAGCCTGCACGGCGTAGGTCAGTGTTTATGTCAAATTTATTTTCCTCAGTGTAGGAATCTTTGGGTGAAGAATCATGGCACACTGAATGTTAAGTTGGCAGCAAAGAAGGCTTTCTGGGAAGCAGAGTTACATGTCCTTTTGGGATTCCTCTGCATCTCCTACTTTTCCACCCACTCACCTTTATTTTTTACTATGCCTCCCCCAAGTCCCAAGCCAGCTTTTTACCTCTTAGGATAGAATTTCTATTATAATCCTTCTTACAACAAACCAGTAAGAAGAGATAGCAGACCGTGGAAGACCTGGGGATTATGGAATATTGTGGAATACCCTTTAAGAACAACTGGTATATATATGAGTGGTGAAGAAATTCATGGACTTAGAGTCAGGAAGCCTGGATTTGATTGTTTTACCTGGAGAATGGAAGGCATACAAGGATAAATGATAACTATCTTCAAGTATTTGAAAAACTGTCATGTGGAAGAAAGATCAAACTTCTGTTTGCCCCCAGAGGGAAGCATTAGAAACCGCCAGCAGAAGATAGAGAGGCTGGTTTAGGCATTAAGCAAAGGAAAACTTCCTAACAATGAGAGTCATGTAAAACTGGAGTAGAATTATTTTGGTAGGCAGTGAATTCCATTTCATGAGAGTATGAGAATTCCATTTAGTTATGGGTTGGGCTAGATGGTTTCTGAGATTCTATTCAGCTTCAAAATTCTGCAGTTCTGATTTCCAACTCTGACACGTACCATCTGAACAAACCACTGTTTTTCTTTGTGAATCAGATTTATCTTCCTCTTCCTCATCATCCCAATACCACCACCACCACCACCAATAGCATTTATAGAGCTCTTGAAGACTTGCAAAGCACATTACATTTGTTATCTTATTTAATTATGTCCTTAAAAATATGGAAAATACTTTACAAGTTGCCTCACAGGGTGGGTGTAAGGAAGATGCTTTACAAATGTCCTAGAAATGTGCTCTCAAAAACTATGTTGTTCCCTAGGTGCTCAGGGGGTAGTTTTGTATTACTGGTCCTTCTTTGCCAATGTTTTTTTCTTTAGAACATTTCTTCACCTCCACAGCAAATGTTTTATATAATATGTTCCATTCTTCCAGGCATACGTACTCATAATTGACATTTGAATAATGAGAGGAAGGATGCTTATATGGAAGAGAACATGAGGGATTGTGACTACAGTAATTAGAGGGTCAGAAAGCACAGCTGAGAATGGTAGAGAACCATTGCTATGGCAATGACCCTGGCTTGGGAGGTTGTCCTACAATCGCTACTATCTCCACCTCCAATTATCCATGTAGTCTAGATGAAGAAAACGAGGGTTTTATTTTCCCTCTTTAGGGAGACTTTGAAGTATATGTAGTGGAAAGAACATTGAGATGGGGAGTCAGGAAATCTTGGTTAAAAGCCTAACTCTGTCACTTACTAAGAACATGGGTAAGTTACTGTCCCTGTGATTCAATGTCCTCAATTGTAAAATGAAAGAATTAGATTGGACAGCTTCCAAGGTCCTTTCTTGCTGACATTCTGTCAGTCCCTCTTGTGGATAATATAATAATACAATGTAACTATGCTCTTTTCCATTCTTTTGGAATTTTCCTCTTTTAGTGAGGAAAAGAATGATCCCTGAGTGTCTTTGAAAATAATACTGCTTATATTGTAAGGATGATCAACTGTGAAAAACTTCTCTACTCAGATCAAGACAATGATCCCAGATAATTCCAAAGGATCCATGATGAAAAATTCTACCCATCTCCAGAGAGAGAGAGAGAGAGAACTAATGAACTTTGATGCAGATTGAAGGATATTTTTAAAAATTTCTTTATCCTTTTTGCTTTAGTTTTTTTTGCAATATGGCTAATATGGAAATATGTCTTGCATAACTTCACATGTATAATAGAAATTGCTAGCCTTCTAAGGAAGGAGAGGGGGGCAGAATTTATTAGGAAATTAAAATTATAAAAAATGTTAAAATATTTTTACATGTAGCGAAATATTTAACAAAATAATTTTAAAAAGAAAATGACATTGTTTTAGGTCATAAGTAACCTAGAGGAAGAACACACAATGGAGAATAATGAAATGACTTAGTATTTCTTGAAATTCAATGATTTCCTATTGAGTGAAAGCTATTCAAAGAAAAGCATAAAGGGATTGGACCATAGATAAGAGGGTTCATGAAAAACACTCTTATTTAGTCTAGACAAGAGCAAAAGATAATATCATTAATTATATAATCAAGGAATCTAGATCAGCTCTGGGCAAGTGTAGGATGGAGGTGTGTCTGTGTCTGAATATGAAGAAAAGAAAGCAGGAAAATGGCTTCAAGGAAAACAAATTATCTCAGTGCTGATTTTTTAAAAGTTATTATAACAGGATGTAGGTGTAATAGAGGAGAAAATTATTAATTTTAACCTTGATTACTAAATCATGATGTCTAAAATTTGTTGAAAATTAACACAAGCCTAAGAGTAAATCCTCATTGGAAAAATGGTGAAAGAATATGAAGAAACTACATCCTTTAAAACAAATATTTTATTTGTGCTTTTTTACTTTCTATCACAGCCATTTCTATTCCCCCTCTAGACCAAACCATACCTAGTGATAAAGAAAAGCAATTATACAAAATAGTCTAGCATTGTATATGGTATTCTGTACTAGTAATCTCTCACCTTTCTGCCATGAAGGAGAATATATTTTGTTTTTTTCTCCCAGGGAATTCCTATCTATTTTTCCATGATCAGAGATCAGTTTTGAAGGGGATCTCTGAATTTGCATGGTTTTATCCAATGTACAAATAAATGGAACAAATATTTTTCAAAAGAAGGAATGTACCAACCATTCTGGAGAGTAATTTGGAACTCTGCCCAAAGGGCTACAAAAATGTGCATACCCTTTGCCCCAGCAATGTTGCTTTTAGGACTGTATCCCCAAAAGATCATAAAAATGGGAAAGGGTCCCACATGTACAAAAATATTTATAGCAGCTCTCTTTGTGGTGGCCAAGAACTGGAAATCAAGGGGATGCCCAACAACTGAGGAATGGCTGAATAAATTGTGGTATATGAATGTAATACTATTGTGCTGTAAGAAATGATGAACAGGAAGACTTCAGAGAGTCCTGAAAAGACTTATATGATCTGATGCTGAGTGAGAGGAGCAGAACCAGGAGAACTGTGTACATAGCAACAACCACAGTGTGTGAGGATTTTTTCTGGTAGACTTAGAACTTCATTGCAATGCAAGGACTTAAAAAATTCCCAATGGTCTTTTAAGGCAAAATGCTTTTCACATCCAGAGAAAGGGCTATGGAATTCTATCACAGAATGTAGCAGATCATTTTCTTTTGTATTACATTTTGGTTTGTTCTATGATTTCTCCCATTCATTTTAATTCTTCTATGCAATATGACTATGATGAAAATGTATTTAACAGGAATGTATGTGTAGAACCTATATAAAATTGTATGCTGTCTAGGGAAGGGAAGGGGGATATAGGAGGGAAGGAGGGGGAAGGAGGGAAAAAAATCTTAGTTATATGGTAGTGATTGTAGAACACTGAAAATAAATGAAATAATAGAAAAATAAGCTAAAACAAACAAACAAACAAACAAACAAATAAATAAATGAGAAGGAATGTAAGCTATAAGGCTTGCAGTCAGGAAGACCTTTAATTCAAAGCTTGCATCAAACACTTCTATTAGCTATATGACCCTCAGCAAGTTGCTTAACACTGTTTGCCTCAGTTGCTTCATCTGTAAAATGACCTGGAGTAGGAAATGGAAACCACTCCAATATCTTTGCCAAGTAAACCCCAAATGGAATCATGAAGAGTTGGACATGACTGAAATGACTGAATAGCAAAATTTGAAAAATCATTCAAAATCACCTATAATCACATAGCTGCAGATTAAATTGGCATCATCAATTTGCAATGGTTGCAAAAATGAGAAAATTTAGCGCTAGAACCACTATGAGAAGAGAGACATATGCTAGTTCCATCAGATACCGATGGAACTATGAATTGGTTCAATGATTCTGGAACATAATTTTGATTTATGGAAAAAAATTATTTTTATACTTTGACCTTGAAATTCCACTGTTGGGATTATGCCTCAATGTTAAGCCAAGATTCACAAGTTAAAAATTCATAGCAATATTATATGTGATTATATAAAGCTGGAAACCATGTACCCACTGATTGATTGGGGATTAGTTGAACAAACTGTGATGTATATGAATGTAGCAGGATATTATTGTGCCATAAAGAATGCTGAATATAGAGAATTCAGTAAAGCATCAAAAG
Source organism: Notamacropus eugenii (assembly GCF_028372415.1). Lineage (NCBI taxonomy): Eukaryota > Metazoa > Chordata > Mammalia > Diprotodontia > Macropodidae > Notamacropus > Notamacropus eugenii. The sequence continues at coordinate 93,081,019 of NC_092872.1, forward strand.
ACTTGTAGGAAGTGGTACAGAACGAAGCAGAGTCAGAAAACAATGTACGTAGTGACTCCGACGATATAAATAAAGATAACATTGGAAAGCAACAAGAGAGTTCAGATGCCAACAATATTGGAAGAATACTACTCAAGTTAAAATATCTACAAAACTGGAAGGTGATGTGTACTATAAGTCCAATCATGCTACTATGTGGTTTGGCCAATCTTATTTTTGGGAGACTAGTGGGGAAGTATCTATTGTATTAAATCAAAATACATCACTTTATAAAAAAAGTCAAAATTGTGTCTACATCAGTCTGGATTTCTTCTGTATGAAACTGAATGAGTCCAGCTCTTCTCCCAGTTTCATCTTCTTGACTGCCGTTTCTACTTCTTCACATAGAGTACTGGGTACTGTGATAGTGGAGTCCAATGGTGATACTCCCATTATTAATGACTTTAATAACAGATTGCTAGTGTTTCTAACACTGGCAGATCTATTCTATACATGTCTCTTTTGTTGTCCTTCTGGTTTCATCTATAAATGCTCTTGGCATGATCCAGCTTAGCCAACTCAAGTCAGTTCTTTATCCACTACTATTTCAGCCTCTATTTAGCACAGATTAGTTGCTAAATATTTCTTAAGTATTCATTTAATAATAATTATGGTAATCCTAGCTAGTATTTATATAACAACCCTTTAGTACTTACAAAACACTTTACATATGTTCTTTCATTTATCTTTACAACAATGTGGTTAGGTAGTTGATGTTATTATCCTATTTCATAGATGAAGCAAGTGAGGCATAGAGAGGTTAAATACTTGTCTAGGGTCATACAGCTAACAGTTGGCTGAACTCTGGTCTTCTTGATCTTGAAACTAAGGTTCATCAATCTACCAATTGAGCCACATAATGTGATGAAATGTGAATGGTTGACTAAAATGTTAATGGCTGATAAAGGCTTATTGTTCTACCCCATTTATGGTTTTAATTAATCATATTTGTATTTCCTTTGTATAACTTTGTAATGTTCCATTAAAATATATTTTTAAAAATTAATGTTCTTAGAAGCTTAGATTTTGTAACTTCAAGGTCTTAAAGAAAGCAGATGCATTGGATGCCAGTTATAAAAGCAGTCGTTGCTAAGGGACCATTCAGTGTAAATCAATCCATGCACCCAAGTTCTGGTTTTAGATGGTCAGGTTATAGAGACCATCAAGGTGTAGACGGACAGTTAGAAGAGAGATTGACAGTGTTCCTATAAAGATACATGACAGGTTTGTGATCCCTATTTTGGCACCCATGTAGATAAGTAAGACAGTTTTTTGGGCTAAGAGACAGGAAGACTTAGGAATGGAGAGTGCTGAGCAATGCTGACAGTGTGAGAAAGTCTGTCAGCCACAATAAAAAGTATTTCTTGCTAGGGAAGGTAAAACTGATAACAGAAGTAAGGATACAGGGATTTTGACACCTGTGAAACTGCCAGAATCCCAGTCTCATGTTTACAAAGTACTTTGAATTTTAAGGGCAAACATTTCAGACTGAGACGAAGGGAGAATGTTTATTTGAGTTAGGGGAAAAGACAACTGAGTTCAATCGAGCAGTGATAGATAACTTTTCTTTCCACATAGTAGATGCTCAAGACACATTTTGTTAAATGAATGAAAGGGTCAGTGAGATAAGTACATAAGAATACTCAAGTGTTTGTATTTCCTTTAATTATTGTAATATCTTTGAAATTATTATGCTAAACAATATGGATTCATGGTCATACTTACCTACTTTAATTAAACTTCTATTCATTTTCTAAAAATAAGAAGAGTAATTGAATGGAAAGCCATACTGCTTTTTCCTCAAGACACTGGAGGAAACTTTAGCTATTTAGGCTACGAGGCCATAAACAAAGCACCAACAGATGGTGTATTCTAATTTTAGGCCAAGTACCTGGGAAGGAATAAACAGACTTTTGAAGTTTGGCTTTATAATTCTGAACTTATACAGTGACACTTTTCAGGAGTGTTTTAAGCTTAACGTAGGAAAATTCCTTAATCCAAAGAAATAAATATATCTCTACTGTTGTGAATTTCATGTATTATCATAGATTGCAAGGGGAGATATTTGGGGGCCATGGAGTCTTTTTTTGCACTCTTTAAATCATTCAAAATAGCTCCATCAATTGAGAGATGTTTTGGATAGGGGGATGGAGTGATGTTCTATCTGACAGATTTCAAAGTCATTCTGTCTTCACATAAGGCCAACCATGGACAAAATTATAAGTCCAAGGTGAACAAGATTCCCCAGGTTCCCAGGTGCCATGTTAAATAATGCCATGATAAATAACTGAATCTTAGATTTTAGGGTCATCTAATCCAGTTTCCTTCCTGTTGCATCAATCTCTTTTTATACCATTTGTGACAAGTAGTTCCCTCATCTTTGAAAAAAATTCTACCACTTTCTTTTATGAGTGTTAAATAGTATATATTTTCTGGAGGGAATGCCTTGTCCTATGGACTCTATTCACAACAAGTTAGGGTATATCTTTGAGAGCCTTCCTACAGTCAATTTCCTCTTCAATCCATCCTCAGCATAGTTATAAAAGTGATTTTACAAATGTGAAGGTCTTCTATGCAATAAATCCAATAGCTCACTATTGCTTCCAGGGTCAACTATATAAGCTTTTGTTTAGCTTTAGTCTTTCCCAGCATTGCCTCAGCCTACCTCCCCAAGTGTATTATATATTACTGACCTTCCTGCACTCTGTAGCTTAGTGCAAGGATTTTTTTCTTCTCTTACGCACACACACATCACTTCATCTCCCACCTCCTTGAGGTGGCATTGGCAAGTGGCACCTTGGCATTGGCTTGAAATGCATTCTCACCTTGACTGATTCTGAATACCACATTTCTGTCAAAACTCTCTAAGCAACATCTACATGACATTTTTTTTTCCTATTAGGGGTATCCTCTTTAAAAATTCACCTAGTATTCTATATATGTTTATTTATGTATGTGTTTTCAACCCTAATAGAATGCAAGGAATTTAATGACAGGAGATGTTTAATTTTTTGTTTTTTGATCCACAATGTTTCATGAAGTGGCTGTTACTTAAATGCTTAATAAATGGTTGTTGATTGATTGATTGAAGTTAGCTCATAAGTAGTTAGAGATCTGGGAATGGATAGATGCAATGGAGTGTTAAGAATACAGTGAATGTTCTTAGCATAGAAATATGGAAATTACTCATACTAAAATGAGAGGTTCCAGTGTAATCTTTCTATGCATCACTGACTCCTTTTGTACCTCATATATGATTGGTTTGCTTTTTCTCCACTTAGGATAAATAAATTGGAGTATTCCTTCCTGACTCTAGAATCTAAAGAAGCAAGGATCAGAGACCTACAGACACTTTAAAATTGAAGGGACCTTAGAGATCATCTAATCCAGGAGTACTTAACCTGGGGTTCACAGACCCTAAGGAGCCTGTGAATAGATTTCAGGGGATTCATGAACTTGGATGGGAAAAAATAAATAATTATTTTCACTAATCTCGAACTGAAATTCAGCATTTCCTTCAATTATTTAAAAAGGTTCTTCTGAGAAGGGCTCAGAATAGGCTTTACTGCACTGCCAAAGGAGATCATGAAGCAATAAAAGGTTAAAGACCCTTCATCTAATCAAACTTTTCATTTTATTGAGAAGGGCCTGAGGCTTGGAGAGATCAAACAACTTGTTCGAGGCCAAACAGGTAATAAGGAGCAAAGCCAGAATTTTGCCCTCAGGATCCAGGACTCCAAATTTAATGTTCTTTCCTCTCTTCCACCTTGCCTAGACACTTTTGTGATTCTGTATTATCTACCTAGTAAAGTGTAAGCTCTGAATTATAATCCAGTTAAATTTAGACCATTTATTCCGTATTGCTTTCCTTGTTTTGTCTCCCTCTAAGTCTCTGTTTCTCTCTCCCACCCTCCTCCCTTTCTCTCTTTTCCTCCTCTGCTTTCTGTCTCTCCTTTTCCCTGTTCTTTTTTATTTCTTTCCCCTCCTCTTTTTCTGTCTTCTTTTTGGCTGCTCCTCTCCTTTCTCTCTTTTTCTTTCCCTCCCTCAGGGTTCTGCCTCCCCCTATCCCTTCATCAGATGACTTGTAGGTAATTTTGAGAACTGATCACTCCCTGGAGCTTCCTGACACTTGCTGATCTTTTCTTCTAATGCTGCAAGTTTGTTTTTCAGCCCTTCTCTGATAGATGATTTGTGTCAGAACAGTGCAGTTTCTCCTGGAAACTCCCATTTTTCTTCCCAGCTGGTACTTTTTGCAACACAAATCCAGAGGCAAGAGGGAGAAAAGAATTTCATGCAAATTGAAGGGAAAAGGAAAGATGTTTGGCATCCACAGAGCTTTTACCCCCTTCAGCTGACACAAACACATGCCCAGAGACCTAATTACTGCATGCATTATAGGATAGTTGATCTAAATTCAAGTGACCATTCCCTGTAAGGGTGCAGTAAGGCAACAAATAATTACAACTTCAGTAGCCTTTTTGAACAGTGAGCTTCCATTTGTCACATTTCCAGGAAACAGATATATTGTTGGTAGATAAGAGATGGATGATGTATAGTTCCTAATGAAATACATTATCTGCAATAGATTAATAGTACTAATTCTGAAGATGAGGCTCATCTGAATTGGCAAAAGGCTGGATAGAATTATGGACTTCAGATGCCGAGGTTTCACCCACATTTTGGGTGAAACTTTCAATTTCCCTGAGAAATGTAGTTGTATGGAGGCTAAAGTCCAATCTTGATGAATGACTCCTCCTTTCCCTCATTGTTGTTTGGCCTTCATAATATCTGCAAACCTGTTTTCCTCTAGAATGTACAATGTAAGCTTTTTCAAGCTAGGTACTATCTCACTTGGTTGTGTATGCATAGATGTTTATGTATATGTATGTACGTATATATAACCCAGTCTGGTCTCAGTCATGCCGGGTTTGTCTAACATGGAGCCTGCTACATCTCCTACCAAATGGTGGGGGTAACCTCCTTTGACTGACTGCCTTCATCTTTGAAACTGGTTATTCTCTTTCTACCATTTTTCAATTATGCTCTTTTCACAGACTCTTGTTTGGTGGACACCGTAAGCTAAACCAATGAGAGGGGAAGGACAACCCATCCCCTGCTTACCTCTCTGTTACCCAAGCTTTGAGAAACAGACTTGGGAGTGTCTGCTTCCATTCTGGGTTGTTTGCCATCAGTTTCAAATGTTGGAGGTGATCTTCATATCCTGAGTTGAAGCCATAATAACATTGGAACCAGGATTGAAGGTAGAGTGGTACATCTAGCTAGGAAACCCTGAGATCCAAGTTGTCTGACACTCTAACCTGAGGCGGGTTTTGGACTTGGAACTGGGACTGTATTTTATGGGAATTGAACTAAATTATGAGCCTAATCCTCTTCTTTCCCTAGAGACTGAGATGGCACAAAGTGGGGAGGTGGATTGCACCTCCCATGTGTGGGAGGGAGGGGAAATAAGTTTGTCTATTTGTGATTATACCTTCTAAAGTAAATATTCCTTTGTAAAAGGTCCTATGTAACATATACTGTGTATATAGAAACATGCGTTTGTATATGTATATATCCCCAGAGTCTAGCATATACCACTATGTGCCTAGCCCATAGCAGACAATAAATGTTTATTGATGGATTGATTTAGTAGGGCTGACTCCTAATATTGCTAGGGGAAAAACAACTCAGTGGTTTTCTTTCATAGAATTTTATATCTCACCTCATTTCCCACTCCCAAGTCTTTCACAGGGTTCCTTGATTTTTATTTTACTCTGTCTACCTATAACAGCTTGCTCTTGTCCTTAAGCTGTGTCTGTATGATATGAAAACAACAGGACAATCCAGCCAGTTGCTCAAATAATTGCTCAGTGTAATGGGAAAAAATGAAAATGGTTGTTCTATGAATAGGCTTTAAAAAAATTGAATTGTTATGTAATTAAAATGATCCTTCTGGGAGTTGCATAGACATAATCTTATCTTCTTTGGCTTATCGGCAGGTATATCTGAAAAGAGGACTAGATTCTTAAAGCTGGAAGAAATCTCAGCTATCAGTTAGTCCAGCTTCTATTCAATTCATAATTCCAATCCTGGCAAAGTGGACATCCAAATTTGACTTTTAGTGATAAGGAGCTTATTATTCCCTGAGGCAGTTCATTCCAACTTGGGTCTTTTCAAATGGTTAGAAAGTTTTTTTCTTACAGGAAAATTAGATCTGTCCCTGTATCATATCTACTCATTGGTGTTAGTTTTACCCACTGGAACCAATAAGAATAAGTTTAACCCCTTTGATAGATGGCAAGTCTTTGGTTAATTGAAGGATGCTATGACATTTCCCTATGTCTTCTCTTAATAATATTGAATATTTGCAGTTCTTCTTTCAGTTGAACCTCATATGCTGCTGCTTTAAGTACCTGACTCACCTTCAGTGATTTCTTTTGCTATGTTTCAAATTTTTGATGTCCCATCTAAACTATGTCACTCAGAATTAGGCACAAACTTCTAGATATGATATGACCAGAGCAGAATAGAGTGGCATTATTGTCTCCTTTCATCTATACACTATACAAAAGACAACCTGGCATATCGGAGTTAAGAATATCTAGGTTTGACTCCCACCTCTGATTCTTGTAATTTGGTGACCCTGTGCAAGTCCCTTAACTTCTTTGTGCCTCAGTTTCTTTATCTGAAAATATGATGATAATAATAACACTTACCTCACAGGTTTGCTGTGAGAATCAAAGAAATTGATACATGAAAAGTTCTTTACAAATCTTAAAACACTATGTAAATGTGATCTATTGTTAGGAGTGGCGGCATGGCACAGCAGGTAGAGAGCTGAGCTTGGAACCAAGAAGATTTGCGTTCAAGTCCCGTTTCTGACTCATATTGGCTATGTAACCCCATGCTGGTTGCTTAAGTGCTCTATTAAGCTTTTAGATTATAAGTTGCAGATAAAGTGCCAACCTACATAGAGAGAGAATCTTCTCATCGGGAGTTCCCTATGCCAATGAAATCTCAGGTCCAGTCCTATGCTATTATTATTAATGTTATTATTATACAAGAATTAATTCAGATTGATATCACATCCTCTGGTTACTATAATGATTGGCTAAACATGTTGACTCTGATTGACCTTGCTCCCCTAGGCTTATGCAAAATATTTTCTAGCACTTTGGGATTTGCTAAACCCTTATTTTTCTGTTGACCAGTGGAATTATTGTTGAATTGTGTGACCTGGCATGACTTCCTCTTCTAGAGATGGTATTTATCCTTTCTATAAAATATCCTTTTCCAATAATGGATTTTACAAAAAATAAAAACAGTATAAATGAGAAAATGGAAATGAGATATGACTGGAAAAAGAACTGAGCAACTCATGTAATGGAAGCAAAGGATAAGATGAACAGTTTAAGTATCTAATACCAAAATAAATTGAAGAAAGCCCTCAACATATTGCATATCCTTCCTACCACTATGCCCCATGGAGGATTTATGGAAAGATATGGATGAGAGTTCAGTGGGATGAGAAAGTATAGATTGGTTGAAACCATATTCCTGGAGAAATTGCTCACATTAAGAAGTTCCCAATCCATTGAAGCATTTCTTTCCTGTTAACCAAAAGACCCTCCATTACTGATCCATAGGGAACGCTCTGGATGACTTTATTTCTCTAGATTTGCATTGTGTGCTTCTCTGATTCTGGATTGTGTATTTCCAGGGTGATATTCATTAGTTTCTACACTTTAGGTTAAGGTTTTGGGTCTTTGGTAAACATTACCCCTCCACCTACATTTTAAAAGCAAGGCTCAGAGATAGAGCTGGAAGGTATCTGAGAAGCCATCCATTTAGTCTGACCCTCCTTATTTTCAGGTGAAGATATTAAAGCCCTAGGAATTAATTTATTTGTACAACAACATGTACTTGTAAGCATTAGAGATGTAGTAAGAGATAGAGATGGAATCTGAATCTAGGTCTTCTGACTATCAAAGGAGCATTTTCTTCACTGTACCATATGGTTGTGGTTTGCATAAAGTCTAGGGTATAGCTTCTATTCATGATGCATATCTGACATCCTTACTATTTGATGATGATGAGGAATCTTCTTGAAGTCTCAGAACAAAGGCATGGCAAAACAAGAAGTCCCTTATTAGAAACAAGGACTCAAAGGAGAAAAGAATAAAACATCATCAAAATGTATAAATGAAGAAGACAGGCTGGTCATATAGAATGAGGTTAAGCAATGAATAACATATGATCTTTTGGTATTCTTTAGATGTCAAGAAAAACTAGAGTAGGTTTTCAGGATGTTGGGTATATCATCTCTGGCAGACCCATGTAACAACATGGACAAGAGTTGCACAAAATATATAGGTATAAATGGGCCATGAGCTACCTCATTGGATGGAATGTTTACAAATAGTTCACAGATGAATCTATTTGCATATTATAAATAATAGAATGCTTGTGCTGAGGAAGGTGACCCAGTTGATCATTTAGTAAAAAGAAAGTGGTAGTAGCTCTTGTTAAGCCAAAAGATAAGAATCAGGACCAAAGATTTTGTTCATAAATCAAAATTCTGAGAGACTGAAATCTAGGACAGTTCAGGTCCAGGAACTTGGATCTCATGGGCACCAAGATAGTCAGAACCATGGAGAGTTCTAAGTAGAAACAGGAGGATGGATCTTGCTTTAGTGTTGGTCTATAGTAAATGGAAGAGTTTTATAGTTTGCTCTGGTGATTCTCTAGTTTATGACGAACCTTCCACTTGAATGCAAGAGGTCTTGACATGTTTGTGGTGGCTTGTTTGGTGATGCATCGCTGAGTTGTGAAGATGCTGTAGAATTCCTATTGAATAGCTGTTCTTTCCTGGTGTTGGGATTTTATAGGATCTCTTAGAATTCAATTTTACTTTCTCTGAGTGATTTTGGTTTTAGATACCCTACAAGAAAGTGCCAAGAAAACATGAAAAGACAGATTTACCAAACAGATATTAGAGAATGGCGATTTTATTAACAAAGGAATTATTCTCTTACAAGATACACTGTGGCATATCTTTTGAAAATGAACTTCCTTAGTGTGTTTAATGGTAGAGTGAATAAAGAATCAGCTTCAAATCCAGGAAGCCCTAGATTCAAGTCCTACTTCTGACATATAGTGGCTATGTGGCCCTGGGCATGTGACTTAACCTCTTAATGTTCTAGATGACTCTTTCAGCCTAAAAATTGCAGAGAAAGTGCCAATTTGAAAAGATAGAAGGAATTTCTTCACCTGGGATTTCCCTATACCAATGAAGGCACAGACTCAGTATTTACCCCTATGTTTAAAATAGGTTTCATTTTGCAAATAGTGGTTCTGGAGTCCAAAAGGAATGGAGATGACTAGAACCTTTTAAAAACAGCGGGGGTGGGTGCACTGACCTATTTCCATCCATCAATTGATAAGCATTTATAAAGCACTTATTATATGCCAGGAATAATTTTAGGCTCTGCAGGTAAAAAGACAAAAGTAAGACAGTTTCTGTCTTTACGTTCTATGAGGGTTAGGAAGATACAAACATACAGATATGTAAATATGAGATATGTACAGAATACATGCAAAGTAATTTGCAAGATACTAACAACTGGGGGATTCAAGAACTGGAGGTGAGGAGGTAGAATATTCCAGGAATGAGATCAGCTTGTGCAATGACAAAAATGGAAAAAGGAGTATTAAATATGGGGAACTGCCAATAGGCTAATTTGGCTGAAAAGTAGAGTCCATGCAGGGAAATAATGTATAGTTAAACCATGAAAATAGGCCAAAGCCCCAATATGAAGAATTTTAAGTGACAAAGAAAGGAGTTTTATTTAATGCACTTAATACTGATTCCAAGACTCAGAGCTCAGGCACGAGTATAGTCAGAACTTTGGAGAGCTCCAAGCAGACCAGATTTTTTTGGGGGGGGGAGGGGGCTGAGTCCTGTTTTAAGTGTTGTCTTACAGTAAATAAAAAGATGTTTATAGTTTTCCCTGGTGCCCAATATGTAGTAGTATAGAAAGCAGATGCTTTAAAAATGCTCTTTGATTAACTGAGTGCTTTATACCAGAGGTAATACAAAGCAACTAAAGCTTCTTGAAGAGAGGTTCTTTCAATATTTCAGGAAAGAGTTGATGAGAGTCTGAATTATGGTAGCTGCAGTGCAAATGGACAAAAGGGGATAGATGTGAGAGACGTTATGGAACTAGAATCAATAAGACACCTGATTGGATATAGGGAGTTACTAATGGTGAAACATTAAGTATGACTCTAGGTGGGTGGATGAATGGTTGGTGGAAAAATGGAAGTCAATTGCCTCATTGGATTTTCTAGGAAACTACCTGGTCATTAATTTTCTGTGACCCTGGCTGACTTGTTGCTCACTCTTGATTATCCATTTTGCTTGTTTGATCTTGGAACTAATATCAGATTGCTTGGTAGGGAGAAAAATATTGAAACTCAAAATCCTGTAAAAGTGAATGTTGAAAACTATCTTTACATGTAATTAGAAAAAATAAAATACTATTAAGCAGATCTTGGCACTAGTATCCTTGACTTTATTACATATCTATCTTCCTTATAGGATCTCTTACCTTTTGTTCCTCTGACATTTGGATTTTAATTTTGGTGGCTCCCTGTCTGTCCTTGATACTGAGTAATATTTATGCATCAGGGTAATTCTAGATTCCTGGAATTCTCTCAACTGAAAGTCTCTCAGAATTTCATGTGATTTTCTTCCCACTATTCTGTACTCTTCCTATATGACATACATACCTTCTCTGGTGACTGGGACCAAGGAGAGGTTATTCACTCCTCAGATTCTGTACATATTTGAGAATATGATATGGTAGAAATCTGGGAATATGGAAATGGATAAAGTGTTCTTCTTGTCACTTTTTTTCCATTGACACTCTTGTCTTCAGCTGGTCTTTCTGGTCTTGTCCTCTGGGCTCCTTTCGGTTTGTCATTTGCATTGATTTATGTCTTGTAATCCATGTACTATTGTACAGAGAGGCTGAAGGGAGAATTTCTGATTTACCTTTTATTTTTTTGTATTTATTTAGTATTTAATTTTCCCCCAGATACATGTAAAACAATTTTTCACATTTGTTTTTGGAACTTTGAGTTCCAAATTCTCCCCCTCTTCTTCCTCATTGAGAAGGCAAGCAATTTGATATAGGTTATATGTGTGTAGTCATGCAAAGCATATCCATAATAGTCATGTGATTCTACAATGTATTTTAGATCTTTAGTAATAAGAACCCTGATGATTATTCATCATTTTGGTTCTTCTTAGTCAAATAGGTAAATGTACCATTGTTGTAGCTAAAAAAAAAACCTGATATTAGAATCAGAAGACCTGGTTTCAAGTACTGGGTCCACCACTTATTAGTTGTATGACCTTGGGTAGCACAGTGGAAAAAGTGCTGTATTCAGAATTAGGAAGATCTGGTTAATCCTGCGTCAGATACTTATTGGCTGTCTGGCTCTGGACAAACCACTTATCCTCTCTCAGCTTCCATTACCTCATCAATAAGATGAGGTGGGAGGCTGTAATGGCTTTTATGGTTCCTTTGAACTAGAAATCTACCATCCTACGATTCCTCCTTGAGGGTAGCTCTGACATATGTCAGCAATTAGGAAAATCCTACCAGGGAAAGGATGATTAATCCCCTGTCTGCCTATTGAATTGGAGGTAGTATGTTACGGTGAATCTGTACCTAAATATCCATGAATAGAGCAATCCAGCTATGTGAAAGAATCTGAGACTTCCAAATGAAAATGAGAGAAAATCAGGACCAGAAAATTTTCCTTAGGGACATATATAAAGCTTCACGTATGGTAGGAAGTACAGGCCTGGGAAAGAAAGAAAGCCACCTTGTTTAGATGCTTACCAACCAAAATAACATCATACTTCTGAGATAAAGATATGTTGGTGATTTATTATTTTTACCCAGTGAAAGAGAAGTTATGAAAGAGGTTTTAGCAAGCCTGCAGCTAGTCTACTGCATCTTTGGCCTGATCACCTACTTTAAATTACTGGATGCATTGGCCAATGGTTTTGTACAGTCACAGTTCAAGGGACATCAAAAGTGACTGTTAAACAAAGTCTGATGACTGGACATGATTTTGTAATGACAGAAATGGAGCGCTGACCATTAAACCTCATTGATGGAGATAAAAATATAAGAATATTTCTATAATACTTTGATTTTTGCAAAGCATTTTATTTATATTATCATATTTGATTCTCAAAGAAATCATGATAGTAGGTGTTTTTATTATTCTCATTTATTAGATGAGGCCATTGAGGCTGAGAAAGATTAAGTGACTTTCCCAGAATGCCACAGTTAATAAGTATCTGAGGTGACTTTGAGCACAGATCTTCCCGACTCGGGGTCTAATGTTCTGTTTGGCATACAACTTTTGTTTAGGTGGTATATAGAGATTTTAGTGGAAGTATACAGGAGCTCATCCATAAGCAATCCTCTCTATAGGGTGGATGTCTTCCCTATATGTAGGCTGAATATCTAGGACTGAGTATAGCTGTCCCATTCTGACTGTTGTCAGATTAGCTTATCGGATGCAAAGTTTAGAGTCACTTTATAGATGGGCTTATCCATCAGATGGCTCAAATTCAGTTTTCTTAATAGGGTCATTTTTTGATGATTGCGATGCTTGGGCATGTGGGCAATATTCAAGAACCTGCTGGAACCATTCCAAATGCATGTAATATTGATTGAATTGTCATGTGGCCTCAAAAGGTTCTAAGTCTGTGTGATCATTGTGGACAATGAGGCTATAGCTTCTATATGCCTTTGAAGTCATTCTTTCATGTATCAAGTGTGGTTTATCCTGTGAGCATCTTCTCCTAGGTAGTATAGAGCTTTTCCACAAAGGGCAATTTGTAGGTAAGACCTTGGTATGGAACAGGCCACTGTGACGGATAATATCACACACATTGGTGTGCAATACACTATTTCTTCAGATCCAGATACATCAATAGAGACTGAAATGAACTGGTTCTTGGAAATGTTAAAAGCTCCATCTGCCACTGATGCTCACTAGGTGTCAGTGAGGGGTGCTGTCCAAGTATGCAACCTGAGGATGATGTGGTACCGCTTTCTCTTCAAGCATCATCTAAGCCAGCAGGTTGTGACTTTTGGAGTCTCAAATATGCCTCACAGCATGACTAGTTCCCTGGAAGCCTGAAACAACTGTTGTTAGCACTCCACCATTCATAACACCCTATGCTGGGAACTAGTAATATGGCAAGGCTCTCTGCCATTGGAGCTGCTGGCTGCTTTTAGGGCCAGACAGTATTTACCTCCTGCCTGTGTGTGTCAGTAAGACAATGGAAAGAGCATTTGCTCTGGAGGAAGATTACTTTAGTTTCTCATGTGTAAAATGAGATGATTAGAGTAGATGCTCTTTGAGATCCCCTTTAGCTCTAGATTTATGATTTTATAATTAGTAAAGCCATAGGTGGGTGCTTTTGGGAAGGAAGTGTGATCCCCATCTGAGGCCAGTGACTCACCAAGACTTATGATTCAGCCACTCCAGTCAGACTTTGGGTATATACTCTGGATTAGCCACGTAACCTATTTCAACTTTGGTTATCTTACTTATAAAATGAAAGACTGAATTAGAAGATCTTTGAGATTCCTTTGAGATATGGATTCTATAAGTCCATGGCTACTTTCTACACGTGGATCTTTAGGCAGAGGGATTTGATGAAAAGCTTTGTGCTAGGAAGGTTAGAACCTAAATACCAGTCCCTTTCCCCTACCCAATTCAGTTATTGGCCATATATTGCAGTCATCACCACAGCTTCTAGTAGCCTTGATTATTCTTGTGAATCTATTTCTGTCCCCATTAAGGTCAGGAATAAATGCTCTTTTCTACAAATTATAGGAGGAAAAAGTCCTTGGGGGCAGTACTTCATGTCATCAGTCTCACTGAGTCACAGTGTGGTGCCACTTGTAGGAGAATCTTGACTGAGAAAAGAGTCTATTTGGTATTTCTGTCCCCAGAGAATATGTGGGGTGCTCACAGAAATTGAATTCAACTCGACAAACATTTTAAAGTATGGTGCTAAGTTGGGTATACTAAGACAAAAGCTCAACAGTTCTTGTTCTCAAGGAGATTACATTCTGTTGGGTGAGCATATAATCATGACATACATGCAAAATTATCTAAATTTCAAGAAGGGGAGAGTACTAATAGGTAGGGGCATCAAGAAGGGACTCATGTTAGAAGTGGCATCTGAGGTAGGCTTTGAATGAAATGAGAGATTCTAAGAGAATGAGGTGAGGAGGGAGTAGAATCTTTACATGCCATGTGCACCCATGCAAAGGCATGGAGTTGGGAGATGTCTTGTACCTTGAGGGGGCAACTAGGTGGTGAAGTGAACAGAGTGTAGGGTTTGAATCAGGAAGACTCATCTTCATGAGCTCAAATCTGGTCTCAGACACTTATTAGTTGTGTGACCCTGGGCAAATCACTTAACCCTACTTGCCTCAGTTTCCTCATCTGAAAATGAACTGGAGAAGGAAATGACAAACCATTCCAGTATTTTTCCCCTACACCCCAAATAGGATCACAGAGAGTTGGGCATGCCTGAAAATGACTAAATAGCAGGAACAATTTACCTTGAACATCTAGATGGATAGTTTTGAATAGAATGGAGAGTATGTTAGGAGATGTGATATGAAATGTGATGGAAAAGACAGATGGGAGTCACAGTGTAGACTTCAAATTCCAGGATGAAGATTTTGTATTTATTCCAGTGGGAACTGGTAGTCATCGAAGAGTTTTGACTGGTGGGGTGTTTTAGGACCATCAATTTGCCAGCTGCCAAATATCACAGGAGCAGTCAGACACTTCCTCTCTAATCCAAAGCTTTTTAGCTTTTTAGTTTTCCTCAATCCATTTAATTCCTACTTTTAAACTGTATTTAGACTACCTCATTATATTCTTATAATTTCTTTATCAATTGTCTTTTTAGTCACTTGGAATTGTGAGGACCATGGTTGAGTAATTTAAACAGCTGTCTACAATTATCTTACAATGTTCTTTCAAGTGTTGGAGTCTCTCTGTGTCTGTGAGTGTCTCCTTATTTGTCATGGGATAGAAACTGCCACAGTAGTTGTACCCTAAGGAATGTTTAATTACAGAATGTGAAGCCTTTCCTAGGTTCTTCTCAGCTCTGACCAACCTCCTTGCCCCCACTTCCCAGCTAATGCCTTCTACAAACACGTGTGATTGACTGAGATCTAGTGATTCCCAAATTAAAGCATACTTTTCTCATAGGATTATGAGATTTAGATCAGCTTCTATAGTAGGTGGCCAGCCAAAACTGAGGAAAATGCTCCCTCAGTGCTCAAAGATATCCTAGTGACCCATCATTGGGCCTGAAATTCCCAACAGTAGTTGAGTGACTAAAATGTCACTGTTGGATGGGATGGGCTAGTCTTATCGATTTATTGTTATTCATTAGTTCATATTGGTTTGGCAAAGGGATATTAACCTGGAGTCACTGAACTTTTAAAAAATTGATCATTACATTTCAATATAATTGACTTTCTTTGTGATTCTATATATGTTTCTGCATTTAAAAATGTGAGTCTGAGAAAGGGTTTTTAAATGCCCAAGCATTCCATTAAATAAAAAATGTTAAAAAAATCTTTGATTTATCACCTTCTTAGCAGGTTGATCTGAGAATCAGAAGAGAATGGACATAAGACAAGTAAGTATTGCTTGGAGGCTAGAGAAATGGCAAAGCTCAGAGTATGGAGTAATCTCCAGTTAAGTGGGATACCACAGTGGTAAGAACTGGATGGAGAGTGGTAGTGAAGAGGAAGAGAAGGATGTATAATAAGATGGAAAAGAAATGTGATACAGTGAAAAAAAAATTACAAAAACCATCTACTGAGCTTGAAGTCAGCAAACCTGAGTTTGAAACCTAGCTTCATCACTCGCTATCTGTGTGACCTTAGGTAAATCACTTAACTTTGAATTTTCCTCTCTGACTCTTAGTTTGCTCATCTGTAAAACAGGCAAACAATCTTCTCACTATTTGCCACACAAAACTGATATAGGGATTGTTGTGTTTGTCCTTCATTGCCAAAGAAGACCATGGCATCAGAGAAATGATGACATGACCTGCACTTGACTTTGTTTTGAGTGAGGGAGGGCTGTGCAAGTCACCAGCCTCACTTCTCCTCCACAGCCATCTGAATTCAGTGATCAGATATTCATCAGGATGACTGGAGATGACCCAGGATGCACTGGGACACCTTGGCCCCTTTAGGCCAAGGTCTTTGCAGGTATTCACTTATGGTCAGGTAACACCTATTCGTTGAACAGGCTTGTTTAAGAAGTAGCCAGGGCATGGCCCCTTTAATGAGGCCACGAAAAAGAAAGACATCAGGCTGGGAGGAAACAGCAACAGTTACTATTGATAATCACTCTAAAGCCAGGAAGATCCAGAAGAGTCCTTAGGCAGGGGCCCATTGGTGTCTGAGCTTTAGAGTGCAGTAGGTTTAAGGTTTTGGGAAAGGACACAACGGGACAGGACAGGAAAGGAAAGGAAAGGAAACTAGCCAGTAAAACCCAAGTCAATTGGGCATCTTTTGGCCATCCAAATTTACCTTCCTTTGGAGACGAGAAGGAAGGGGAAGGGGAGGCAGACAGGACAGGAGGAGCTGAGTTACCCAGTTAACTGGGTAATTCCTAATAGTGTTTTCCTGTCTGGTCTCAGGAGAACAAGGAGTAGGAAGGAGACTTGCCTGGAAGCAGGAATACCTCCTTCCTCTTCTTCTCCCACTTTCCTTTTACATGTAAGGACACCATTACTGTTTTAATCATTGTAAATACTAATAATAACAATAATTATCCTTTCCATAACTTACTAAAGTTTATAAAGCTCTTTCCTCATGATACTTCTTTGGAGTAAGTGGTACAAATAATTTTAATCCTCACTTTGCAGATGAGGAAACCAATAATTAGTGGGGTGAACGTTTGTCCAGAGTTACACAGTAATTGTTAGGGCTGGGATTTGAGCTCAAGTCTGTGTCCTTTCCACTATTGCATGAGCTAAACAGAAAGGTAGGTTCATATCTGCCTGTATTTAATATGAAACAATTAAATATTATTTAGTTATTAATATTGATTATTAACTAATAATTATGGTTATTATTAATTACTACTCCTCTCCATATAGGGGAAAGAACAACGATCTCGAAATATGAGGACTTGAAATCGAGACTCAGCCTTCCCATTTACTAGCTGTGTGACCTTCAGGAAGTCACTTGTTTACTCTGAGCCACAGATCACTCATCTGTAGAATGGGGGGATGACAATAATGCCTTTACTAATTTCCTCACAGCATTGCTTTGAGGATTAGTATTAAAGGAGATAATGAATTTATATGGTTTTGTAACGCTACGTGAATATTACTTAGTTATTTCACAAAGGGAATGGATTCATAGATTGTTGGAGTTGGAATAGATATCCAGAGCCTAACCTTCACTTAATAAAATGAAGGCCCAGGGAGACTAAATGACTAGAAGGCTAAATGATTATGTCAAGGTCACAGAGTTGGTTATGGTTAAGATTTAAACCCAGTCTCCTTGTTCCTAAACTATATTGCATTTTTTTGCTAGTTTGACTTTCTGGAATCTCATTCCCATCCTCACCTCCCATTCATGTGCTCTTCAGACTAACTCCATGACCAAGAGCAGAATCTGTCTCTGTCTTAGTCATTGACTTTTAAACAGTTATTGATTTCACATTTATTGGAGCCCAATAGGATTGTTGCATGAACTAGATCCTTGAAATGGTACTTGGCTGCTCATTTTTTAAAAACAAAAAGCAAGTGCTAACCCCCTCCTTGGGAGCTAATAGGGAACACTGTGGAATGACTGTAAATTGCTTTGAAGAGATAATAAAGTGCTCTGTGAATATTTAATGCAGCTCTGTAATATTTTGAACACATTTATCCCTTTCCCTCTCTTGTCTTGAGAATGTCTTTTATGGATTTCATGCTCTCCCCATCCCAACTCTTATTCTCCTCCTCCTGCAGTCTGAATGTTCAGATACTTCTTTTTCCATCTCTTACTATCATCTGCCCTTGAAAATAAGAGTAGGGGTGGGGAGAGCAGGATAGTTCCCAATGGAGATGCTGGCCATCCTGTGCCCTAAAATGGAGCTAGCCTAATGAAGTGATGATTCTCTGTGCAGTTGAATTTGAGAATCACCCTTCCCTATGTCCCTAAAATATCTTCCTTCCCTTTCCTGAGCTGTTACCCAATATTCACACTACTGGAGGTTTCACTATTTCAGGAATGGTTTTGTGAAAGTACAGATATGTTACCTAGGAAAGGTTATATAAATTAATCCATTCTTCTTCACCTGTCAGTATGAATTTGTTTAGATTAGCTAAAGGAGAGTTGATTCCTAAGGCAATGGGACACAAGAAAGGGAAATTTTCATGTGTAGGAGGCCACTGTCAGGGAGTACAGGTTTAAATGGGGTACTATGGTAGGAGTCCTGTGATAGTCTGAAAACACTGGGCATCTGGAGAGTGGCTGCTGAAAGGAAATGGTGGGATGCCATGTAGACAGGGTGGTCATGGGCAAAGATCACTGAACCACAAATTTAGAGCTGGATAGGATCTTAGAGGTTATGTAGTCTAACCTTTACAGTTTACAGATGAAGATCATAGATCTATACCTTGGAAGAAATCCCTTTATTTAACAGATGAGGAATTTAGGCCTAGAGACATTCAGTGACTTGGCCAAGGTCATACAGTTAGTAAGTGGACTAGTCAGGATTTGCATACAGCTCTTCTGGCTCCATATTCAATGCTTTTTTCCGTTGTACCCTGTTGCCTTAGACAAACAAGCAGTTTCACAATCTTGTTCAGGGCTTTCTCTACTTGAAAGGGCTCTGATCAACAATGCAGAAGAGGCTGAGCTATATAAGAACTCCAGGCTCTTTGCTTCCAGCCACTTTCAGGAGCTGAGCTCTCCCATTCCTTCAGCATCCCTTCTCCACAATTCTGTGCCATGATGCAGGAAAAAGGATTGTGAAGGCTCATTACCTCACACTCCTTGAAGCCTATTACATGGTTCTGCAAGGACCCATGGAACTCGTCTTTAACTGCTAAGAGAGATGAGATATCATGGGTTTAAAATAACTTGAATATCACCAGGGTCACTTCAGAAGATGCTCCCAGCCAAGAAACTGCTCTTCAGAATAAGAAAAAAAAATCCAACATCACACACAAGCACATAAAACAAGCTATTAGTAGCTTAGAGATGAGACGGAGAGTTCTAGTTCTAGTGTTAGCTAAAAATGTCCTTTACTGGAACAGAGTTCAGGATGGGGTCACTTCAAGAAGAGAAGGGAGCTTGAGGGAAGGAATTAGAAGTGGGGAAGGCAGGGAGTAAAATGGGTTGGGATTCGTTTTGTTTTTTTTCCAGGATGCTTTGGCATGTATGGCTCTTTTGAAATAGATTGTAGACATGAGCAGGTCTTTTTAAGGGGCTGTGTGACTGGGTGTGGAGATGCAGTGGGGAAGAGGGAATGTAATCTCCCAGAGTTGGCATGTTAAGTATGTTATTGATCTATGTGGTGCTTCACAGATCCCTGGACAATGAACTCTCAATTACCTTGTTTGTAGGTTATCCTGGACAAGTTTCTAATCCCAACCTGGCTTCCTCTTGATACCCAGCCTGTGTTTCTCTTACTCTCTTACTTCCTTGTCTTCCCTTTCCCTTTGACAGTGTGCTCAGGGAATGTGGACTGATTTTTACATTAGCTGAAACAAACCATAATTGAGATGGTAAATCTGATGTTGCTCAGAAAACAAGATAATGCTTTGCTTTCCAGAGCTCTGATTTTGAAAGCAGCTGCTGTTTGGAATGATCCATATTCACTTCTATTAGTGTGCACTGCAGAAAGTTTACTCTGGAAGGGGTCTACAAGGAGATCTTCTCGTCAATCTCCCTTATCTTACACAGGTCCAGGGAAGTTAGGTGATATGCCCCAGAGATCCTAGACTAGAACCCAAGTTGCTTGACTCACATCAAGACTTCTTCCATGAGAGCTCACTGTCACTGAGAGTTCACTGAATTTTATCATTCTGGTTGCCAATAACTTTTCTGAGTGGACATTCTGTGTGGAAGACTATTTTAGGGACTTATAATAATAATAATAGGAATAACAACTGACCTTCACATGACACTTTTAAGGCTCTTTTCTTCACATAAGAGAATTTTATTTTTTCAATTACATGTAAAGATAGTTTTCAACATTTGTTTTTAATAAGATTTTAATTTTCATTTTTCCCCATTCTTCCTTTCTTCCCCCCTCCCCAAGACAGCAAGAAATATGATATTACCTATATAGTCATATTTCCTAACATATTTCCACATTAGTCATATTGTCAAAAAAGAATCAGAACAGAAGGAAAAAACCATGAGAAAGAAAAAACAAACAAAGAAAAAAGAAAATAGGGTGCTTCAATCTACATTCAGACTCCATGGTTCTTTGGATGTAGAAAGCATTTTCCATCATGAGTCTTTTGGAATTGTCTTCCATCATTGTATTGTTGAGAAGAGCTGAGATGATCAAAGCTGATCACTGCACAGTGTTGCTGTTGCTACATACAATGTTTGCCTGGTTCTGCTCACTTCACTCAGCAACAGTTTATGTAAGTCTTTCCAGGTTTTTCTGAAGTCAGTCTGCTCTCATTTCTTTCTTTCTTTTTTCTATTAATTAAATTGTTTTCAGTTTTCAACAATCACTTCCATATGTTTTAAATTTTCTCTCCCTCCCTCTCCCCTCCTTCCCCAAGATGCCATGCAATCTTATATGGGTTCTACACATACATTTTTATTAAACGCACTTTCACATTAGTCATGTTGCATGGAAGAATTAAGATGAATGGGGGAAACCATGTAAAAAACCAAACCAAAACATAACAAAAGAGAAAATAGTCTGCTTCATTCTGTGTTCTGATTCTGTAATTCTTTCTATGGATGTGGATGACATTTTGCATCAAGAGCCCTTTGAAAATGTTTTAGATCCTTGCATTACTGTGAAGGGCTAAGTCTGTCAGAAACAGTCCTCACACAACTGTGGCTGCTATTGTGTGTAATGTTCTCCTGGTTCTCCTCATTTTACTCAACATCAGTTCATGTAAGTCTTTCCAGGTTTTTCTGAAGTCCACCTGCTTGTCATTTCTTATAGTATAGTAGTATTCCATTACTTCGTATGCCACAATTTGTTCAGCCATTCCCCAATAGATGGGCATCCCTTCAATGACCAATTCTTTGCCACCACAAAAAGAACTGCTACAATTGTACATGTGGGTCTTTCCCCCCTTCTTATGATCTTTTTGGGACACAGACCTAGTGGTGGTACTGCCGGATCAAAGAGTACACAGAGTTTTATAGCCTTTGGGGCATAGTTCCAAAATTGTTCTCCAGAATGGTTGAATCAGGTCACAACTCCATCAACAATGCATTAGTGCTCCAGTTTTCCCACATCCTCAACGTTTATCATTTTCCTTGTCTGTCATATTACCCAATCTAATAGGGGTGAGAAGGTACTTTAGATTTGGTTTAATTTGCATTTCTGTAATCAATACTGATTTAGAGCTTTTTTATACAACTATAGATAGTTTTAATTTCTTCATCTGAAAACCAACAGTTCATATCCTTGGACCATTTGTCATTTGGGGAATGACTTGCATTCTCATAAATTTGACTGAGTTCTTTAAATAATTGAGAAATGAGACCTTTATCAGAAACTGGCTATAAGAATTATTTTCCAGCTTTCTGCTTTTCTTCTAATCTTGGTTGCATTGGTTTTGTCTGTGCAAGCTCTTTTTAATTTAATGTAATCAAAATGGTCAATTTTGCATTTCATAATGCTCTTTATTTTTTGGGCATAAATTCTTCTCTTCTGCATAGATCTGATAGGTAAACTATTCTTACTCTCCTAATTTGCTTATGCTGTTACCCTTTATGTCTAAAGCATGTACCCATTTTGACCTTATTTTGTTATACTGTGATACTTTTAAGTTTAGCAAAATACTTTTCACGTGTTATCTCATTTGATCATCACAAAAAACATTTTAAAGATAGGGAAACTGAATTTAGTGAGGTTAAGGGAATTGGCCACAGAAATAGTAAGCACATGAAGCAGGATTTGAATTCAGGTCTTCCTGACTCTAGCTTTAGTACTCTATCCACTATACCCTAGGTGCCTGTTTAGTAAGGTCCCAAATGTTGCAAGGGATATTTCTTCACATATAGCATAGGGGTGTCATTATGTGACTTGACTCTCACTCTTGCCAACTCTGCCTCACCTATCACACAGGGTGGGGCGTTCATCTCCACCAAAAAGGAGAGAATCTCCCAGATGGACTTTGGGACTGAGGCTACACTTCTATTGATGAAAAGGTAACTTCAAGTTTTCAGCAGCTCCAGAATTTCCACGGATATTTACTCAGTGTGAACTGATGAAATAGGGTGGTTTAACTTTGGGAAACCCCACATCCAATAAACTAATGGAACTTATTTGATATTAGATTGGACTTCCAAAGTCCACCATTAGATGTGAGTTTACAAAAAGTGGATTTGAATTCTGGTTCAGCTTCTTACTAGCTTTGTGCCCATTAAATCATTTTATCTTCCTATATAACAGTGAATTTATCTATGAAATGAGAAATTTGCATTAGATTATCTCCAAGGTCACTTCTGGTTCCAAATCTGAAGCTCTTGTGACCAACAGCTATGGAACTCCATGTATGGCTTTGTTTCCTTCTCCTAATGTTCATCCATCTGCTTTCGAGTTTCTGTCCTGAAACTAGCTGAGCAAGTAGAATGTAGAGATTTTTTTCTTTATCTTCAAAGCCCTGAAATGGCCCTAGTAAACTGTAGAATGAACACCTTACATGATGCTCAATCAGCTCAAACAAATATTAGATATTTCCCTTTGGATCACTGTCCCACATACCTTTCACTAAATCAAGATAGCTTCCTATCTTGATATACTTAATTCATCAATTTCTGGACCTGCCCCAGGAAAGAAATTCACACTACTGTGAATCAGACCTGTAACTAAAGTAGGTGACTGTGGCTTTGTTCTGGGGCATCAAAAGCACTTACACTCCTTTAACAAAGTCAGTGAACAGTTATTTACTAAGCATCTACTATAGTAATACTTAACATTCATATAACACTTACTATGTGCCAAGTACTTTATCATGATCTCATTTAATCCTCAGAAAAACCTTGGGAGGTTGGTGTTATTATCATGCCCATTTTATAGGTGAGGAAACTGAAGTTAAAGTAAACTTGCTAAAGGTTACATAGCAAACAGGTGTCTGAGGTTGGGTTTGAATTCATTTTCCTGACTTCAATCCCAACATCCTATCCACTTCTCCACCTAGCTCCTTGTTGTTTTGAAGAAGACTATTAATTTTTGAAGTTAATAAGTTAATAAGACTATTAACTGAAGAAGACTTAACTTTTGAAGAAGACTATTGATATTATGGGGTGATATCTTACCTTGCACATGAATTGGATTTAAGTGAGGGAAAGTTGCACAAAATCATCAGCCTCATTCTCTTTCAGAGAAATTGAAGTTCAGTGGCAGGACAAAACCCGAGATGACTGGTGATGGCCCCGGGTAGTGGATAATCTTGGCATCTTCAGCGTCTGATCATACTATAAGCACAGAGCCTGCTTTAGCTGGCTTCAGCTCTTGTAACAAATTATTCTCATCTATCCATTCCACTGGGGAAAATCATACGCCTGAGAAAGACACCCCCCCAACTCACTGATGGGCTGGAGGCCTACTGCTTACACTTAGCCTGGTTTAGCCCCTCTGCAGAGATTTTATTGTGGTGTGGTTGCTATATATGCTACAGCTTCTTGGAGCTACAGCTAAGGGTTGGGTGAGCAGCCCTGGAGAGGGTTCAGCAAGTTGTCACACCAGAGATCCTAGTCCTTCTGAACACCCCATACACCCCAAGTTCCCTACTATGTATCAGGAACTGTGCTAAGAGCTGGGGATACAAAGAAAGCCAAAAACTGTCTCTGCCTTCAGTGAGCTTACCTGGTAATGAGTGAGACAACATGCAAATAATGAAGTAGATAAAAGCTGAATATAAAATAGATGGAAGATAATTTCAGAAGAGAGATTTCTCTCCCATAACTCAACTTTCCTTCCCCTTAAGCAGTTGGGAATGCTGGGAAAAGCCTCCCTCCTGTAGATGATGGGATTTCAGCTGAGTGTTGAAGGAAGCCAGGGAACTAAGAAATGGAGATGAAGAGGGATCTTTCTAGACACGAGGGATAGTCAGGGAAAAAGTCTGGAGATGGAATGACAGTGTCCTGTACAAGGAGCAGCAAATAAGCCAGTGCTTCTGGTCCATAGAGTACATTGTAAGAAAACTGGAAAGCTAGGAAGGGATCAGGCTACAAATAGATCTAAAAATCAAACATTGGTTTTTAATGGGTTCTGGAGGTAATAGGGAGCTGCTTCAGTTAGTTAGCAGGAGTGTGACAGGTACACACTTTAGAAAGTCACCTTGCTAGCTAAATAGTGCACGGATTGGAGTGGGAGAATGAATTAAAGGCAGGAAGATCAGCGAGAAGGCTATTGAAGTAGTCTAAGAGAAAGGTGATATGGGGCCCAAAGTATAATCAATAGCAACTAGTTAGTAAAAATAATTGATTGAAACAGAAAGTTAATAGGTGGAGTACCTGTCCTCCTTACTATCTGTAGTCTGCAGCAGAATTCTTGCTCACACCTGCATTATGGTGTCCTGGTACCTCCCCCTAAAGTGGCTCGACTCCCAAGATCTATATCTCCCTGATGATAGGGCACTATCCTTACTTCCCTCTCTCTTACCTACCTTAGCTGAACTTTTCTTAAAAATAATGTGAGGGCACGTTTCTTACAGTTGGCCCTGGACATCCAAAATGCTAGTTTTAGCTCTGATGTAATTGATCAGACTTGTGCACCCTGGGGCACACCATAGGGAAGATTCTGAAAACCAGTAAGCACCAAGAGAAAGGAAGAGGAGGATGCTGCTGGGAAGGAAGGTTAAGGAAGGACATTCCCTCTTTTGGGTGTTTAATATTAAATCTCTACTTTCTGTAATAAGAAATGACTTCAAATTGCAGAAAAATTCACATTCCAATCCAAATGCCCAGGGAACCATTTACTTCCCTGACAACATATGGCCTCATTAAAATGTATAATAATCACCTTTAGGATTTATATAGCACCTTCCTTCTGAAGCTTTCATGATTAAGGCAGCTGCTCTAAATAATAATTAAGATGATGGTATCTGGTATTTATATAGGATTTTTAGTGTTTACAAAGTGCTTTGTTTCGTTTTATCTTCACAACAACCCTGCTTAATAGGTAGTTCAAATATTATATCTGTATTTTGCATATGAGGAATCTGGTATGAAGAATGGTTTTTCTAAGGTTATGTAGGCTACTGGATGACAGAGCTGGAACTTGAACCCAGTATCCTGACTTTGGATCCTATGTTCACAGCTGTAAAAAAGCCCAAGAGGTTGAGAGGCAATGTGATAATAGAAGAAATCTAAGCTAATCTAATCAGGAGATTTGGGTCCTAACATCAAATCTGATTCCTTGGGTAAGTAATTTTACTTATGAGCCTAAGTTTTCACATCTATAAAATGGGGGTATAATCTGCTTCATAGGGTAAATTCATCTTGCAGGGTAGATTTCCTTCATCTTGAAGGAGAGTGTTTTGTAAACCTTAAAATGCTTTATGAATGTGAGTTATTATTTCCCAGAATCATATAATCAGTGAGAATATGGGTTCCTTAAACTCCCTTCTTAATCTTCTCTCCTCTAATGCGGTTGTCTTTGATCATATCTCATTTTAAAATATTGAGAAGAAGCAAGATATGACATAGTTCATAAATACATAAATTTAAGTACACTATGATACATGCCTTATCACTCTAAAATGGAATCACCATACACAAAAAACTTTGATTTAGCAGTTTTTCTATAACATAATCTGTGTATATCATAGGATATTAGAATTGTTGATCTTTATTTTAATTTAATTAAATATTTTAATTTTAGTTTTTAATAGTAAATGTATTGATATATTGTTTTAAGAATCACCTATGTTTCCCAATATAGCCCCCCCACCATGTTCCCAGAGAGCTACTCTTTATAACAAAGAATTTTTTAAGAAGGGGAAAAAAACCCAGATCAGCAATATTAACCAATGTGTTGAAAGTCTGACATCATATGCAGTGTTCCATATCCATAGTACTCCACCTCTGTAAAGAAACAAGGGGAGATCCTTTCTCCTAACTATTCTTGCGGCCAAGCTTCATCATTATAATTTCTCAGTATTCAGTTTAAATTGCTTGTAGCATAGAGTGTTACTCCTTTCTCTTGAGACTGATATTAAAAAAAAAAAAAGAGTTCTACTTACTTTTTGAGGTGGGAGAGAGAAAGCATTCATCTAGTCCTGAATGTATCTAAATCTCTAAATGGCAGAATAAGTTCTATTTTTTAATAGTAGAACCCCATCCCATTTTAGGCTATGGGTATTAGATGTTCCAGAGGCAAAGTAGAAACCATCTTTTACCACCTGGGAATAAGATCTGGAGGAGAACCAAGGTTTTCAGGGTCTCCAAAAGCCTTGAAAGAGTTGGGGACCTAAGGAAAGAAGGATAAGGGTCTTATTCTTATGACTTCCTATGGCAAGTCCCAAAGACCCTCATGTTAATTAAATGACTAATGCTTGAGGCCATTCCATTTGTGAGACTACAAAATCCAGTGGCTTATGAATTTAAATGGCTCAGGAAATGAAGGCTCTCTCCCATTATTCACGTATTTTACTTAAAGGTGAAACTCTTCATGGAGCTCCCAAGGTAATGATAGGAAAACTTGGACTTTATCAAGTTGGAGGATCCTTTGGAATGAAGGGAACTGAGATCTTTCAGTGTTGGGGAAGCAAGGAGGTTATGAGATCACTTGATTCAGTTCAATTCTATAAATGTTTATTCAGTAAGCATCTCACTTGGCAGAGGAGAAAGGCTAAGATTCTAAGTACTGGACTCGGGAAACATTCAAGGGCCTTTCAGTAGCCTGCTTCCATCACCAGGGTGATGGCATCATACTAAAGGAAAACTAGGTGGGGTTTTAAGGTGGAGATAATATTAAGGAGATTCTCCAGAGTCATAAGGAATATAAATCATAGATTTAGGGCTGGGGGAATCTCAGAGGTCATCTTGTCTAACCTCCTTATTTTATAGAGGAGAAAGTCAGGGTCCCAGAAGCATAAGTGACTTCCCCAGGGTCACATAGATAATAAGCCCCAGAAGTCATATTTGAATTCAGGTCCTTTTACTCCAGTGCTAGTACCATTACCACTATACTATACCACCTTGTATATGAATCAGCATTTCTGGTAGACAAGAAAGAGGCTGCAACAGAGACATCAAATAGTATGCCAGGGCATAATCTTTCCATATGCCAGGGCACGATCATCCTCACTCTTGTGCACATAACATTCTGAATATCTCACTCATTATTCTTCCTCTACATAAAATAATTTATAGCCAGCAAAATAAAGACCTCATGAAAATATAAGGTGCACTGGTGACGTGTTTGATGCATCAACCACTTGATATATCAGAGAGGGCCTTGTAGTGTATGCATTATGCTATTGACAAGCACTTCATTCAAAGCAAGTCTGCGATTTGGTGGTCTCTCCTGACTCACAGGGGTACAGGGGCTCCCCTCTGCTCAGCCTTATATGTAAGTTAGTTCTGGTTGATGCCAAGACAATCAGTTTAATCTGCATGTCTTCCTGGAGGAAGGCCCTTGGTAGGGAATGCCATTCTGTGTTCATCTGGGGATGGGAAGGCTGGTAGAACTGGCTAGAAATCAAATAAATTACTGTTGGGGTAAAGCTGGGATACTCAGACAACTGAAGACTCCACTAGTGAGTGAATAAATTGCTTTGAGCTTTTTCCTGTTGGTACTGTGAGGAATCCTTACTGGAAAAGGCACTAGCACACCTTCTTGTTCCACCTATCTCTTCCTCTGTTTCTTCTTTTCCTCATTAAAGCTTAGCTGATAGAAGGATGAAATATATATGTGGGTGGTGGATTGAAATACTTCCAGTTTCTCCCCTCCCACCTCAACTCTCTCTTCTCTTTTGTCCCTCACTGCCATCCTAGTTCACCACCTCATTTTATCTTGCCTGTATGATTGCAGCAGACTGCCTATAAGTTTTTCTCTCCTCAGGCTCCACCTCCACCAATCAAACCTGCTCATGGTCATCAGATCATACCTTCTAAAGTACAGTTCTAATTACATCATTCCCCTGTTCAAAAATCTTCAATAGAGCTTCAGAAATAGTTATGAGATGTAATATAGATGCAGGGGGTTGAGACTACTCTCTTTTCATCTTTCTACCAATGTCAGTGGCTGCCTAAGTTAACTGTCAGTCAGCATCAGGCCAGCAAGAAGAATTTAAAAAAGAATTAATTGTCAGATTTTTGCTGATTTTTGTGACATGAATTGATAGCCCAGTCAGTCAGTGACCCAAGGATACTTGAAAGTTAAAGTTCACTAAATGCGTGAGCCCTATTCTTGTCCTTCTGCAGCTCTCTTCTGCTGATCTAACAGAAAAGGTCCCCAGCAGCATTCTGAGGTTGTTCAATGTGTACCACTGTGGCAGAAATTCAAGTTAACATCAGACAGCGTGGGAACTCAGACTATTGTTTGGTGTCTCCTCTGTGGAAAAATCAATGGATTTGGAATCAGAGGACTTGCTCCTTACTGACTATGGTCTGACAACTTGGTCAAGTTGTCCATCCTTTCTGGGCCTTCTTCATTTTATCATCTTTAAATGAATCGCTTGAATTAGGGCCTTAAGACCTCTTCCAGCTTTGAATTTATAATCCTGTGATCCATAAATACCTAGGAAGCAAGAATTTCCAGCTGTGGTCCAGGCTTCCCCATATGGAGCAGTGCTTCCAGGTGTTCCACTGTGGGTACAGGTCAGTTCTCTTAGATTGCCTTCTTTTTTAAAATGCTTTTTTTTTTTCAATGCTTATTGCCATAGTCATAGGGTCATAGATTCAGAGCTGGAACAGAGCACAGAGACTGTCAAACCTAACCCCCTTCATTTTACAGATAAGGAAAATGATGTTTAGGACTAAATGACTTGCTCTTGGTCACACAGTGTCAGAGGCAGGATTTGAACCCAAGTTTTTATGGCTCTAAGTGAAGCACACTGTCTGTTACACTAAGAGTGGTACAGACCATAGTCTTCCTTTGTAGGATTTTTAAAATCACAATATTTCTTTCTTGGCTGGTTTAACTTATGCAGTATTGACTTTTATATCTGCTTCTACTTTGATCTCTTATTTATGAAACGGTCTTCACAAGTCAAGAGTATAAATATAATTTTCCACTACAGGCACATTGTTCCATCTTACACATCAATTTTAAGACAGAGGGTTTACAGGTTAGTGATTATATTCACATACAACTCCCAATTCTCATATCTTGCACTATCTTTGCACTATGGTTGGGCTTGTAACTTTGGAAATTTCATATCAATTTATGTATTGATATGTGTTCATATCAACTTATATGTCTATATACTGGGGCCAGTTCCTCAAAATGCATCCATTTGCAAATAATTGTGCTGCTTTTGAAGGATTAGATGGTCTCTGTTCAGGTTCAGAGAGTGATTTAGGATGATTCAAATGTATATTATCTCTGCGTTGAGCTAAGCAAAATAAGGGAAACAAAGACTTTCATTAAGAGATAATTATGAGGTATTTGGGCTTTATTTAATGTTGACTTTCAAGGTCAAAGAAGATAGCAGAAGTAATTCCCATTTAGGCAAGGATCTGTTAAATTCAGCTCAAGTGAAAGGCAATTTGACATTTATTTTAGAATCATACCATTTCCAAGGTGTATTGACACTGTGATTTTTGGTAAAGGAAGAAAAGGGACCTATGCTCTGGTAGAAAGAATAAAGGGCAAAGCTTGGCAGCTTTCCCCCTCCTCCTCCATTTTTTCTAAGTGCCTGCTTAAGAGCGACATTAAAACTTTAAGGTAGTTTATATAAGTGGATTGAGTTGAGTCATGGTGAGCATTGAAAGGAATTCCCTTGACCTAACTCAAGTAGGGTAGAGGGCTGGGGGAATTCTTGTTGATGGGAGGTGAGAACAAGTTCATCAAAGATCTTGGCAGACACCACAAGAATCCTTTTATGTGCTAGCTAGGAGGGCTGTAGGCTGGACTAAAAGCTGGATTGTGTTGATTGGTCCACAAGCAGTGTTGGCTGGGAAAAGGCTCAAGGAAGAAAGCATAGCTGAGGATAGTACCAATAGATTGGAACTTAACTTAGTGACAAAGTAGTGAATGGAAGCTGCAGAGGCTGATAAAATAAAACCTGAGACAGCCAGAGAAAGCAATTGGTCTGTAGATATAGGCTCTGCTTCTTTGGAAAGAAGTCTGTAGTCTCCTCCAGGGACTCATGTCTATCAGGGAACGATGCATCCCTAGATAAGGAGAGCAGCATGGGACACCACAGATGACAGTGGATTGCAGCACTGGAAGAAGGGTAAAATATGTTAGGCTATGCTGAATTTCTGGAGCAAGCCTCCTAGAGAGAAAAGGAAGAGTTTCTGGATAACAGTATTCTTCAAATAAGGGAAGAGGTTCTTTGCCCAATCAAGAACCAGAGCTGATATAATTCTGTGATATTATTTGTATCTGCTGCCTAGACTGGTTTCAACTACGGGAACATGAGGTCCTTGCTAGGATAAGCTCATCACCTCTAATCTTATCACCTTGTTGTTAACTCAAACTTTGACTGACATTACTTCCCTCAGCCTCCTTTCTCTTTGGATTAGAAAGCTGGAGGGTGGAGTACCAAACTCCTCCCAATGCCTTTCTTTATAGATAGCAGAAACTGGACTCAGATCATTCTACTTTGCATCTATTGCCCTGCCTGTTTTCAATTCCATAGAACAAGATGCCCCCATGCTAGGTACCCACTATTGTCCCATCCCCACCTTCTTGCCTTCTTTTTTGTGTTGTCTTCCAGTTTAGATTATAAGCCCCTTGAGGGCAGGAATTGTGTGCTTCTTAGTAATTGTACTCCTGATGCATAGCACAGTATCTGGCACATGGTAGGTATTTAATAAATGTTTATTTGAATTTATAACAATATAAGGGATGAGTACAATTTATTCCAGTTGCCATAAAGGTAGCTAAAGCAGGCAAGGCAATGTATTAAGCATAGAGAATACAAAGACAGAAATGAAAGAATTCTACTTCCAAAAAACTTGTATTGTAGGAGAAAAGGAAGTATATGACATATGAAGATAGGTAAAATTTATTTTTAGTGGAGTTTTAAGCTTTAATGGGATTAACAGCTTAAAACTTCATGAAAGCTTTTGGAATACTCTGTACAATGTAATTTTGTGAGGGAGAGAACACTAACAATTGGGGAAATCAGGAATGGTTGCACACAGGAAAAGGTGCTTAAGCTGATCTTTGAAGGAAATTAAGGAGTCTAAGAAGTAAAGGTGATTCTAAGAGACAGAGGTATGACTTCCACATAGGACCTCTAAAAATATATACAGAATTAGTTATATGACGTAAAGGTGTATGTGATTACTAATGGTACTTGAAAATAAATACCATGTATGAAATATATTTTAATACTTCAGTGATTTGTTAGCATACCCCTCCCCTGAGACAGATTAGAAGTCCTATACACTTAGTAAATAATTTAATGAGTAGCTCCAGTATGAAAATTAATGAAAAGACTGTATATAGTTTGCATGACCATGGAAACTTAGTCATCCAATAATGCATACAGGACATAATGATTAGATCTGACTCAGGATACTTGAACCTATGGCACTTTTCTTCCTCAAATATGCAGCTGTGGAATTGTATAAGTGAATCCAGTGAAGAAATAAGTAAAAAAAAAAAAAAGTTTGACGACTGGTTAATTTGAAGTCTACAGTGTAGAAAGTAGATCCTCTCACTTAGCCAATTTCCATTGAATCATCATCTAATGTGATGACTTGGGAGAGGCTGAGGATGGTTCACCAAATCTATCTAATAATCTCATCAGCACTCCACTACACTCACCACTTTTCTTTGAAGGACATTTATTCTCCAAAATATCGCTTGAATTACTTATTTCTTTTCTAAATGACAGTTTGAGGCTGACTCACACTGGAGAATGTTGGATCAATCTCTCTTCCCATTGCCTTGGCACTTCACTCCTCCAGTTACCTGTGCTTTATCACAGGACCTGGATGGACTGTAATATATTTTTTCTTTTCTTTTTAAAAATTCATTATTCATTCATTTTAAACATTCTTTTCTTCTTAAATTTTGAGTCCCAAATTCTCCCCATCTCCTGCTCCTCTCCCACTCCATGAGAAGGCAACCAATATGATATCAGTTACACATGTGAAGGCATGCAAAGCAAGTATACTTCAATTTGTGCTGAGTTCATCAGTTCTTTCTCGGGAGGCAGATTGCATTTTTCATCATGAGTCCTTTGGAATTGTTTTGGATGACTGTCTTCATCAGAGTAGCCAGGTCTTTCCCAGTTGATCATCATTGCAATATTACTATTACTGTGCACAATATTTTCTTGGTTCTGCCCACTTTGCTTTGCCTCAGTTCATGTAAAACTTCCCAGGTTTTTCAGAAATCTGCCTGCTCTTCATTTCTTATAGCACAGTAGCATTCCATCACAGTCATATACCACAACTTGTTCAGCCATTCCCCAATTGAGGGGCAAACCTTCAATTTCTTATTCTTTGCCACCACAAAATGAACTGTTATAAATACTTTTGTACCAGTAAGTCCCTTTCCCTCTTCTGTGGTCTCTTTCTGATACAAACCTAGCAAGAGCATTGCTGGGTCAAAGGGTATGCACAATTTTATAGCCCTTTGAGTGTAGTTACAAATTGTTTTCCAGAATGGTTGTACCACCTTGCAACTCCACCAATAATGCATTAATCAGTGTCCCAATTTTTCCACATCCCCTCCAGCATTTGTCATTTTCATTTTCTGTCATTTTAATTAGTCTTATAGGGGTGAGATGGCACCTCAAAGCTATTTTAATTTGCTTTTCTCTAATCAATACTTATTTAAAGCATTTTTTCCCATATGACTATAGATAGCTTTGATATTTTTAAACCATTTTTTTTGGATTCAGGCTCTCCTAGTCTCCTAGTTCTCGAAGAGAGCTGAAGTTGTTTTATCTCTTTTGGAGAGGTCTGAGAGGTTGTGGGGATTGGAGAAAATGTCTAGTCTGCCGTTTTGTTGCTCATATGACTCAGAGACAAAGTACATGATCAAAAAGCAATTATTGAATGCATACATAGTGGGTACTTAATAAATATTTGTTGATTAATTATTTTGAGTTTCTCTAATAGTTATATAAAGAGCCCATAACCTATAAGCATACATATGTATTATTCATGCATACATGCGCACATACATATAATTCTTAATAATAATAGCTAGCCTTTATAAAAGGTTTTAAGGTTTATAAAGTGCCTTACAAATATTATCTTATTTGATCCTCACAACCATCCTGAGAAATAGATGCTATTTTTAGCTTCATTTTACAAAAGGGGAAACTGAGGCAGACAAAGAGGAAATGACTTGCCCATTGTCTCATAATTAATAAGAGTCTGAGCCTGGATTTGAATGTAGATCTTCCTGATTTCAGGTCAAGAATTTTTTCCACTGTACCACTTAGCTATTCATTGATAGACTTTGTATGCCCAAATAGATTGTAAAATTTTAAGGGCATGTACTTGACTCTCCTTTTGTATCCTCTGGAGAACTTAGTACAACCTTGCTATTTGTATGGTAGGTCAAAAGAAATGCTCTTTGAATTGATGTGTTCAGGCAAATATTGGGAATATGAGAGTATATTTGTAAGACACTTTTTAATCCTTCAATGATATTTATTAACAGTAATAACATTATTTTCCTAGAGAATCCACACAGTTCCTGTATCTACTATATTATTTTTCTGCATGATACTCCCAGGAGTCAGGTATGGAAAAATTGTATCCTCTCCATTTTTAGTTGAGGAGAGAGAGGTACTGAGCCAGTATTCAAGGGAGTAGACCAGACACCTGCAGTCTAGAGCAGAGGAAGAAGGGGAGAGAGAGAAAAAACAACTAGTAGGTAGTTACTATGTGCCAGGCACTGTGTTAAGCACTTAAAATAGATTATCTTGAAGAAAGTAAAGCTATCTATAGTCATAAAAATGCTCTAAATCATTATTGATAAGAGAAATGCAAACTCTGAACTACTACCTCACATCTATCAGATTGACTAATAAGACAGAAAAGGAAAATGACAAATGTTGGATGAGATAATGGGAAAATTAGGACACTAATGCATTATTGATGGAGTTGTGAACTGATCCAACCATTCTGGAGAGCAATTTGGAACTATACCCAAAGGACAATCAAACCATGCATACCCTTTTATTCAGTCATAATGTTACTAAGTCTGTATAACAAAGAGATCATAAAAAGGGAAAAGAATCTACATGTATAAAAATATTTATAGCAGCTCTTTTTGTGGTGGCAAAGAATTAAAAATTGAGGGAATGCCCATCAATTGGGGAATGACTGAACAAGTTGTAGTATATGACTGTGATGGAATGCTATCATGCTATAAGAAATGATGAGCAGTCTGGTTTCAGAAAAACCTGTAAAGACTTCCATGAACTGATGCTGATTGAAGTGAGCAGAACCAGGAGAACATGGTACACAGTATCTGCAACATTGTTCAATGACCACCTATGATAGACTTAGGTCTCTCAACAATGCAATGATCCAATACAATTCCAAAAGTCTCATAATGGAAAATGCTATCCAGTAGAGATAGAACTGATGGGGTCTGAATGCAGATCAAAGAACACTATATTTTGTATGTTTTTTTTTCCCTTTTGCTCTGTTTCCTCTTTCACAACATAACTTATGTGGAAATATGTTTAGCATGACTGTTTATGTATAACCTATACCAGATTGCTTGCTGTCTTGGGAGAGGGGCGGGGAGGAATAGAGAAAAATTTGAAACTCAAATCTTATAAAAATGAATGTTGAAAACTATCTTTCCATGGAACTGGAAAAAAATACTATTTATGAAAATAATTATCTTATTTGATCTTCACAATAACCCTGTGAGAAAGGTGCTATTCTTATCTCTACTTTTACAGTTGAGGAAAAACTGAGGCAGACAGAGATTATAACTTGCCTAGTATTACATAACTAGTAAGTCTCTGAAGCTGTAAAGGAACTGAAGTATTCCTGCTTCTAGGTTCAGCACTCTATCCACTGTACCATTTAGCCAGAAAAGAAATTTGTTATAACCATCAAGGTAGAAATTCTGGTTTGTGGAACAGAATGACAGTTGCTATTTTCCTAATAACCTTGAGAAAGGACGTCAGCCTTTCTTCCCTTCTGATACTACCTAGAGGTAGCCTAAAAAAGCAGAACTAGCCTAGACTTCTGAGTTTGTGTCCCCTAAATGTCCCTTATACTGAGAACTGACATGAAGGAGGGCACAAGAACCAAGCTGTAAGCAGCCCTTGTGAGTTAGGTTATTAGGATGGCTTTCCTTGTGTGACTTCATTTGTATTCTGTCATGCTTTGGGTATCCTAAGGGGGAATCCAATGCACAGTGGACCATGCAGCAAATTATTGGAGGACTCAGGTATAGAATAAGCTACTCCTCAAGGTTGGGCAATGATGGCTGTATCACAAGGTCAGTAGT
Organism: Notamacropus eugenii; assembly: GCF_028372415.1. Lineage (NCBI taxonomy): Eukaryota > Metazoa > Chordata > Mammalia > Diprotodontia > Macropodidae > Notamacropus > Notamacropus eugenii. Next base: position 93,116,965 of record NC_092872.1, read on the forward strand.
AGCTGTTCCCTTGACAAATACCTACCTAAGACAGGCACAGCAGAAAGAGCTCTGGATTTAGTTGGTAAGTTCCACAGGCAAATCTTTTTTTTTTCTTCTTTAATTCTTTTTTTGAGTTATTTTTAAAATTTGAAACTTAAATACAAAGTGGAAAAAAAAACATTGCCATGTACATAGCAGACGATAAGAGAGAATTCAACAGAGAACAATACATTTCCATTTCAACAAAACCAATATAATAAATACTACACGTTGTTTTCAGAGCTGCCCAGCTTTTCTTCGCTTCCTTGTTAGTTTTCCTTGTTCTCTGCCGTGCATTTTTTACTGTGCACTTTTTCACTTCTCTCCTCCCACCACTCAAAGAAGGTTGCATGCATAGATATCTATAAACATACACATATATACACATATACACTCATACACATTCATGCAAGACTTTGCTGTGCTTATTTCCACCCATCATCTGGGTCTCTAGAGGTGGATAGCATCTTCCTCCATAAGTACGTCTTTCCATGTTTTTCTAAATCAACCTCATCATTTCCTACAACACAGCTCTATCACAACTCAATAACTTCTTATCTGAGAGATTGTCTGTAAGAATTTTTTCCCTCAATTTTCTGCATTCCTCCTATTCTTGGTTACATAGGTTTTTAATTACACAAGAAAATTTTAATTTAAAATAATTGAAATCATCCCTTTTACACTTCAACAATGCTTTTACCTTTTAATATAGTTGAAGGTCTGATACTGCTAAATCGTCTTCCTTTACGTCTTTTCCTCCCTGGTTTGTTTGAAATTCCTGACTTTTTGTTTTGCAAACTGAATGTTATTATTTTTTTTCTAATTCAGTAAAGTAATTTTTTTCATAATTTAATTGGAGATGACATTGAATAGGTAAAACCATCCTTTAAAATATTGTATTGGGTTTACCTATCTATGAACAATAAATATCACTTCAGTTACTTAGATCTGAATTTAATTGTTTAAAAAGTATTTTACATTTATGTTTATAAAGTTCCTTGTCTGTTTAGCCAAGTACATGCTCAGGCATTTTATACTGTCTAGGTATTTTAAATGGTCTAAAGCAACTTTGAATAAATATTGCTGACATATAATGCAATTTCTCCATTTTCACTTTTGACTAAATCTATTTTAACTTTATCTTTGTCTGAGATCATGATTCCTTTCCTTGCTTTTTTTTTCCATACTAAATTCCATTGCCTTTTTTTTTTTATCTCTGTGTGCATCTCTCATTGTGACAAAATTCTGAAAGTCTGTTAATTTGGTGTCAATTTTTTTCATTCAGGATTAAGCTTAATTTTGCTGGATATGATATTTTTGTCTGCAATACCATTTCTGTTGCTCTTTGATATATAGTTTTCCAAGACCTGCAGTCTTTTAATGTACCCATGGCTAAGTTTTTTGTAACTGTAATTGTGGCTCTGTAGTATTTGGATTGTTTTTTTTTTCTTGTTGCTTGTGATATTTTCTCCTTAACTGGGGGTTTTAGAATTTGACTATGATATTCCTATAGGTTTTCATCTTGGGATCTTTTTCAGATGGTGATCAGTGGATTTTATCTATTTCTACTTTCTGCTCTTGTTCTAAAACTTCAAGACAATTTTCTTTATTTTATCAAAATTCTTTTGTTGATTGTGTCTTTCAGGTAGTCTGATTATTTTTATGTTTTCTTGATCTGTTCTAGATCAATTGTTTTTCTTATGAGATGTTTCACATTCTCTTATATTTTTTCATCCTTTTTATTTTGTTTTATTATTTCTTGGTCTCTTATAATATTGTCAGCTTTTTCTTGCCCAAATCTAGTTTTCAGGGAGTTGTTTTCTTCCTTAAGATTTGGCATTTCCTTTTCCAGTTGGTTGACTTTCTTTTCGTAATCTTCGCAGTTTTCTTGGACAGTTCTTACTTTAAACATTTTTTCTTCAGTCTCTCCTTTGCTTTTTAAAGTCTTTTTTGAATTCTTCTAAGAATCTTGGGGCAGGTCGCCATTTTGACATTACTCTTTGGTGTAGGAGAGGCTTTTTCTTTTTGTTTCAGTATCCTCTTCTGAAGATGAACCTGGCCTTCTCTATTCTCATAGTTACTATCTATGGTTGGATTCTTTCTCTTTTGTTTGCCCATTTAAAAACATTTTTTAATCACCTTTTTAATTATAATCACCTGTAGGGTGGAGCCAAAATGGTAGAGTGAGAGCATGGACTTGCCTTAGCTCTACCACAAATTCCTTCAGATACCTCTAAAAAGAGACTCTGAACAAATTTTAGAGTGGCAGAATCCACTAGGAGACAGAGTGTGACAGATTTCCAGCCCAGGACAGCCTCAAAGGTCAACCAGAATTATAATTACCTCTAATCTTGGGGTGTGGGAGATGGTGTCTCTGGCCTCAGGTCTTCCTTACTGTTAATTTTTTTTTTAGCTTTGTCATAGGCCCAACCTCTGCACTTCTTTTCCCCTCCAAGCCACAGCAAGGATCCCCCCCTTCCCCCTCCTGGCATGCTATGCTGGAAATGCTCTTGCTCCCCAAGGACCCTCCAGTGGCTATAACCTTCAGTTCTCCCCTCTTGTCTAGAACCAAAACCAAGAACGCAGTTCTCCTGTAAGCACTTACAGCCAGCAGCATCCCTGCCCCACTGCTTCTACACTCACTGGCATGTGCTGGTTCCTTCTCACCTTCTACCACAGGGACCATGTCTTAGCAGGACAGCTGGGTCTGGCTTCCTATGGCAGCAGAGTTCCTTCAATCTTCCCCTGGATCAGATGTCTGACCCCCCATACTGTCTGTGAGGTGAGAATTCCTGTGTCTGAGGCTGGGGCTACCTCTCAACCCAGTTGCCCCTAGGGCATGTTTCAGCGAGATAGCCTGGAGGTGTTTATATTTCACTTAGGCCTAGTCAGTCCTGGGGTCTTTCTTCAGATCTTTTCCAGTTGTTTCAGGATAAATACCGCTCTGCAATCTTGTTTTTTTTCGTGGCTCTGAGTTCACTCTGAGACCTGTTTTGTCTTGTTTGTGGAGAAATTCTGGAGAGCTTGGAATTTTCTGACCTATTCCAGCATCTTCTTAGAATTGTCTACTCCCCCCCCCTCCCCAGTCTAAATCTTGATCTTCTACTTGTTGCCTCTATGATTTTGAGTAGGTGATTCAACTTCTCTGGCCATTAATTCCTTTTTGTGTAAATTGGCCACTAGATAATGCATTGGAGAGAGGGTTGGCTTTGAAGTCAGGAAGATTCAACCTTCTTGAGTTCAAATCCATCCTCTTACAAGACTGTGTGACCCTGGGAGGGCAAGTCATTTAACCATTTTTGCCTCAGTTTCTTCCGCTGTAAAATGAACTGGAAAAGGAAATGGCAAACTACCCTAATATCTTTGTCAAGAAAACCCCCAAAGGGGTCACAAATCATTGGACATGATTGAAGTGACTGAACAACACATGTACAGTGAGGGAATTGGGCTAAGTTGGTGGTTCCCATTCAGTTGTTCAAGAACCTGCTGGTGGTTCGTAATAATGATTCAAGGGGTCTGTGTCAAAAATTCTTTAATGACAATTTAAGAAGTAAATAATTGTAGAATATTATAAATAGTATATTAAAGTATTCTGAGGGTTCACACCACCTATTTTTGAATGAGGTTTGTGGAACAACAACAAAATTAGGAACTACTGGAGTAGATGACTTCCAAGATCCATTTTTCCTTTAAATTTATAATGCTTACGAACACTTGCATTCTCTTGGACATGCCCATGCCAAAGATCGTGGCATCTTGACAGTAAGAGGTGAAGGAACCCAGGAACAATTATCAGGGTCCCATCTCAATAAGTTCTGAAATGGCAATATAATGGGTCACCTTATAACTAAAATTCATTCAGCAATTCTGAATCTCCTTGCTTTTATTCATTTGTGGACAACCTAACAGGGAGAGAAAGTTTGGTGTCCTTGTTAGGGCTATTGACAATAACTGCTGTGTTGCTGTCTCCTCAGATCAAGTACTTTGCCTCCTTATTTATAATAACATTTATAGCCCTCAGAGATCACAAAGTAGTCTGTGCTTGTTTTGGGGCCCCTTCCAATTCCATTTATTTACCTCCTCTCTCCTATATGGTCAATGTTTTCTTCTGACAAGACAAATCCTCTTCACCCTGCAGTGCTCTTGAGCTTCCCAAAACATCTGTTTGTCTTCTCCCCACTCAAAATTCTCTTTCCTTCAGTGCCTTTGATTTTGCTGAAATATTAAATTATTCATCAGCCTTAAGCAGGTTACGATAAGATATGGTTGGTTGATGGGTTTAACTTTCCCAGGGATATTTTTCTTTCAAAACAGTAGCTCCTAAATCCAAATCTCTATAAAATAGAATATGTTCAGGAACACTTTTGATTAAGGGACATAGTCCTCTTTCCTAGAAGCTTTTGAGAAAGAAGGAGCTTAGAGATTATCTAGTCTACCCACCCTATTTCCTAGATGAGGAAATTGATGTTCACAGGCCAGAAGTGACTTGCCCACTCTATCGCTTCCTCTACTCTGCTTACTGACATCCCTGACTTTCTTAACATCTCAACTAAAATCTCATCTTTTACAAGAAACCTTTCCCAAACCCTTTAAATTCTAGTGCCTTCTCTCTGTTAATTATTTCCTATTTATCTTGTATATAGTTTGCTTTGTATATATTTGTTTTCATATTGTGTCTCCTTTTAGATTATAAGTTCCTTGAAGGCAAGGACTGACTTTTGCCTCTTTTGGTATTCCCATTACTTAGTGAGGTTCCTTGCAAATGGTTAATGCTTAATAAATGTTTACTGATTGTTTGACTGACTGATTGAATGTGGATAACCCAATTTTTAAGCTATAGTTTGAAAGCTCAACCAGTAGAATTTCCTAAGATTATTTACTTTTATGTAATAGCAAGTTTGTTTCCTCTTCATTTCCCAACCCCCCCTCCTTAATTTTATTCCCTTGTTAAAGTGATAATAAGTAGAGTCCAGATCTCTGCAAAATTAGGAATTCAAGTTGAACCAGAACATTTTTCCTGTCCAAGTTTTATTTTTTTATTTTTGATGGAACTTGTTTTCAAGAAGGAAGAGGAATGAGTTTTGAAAAAAAGCTCAAAGCTCTTTTCATATATTAAGACCAAAGTCAAGACATCTGGCAATGGCCCAGGATGTAGCAGATGACCTTGGCATCTCTGATATCCAACTAAGCTCTAAGCACTCCACAGAGCTTGTTTAATTGTCCTTATAGCTATTGAAACAAATTGTTCACATCTGCCCATTCTACCAAGGGAATTCTTCACGTGCCTAGAATAGACATCCCCCTAAGTCACCAATGGGGTTGAGGTCTATTGGTTACCCTCAACTTAGTTTAGCCTGTCTGCCAAGACAGTTTATTGGAGAGTGACTGCTGCACAGGGTACAGCTTGTTGGAGCCACAGGTGAGAGTTGGGTGGGAGTTGGACAGCAAATGTGGATGAGCAGTCCTGAAAAAAGCTCTCACACCAGAGGTATCAGTTCTCACTGAACACCTCATACACCCTAGGCATGCCCATTGGTTCGTTGATGAGAGAACATAGAAAATTATGATTTTCGTTCAGAGCCTGGGGCTGTCACCAAAATGATGGGCCAACTAGGACTCTTGTATGTGAAATAACCCTCCTCTGTGATCACTGAATTGATAGGCCAGAAGACTCTCATTGGGGCTACCCTTTTTTGTTTTTAACTATTCAGAAGACATAAAAACATAGCAGAATGGGTCTGGTACTGAAAGTAGGAAAGTCTGCCCTCACATACAGTCTTTTTACCATAGGACTTAAAAATAGTTGTCTTGGGGCAGAGGGGCATATAGAAGTTACCCATGGACTTTCTGAGCCCAAAGGATAGTGACAATTAGAGGCAGATATGTGTGCCTACTGAACTCCAGAAGGTAGTTCTTGGATAATGTTTGTGATCCCCAAATTCCTATGTGAAGGAACATGATTTTAGATTCCCTAGGTAGCATGATCCCAGAATCTAGTTTTCTAGCCAGAGAAGGGATATTTCTTAGATGGTTTAGCCTAATGGGCTACCCGAAGTGCTCGAGTTCCTAAGTTTGAGAATTCAGGCATTGAACCTTCTAGACAGAGAAAGGTATATCCTGGTGCATTGTGTTCCTTGGAGATGAAGAGGCTCATCTAAATAGTTCCTGATAAGCATTTTGCTTGGAGAAAAAAGTTGGTTAGGTATTTGTACAGTGTAGGTCCAATGGGAAGGGAATTCCCTGTTTAGTTGACTCAAAATGAATTTAGTTTTTGAAGGAATCTCAGGCACTGAGAGGCACCATGAGTCTGGCAGGCAAGGTATAGGACCCTCTAAGAGAACTAGGGGACAGTGAAAATATAGGATGGCCCCAAAAGTAACCCCAACTTCAGATCTCTTCCAAGAAGACCTGATGGACTATTTGAAATATGTGGTTTTTTTATATGTTTTTGCAAGTCCTTTGCATTTTCTGTATTTTCTATAGGATAGAATAAAATCTGTCCTAGCTATATTCTTTGCAACACTGAATGTCTGCACAGAAGCCAGTACTGTTTGGGAAAACCTAAAACATGAGCTAAATGTAAGGTATATTTAAAAGTATTTCTGAAGTAACTCCAGGTAGTGCAATGAGCCAGAGAGACATAATGACATTTTGAGTAGTGGATCAGTATCTAGGCATAAACCTAGTCTATGATAGCCTGCGATATTGAGGAAAGGAGAAGCAGGATCATGAGTTACATGAATGGCAGGAAGGAATTTGGCATATTGGCCCTAGCTGGTCAGGTTGCTAGCAGTAGCATTCATGGATGAGCTCTAGCTTAAGACTAAGCTAATCAGGTTAGTGTATCTTTGATGTGTCTCATGTTTTTTTAGTCAAAAGAAAAAAGAAGACAATAGTCTTTCATTGACAACCTATAGGGATCTATATAATATATAACCTATATAATCTCATTGACTGGTTGTCTCCAAATGTTAGGAGACCAGACTTTTGCTTCAATTAAAGAGACATGATAGTATAGTGGAAAAATTATTGGATATGGCACTTAGAGAGGCCTGGGTTCAATACTTACCTCTTGCACTCAGTAGTTATGTGACCATGGGTAAGTTTTTAATTTTATTTTTGGGCCCTCAGTTGAAAGGAATGGATTAAGTGACTGTTATAGTCTCTTCTACATTGAACATTCTATGAGCAAAAAGTGTAAGATTAATCAGTAACTGAGCAGATTAGTTAGAACTTACATTCCAATTTGAAAGATGCAACGAAAATCTTACTGAAGTATTATGAATAGGGAAGAATCCATTTAATTCCTATTTGTAATAGTTAACTCAAAATCATAATCAATGTGGTATATTGGATAGTCTTATACATGTAGCGTCAGGAAGATTTGGGTTCAGGTTCTATCTCTGAAATTTATTACCCCCATGGCCACATGACATGGGCAAGTCATTGCATCTCTGAGCCTCAGTTTTCTCATCTGTAAAATGAGGATTATAATACCTATAGTTCTTATTCAGTGTTAAGAGTCTCAGACAAGCTAGTGGACACACAGTACTATGTTTTTGTAAACCCTCAACTCCTCCATGGAGGGAAAGGATTTTAAAGTATTAAACAAATATAAGTTATCATCATCATCATCATCATCATCATCATCATCATCATCATCATCATCATCACCATTATGCCAAGCTCAATATAAGAATACAGTAAGTTCATAAAATTTCCTTGTGCCCAGGAAGTAAGGATGGTAAGTGGCTGAATTGTATGTCTCTGACAAATTCTTAATTTGAAAAGTATGTAGCCTTGATTAGTCAGAAAAGAAACAGTATATGTACAACAGTAAGAGAGATGGCATAGATCTGGAGACCAAAAATAAATAGCTGATGTAATCTCTATCCAATCCAGAGTCAATGAGGAGAATTTTAGAACCAGCTCTGAGCAGATCTGGTATGAATCAGGCTTATAGGGCGTAATGAAATAGGTCCAAACAGAGTCAAAGTTTTGCAGGAGATTCCAGTATGTAGAGTTGGTTTGGATGGTGGGCTCACGCTAGTTTTCACAGTCAGTGGAGACAGATCAGTTTGCTTCTGGCCTTGGGAGAGGTTTTTCATCCTTATGGAAGCTAGGAGTGTCAAACTAGGCCTGCTACCCTCCCAGTGGGTTTCTTACTCTTTGGGTGAGTACCAGCTGCCATTCTCACAGTATTTCCCGCAGTTGTTAGCATACCACCTCGTTCTCTAGGCAATGTACCAAGAGAGAAAAGCAAACTTTGCTTCTATTAAATGAATTTGCATTTGCACATTCTTTTAGCATGGAGCCTGAATGTGGATGTATCTTTTTTAAAATTGATTGATGCATTTATTTAGTATTCTATTTTCCCCTAGTTACATATAAAAAACTGGATGTGTGTGTCTTGTGAAAGTGGGTCTATCCATTGAGGGCCAGTGCTTGGCAAAATTTTGACAGGTAAAATTCAGATAAGAAATTCTGATGGAAGAAAACTTAGAGATGACCACTGCCTTCATTTTGTAGACAAGAAATCTGAGGACAAAGTAGAAGTCTAAATGACTTGTTCAAGGTCGTACAGATAGTTATTAGCAGAGATGACTGAGACTAGAACTCAGGTCTCTAGATCCCAACTTCAGTGTTTTTTAAAAATTTATTTCTTTTCTGTTTTCAACATTCATTTCCACAAAATTTTGAATTTCAAGTTTTCTCCTCATCTTCCCCCTACCCCCACTCCAGGACAGTGTCTGTTCTGATTGCCCTTTCCTTCAATCTGTCCTTCCCTCTATCACCACCACCCATTCCCTTCTCTTCTATTTTCCTGTAGGGTAAGATTGATTTCTATACCCTATTGCTTAAATAGCTTATTTCCTAGTTGCATGGAAAAACAATCTCTAATATTCATTTTTAAAGCTTTGAGTTCCACATTCTCTCCCTTCCCCCTTCTCAACTCTGCCTCCCTGAGAAGGCAAGCAATTCAATAAAGTTTATACATGTGTGTTCATGCAAAATACCTCTATAACAGTGATATGGTGAAAGACTAACTATATTTCCCTCTATCATGTCCCACCCTCCATTTATTAAATTCTCTCTTTTAACCTGTCCCTCTACCAAAGAGTTAACTTCCAATTACCCTTTCCTCCAATCTTCTGTCCTTTCTATTATCCCTCCTCTCTTATTGCCTTCCCCCCTGCTTTCCTGTAGGGTAAGATAAACCTCCATACCCAATTGAGTGCATATGTTATTCCTTCCTGAAGTCAAATCTGATGAAAGGAAGGCTCACTTATTCCCTCTCACCTTCCCCTTTCCTCCCTCCATTGTAAAAGCTTTTATCTTGTCTCTTTTATGTGAGATGATTTACTACATTCTCTCTCCTTTTATCTTTCTCCAAGTGCATTCCTCTCAACCCTTAATTTTCGTTTAGAAATCATTCCTTCATATTCAGCTCACCCTGTGCTCTCTCTTTTGCCAGGGTGATCACCCTGTGCTCTCTCTTTTGCCACACACATATACATACACATATACATGCATACATGTATATGTGTATGTATATGCATGTGTATGTATGCATGCATGTGTGTGTGTATATATACATATATATATATATATATATATTCCCTCCAACTATCTTGATACTGAGAAAAGTCTCACAAATATCATCTTTCTATGTAGGAATGTATATAGTTCCACTTTAATAAGCTCCTTATGGTTCCTCTTTTCCTGTTTATCTTTTCATGCTTCTCTTGATTCTTGTATTTGAAAGTCAGTCTTTCTATTTAGTTCTACTTTTTTTCAATAAGAATGCTAGGAAGTCCTCAATTTTATTGAAGTTCTATTTTTTCCCCTGAAGTAGTATAGTCAGTTTTGCTGAGTAGGTGATTCTTGGTTTGACCTTTAGAATATTTTATTCCAAGCCCTTGGATCTCTTAGTGTAGAAGCTGCTAAATCTTGTGTTATTCTGGTTGTGTTTCCACAATATTTGAATTTTTTCTTTCTGGCTGCTTGCAGTATTTACTCCTTGACCTGGAAACTCTGGAATTTGGCTACAACACTTCTAGGAGTTTACCTTTTGGAATCTCTTTCTTTTTGTTTTAATTGATTTGTTTTCAATTTTCTACAATCACTTCCATAAGTCTTAGATTTTCTCCCCCTCCCTCCTTCCTCTTTGTTTCCTCCCTCCCCAAGATGGCATGCAATCTTATATAGGTCCTACATATACTTTCTTATTAAATATATTTTTACCTTAGTCATGTTGCATAGAAGAATTAAAATGAATGGGAGAAACCATGAGAAAAACCAAAACAAAACAAAACATAGCACAAGAGAAAATATTCTGCTTCATTCTGTGATTGGATTCCATGTTTTTTTCCTCTGGAGGTAGAAGGCATTTTGCCTCAAGAGGTCACTGGAAATGTTTTAATTAATGTTTCATTGCTGTGAAGGGCTAAGTCTATGAGAAAAATTCCTTGCAGACCGTGGTTGTTACTGTGTACAAAGTTCTCCTGGTTTTGCTCCTTTCACTCAGCATCAGTTCATATAAGTCCTTCCAAGCCTCTCTGAAGTCTTCCTGTTTATCATTTCTTATGGCACGATAGTATTCCATTACATTCATATGCCACAACTTGTTCAGTCATTACCCAACTGATGGACATGCCCTTGATTTCCAGTTTTTGGCCACCACAAAAAGAGCTACTATAAATATTTTTTTATATGTAGGACCCTTTCCCATTTTTATGTTCTCTTGGGGATACAGTCCTGGAAGTGATATTGCTGAGTCAAAGGGTATGCACATTTTTGTGGCTCTTTTGGCATACCTCCAAATTGCTCTCCAGAATGGTTGGATCAGCACAGAGCTCCACCAACAATGAATTAGTGTTCCAACTCTCCCACATTTTCTTCATTTATCATCTTCCTGTTTTGTCTTGTCAGTCAATCTGATAGGTATCATGTGGTACCTCAGAGTTGTTTTGATTTGCACCTCTCTAATCAATAGTGATTTAGAGCATTTTTTCATATGAGTATAGATAGCTTTAATTTCTTCCTCTGAAAACTGCCTGTTCATCTCCTTTGACCATTTATCAATTGGGGAATGACTTGTTTTCCTGTACATTTGACTCAGTTCTCTATATATTTTAGAAATGAGGCCTTTATCACACAGACACTAGTCATAAAAATTCTTTTCCAGTTTTCAGCTTCCCTCCTAATCTTGGTTGCATTGGGTTTGTTTGCACAAAACCTTTTCAGTTTAATGTAATCAAAAGTATCCATTTTGCACTTCATAATGTTCTCTATCTCTTGTTTGGTCAAAACTTTCTCCATTCTCCATAAATATGACAAATACACTATTCTTTGCTCCCCTAATTTTTTATAGTATCAGTCTTTACATTTACATCATGTATCCACTTGGAATTCATTCTTGTGCACATTGTCAGGCATTGGTCTCTGCACAGTTTCCACCACACTGTTATCCAGTTTTCCTAGCAGCTTTTGTCAAACAATGAGTTCTTATTCCAGATGCTGGGTTGGGATCTCTTTCACGAGGTGATTGGTGGATTCTTTTCATTTCCATTTTACCCTCTGGTTTTAGAATATCAGGGAAATTTCCCTGATAATTTCTTGAAAGATTGGTGTCTAGGCTGGTTTTTTTTTTTTATCATGGCTTTCAGGTAGTCCAATAATTTTTAAATTATCTTTCCTGGATCCATTTTCCAGGTCATTTGTTTTTCCAGTGAGATACTTCACATGGTCTACTATTTTTGCATTTTTCTTGTTTTGTTGTATAATTTCTTGATTTTTCATAAAGTCATTAACTTCTATTTTCTCCATTGTAATTTTTAAAGAATTATTTTCTTCAATGAACTTTTGAACCTCTTTTTTCCTTTTGGCTCATTCTGCTTTTTAAGGCATTCTTCTCCTCATTGGCTTTTTGGACCTCTTTTGTCATTTGGATTAATATAATCTTAAAGGTATTACTTTCTTCAACATGTTTTTGGGTTTCCTTTAGCAAGTTGCTGACTTGTTTTTCATGATTTTCTTTCATTACTCATTTCTCTTCCCAATTTTTCCATTACTTCTCTTACTTGATT